>NC_039285.1:12098011-12698011 GCF_003368295.1 Carassius auratus
GACACATTATATACATCATATAATCGTCTCTTCCCTTCAGGTATTGTTTACTAACAAGGTGACAGCGCCAACTACTGGCCTCGAATACATAATAATGCGTTTTAAGTCATGCTGAAAACGCATTTACGTGAAATGTAAAAAAAATTGCTGTGAAATGATAAAACCATTGCTGTGAAACATAGCCTAAAAATCATAGGTTATTTTATTTCAACCCCAACATTTTTTTTCAGTGTTTGGGTAGTTTTTTTTTTTTGTGTGTGTGTGTAAGCCAGCTCCTGGGACCAGGACAGTTGCAACAACCCAGCGATTGTAATAAGCGCGGGTATTTTGCATCCTCCATTTAATCTATAAAACTGTTTCTTTGCTGTAAATCATTTTATTTTAAGCAAAGCAAACGGATGCGATGTCAGTCACTGACACTAATCACATCGGCCTTTTTGCAACAATAAAATGTTAAAATTTTACTTCTTAAATGATTTTTAAACAAGTTAAAATGTAAGAAATAGTGAATGGTAATGTTATATTAAGAACTGTATTTAACCAAAATAACGGCAATATATTAAAGAGAGAATTCGCTATTGTTCCATATGTCCAATAAAGTATGAAGCTCCTCCCCTCACTTTCACACACACACACAAATAACAAATCACACACATGATACCACACATATTTCATTTTTTACTTTTTTTTATCAATTCACACTTAAAGGGGATACAGTTATTGACACAGTCATATCATTGTAGCTACATGCTTTTTCATGAAATATAGGCTATGCTGAAATAATTAAACTTGTCATTTTAAAACAAGTCCTATAGCAATGAAATTGCTTTTTGAGGTTAAAAGAAGAATTTATTTTGATGACAATCGAATGTGACAATTACAGTTGAATGTTGATGTTGTTAACAGGAACAATTTGAGAGCAAAGTATAACTATGATAATCTGCACCTTTTGACGTGATCTGAGCTTTTCTTTGATGGTTAGATTTAATCACTATTGGTAGCAAGATTTATTATAGGCCTAAAACTTATTTTTTATTATTTCAGTTGGTCAGAACAAAACTGGCAGACGTGTTACTTGTTCAGATTACATTTTTCAGGACATACTTCACACTGGTGTGTTGACTGACAGCCACGCACGCTCCTCAAAACATTAGATTCGTCCTTGCGGAGAACCCGTGCCAATGCGCAATCCACGCAAAGAAAATAATTATGCAAATAACTGCAATTGCAGGTTTCAAACAGAGATGGCGACAAAGAGGCAACACTTACTGAGTGCAGCTTAAACAGCCAGTAAGATGAAAATTCTAAGCTTCCTATCACTGTTTATAAGTCCTGTACATTAGGTTTAAATCCATCCAAGGTTAAAAAACATTGTCATTTTGTCAAAAAATAATTTTAAAATTACCTCAATTCTCAGAGATCCCCAAACGGTTCGCACGAAGCTGTTCAAAAGATTCAGTTTCCTTAAACCCCACCTTTCGGTAGCATACTGTGTTCTGATTGGTCAACTAACATGCAAGCAGATTGGATTGGTTGTTCGCACACACCTTCACGGTAAACTATGCGTTAGCATCTGTTTGCGGTGAATTATGTCTTATTCCTCTCACCGCGAAGCAAACAGTAAAATAAAAAACTTGAACAGTCTTGCTGCTTTTTCTTCTGTGTGTGTGTATTCAAGCCGCGCGCTTCAGTTTGAATCTGAATAGCGTGTTCAGCGCAGGGGGCATGGTCACATATAACGAAGGGAGATGTGAAAAACGGACATCGTGTTGTTTTCATATGGATTACTTTATCACAGAATATCTGTTTACGGCAGCACTTGTTTAGTTTTAAAGTAGACATGTCAAGCTTTCTATAGTTATCTCTCTCATGTCTCTTTGTTGAGTATTCACGGAGTAACACTTCATTTTAATGACGTGTTTGTACATGACGATCAGCACAAACAAAGGCTGCAGACAGCACACATACTGATAAGACGCTCGGGAGAAAACAAACACATAACTTCATAATCATACTTCGCGTTGTGATTCGGAGATGCTCGTTGGTCTAAATAAAGTTGGTAATGAACCATCTTTTATGGCCAAACGCTTTGAAAATCCCGCTGTACTCACCGAGATTAGAAAAGAAGTCATCAGTGAAATGTTGTGAACACAACAAAAGGGATTTGTTGTACTGATCTGGTATTGTGGTAAAAATGAATTTTAGCCATTGGTTCTTCTGATCTTCATTCTTTGGCAGTGAAAATAAAACAAACTTGCCTTTACAATTAAAAACACACGGTCTCCTCGACATGATGCTTTCACACCAACCAGAGCGTCTGTGTGTGTGGGGGGTGGGGAGATGGGCAGGTCAGAGTTTTGTTTCTCCCAAGACAGTAGGCGGAGATTATTATGCAAAGTGCTCCTAGTGACGTACATAGAGATGGGCAAAAGATTTGAAATCTATAACGACTCGTTTCAGCGATTCAGAGTCGACTCCTTACTTTAGAAGCCAATAACTTTATAAATCGTGTACATTTTGGTTGAATTACTTTGCACATTGTTTACACTGATGGGCAGCTACATCATACACTGTAATACAGGTAATTTTTGATTTCCCATCTGTGTGGCTCTTTAAATAACTAAAATCTCAACACCTAGCACTTTATCTTTAGGTCATATGAATTAACATGATAGTCTAAAATAATTTACACACCTTCATGTTGTTTCAAATCTGAATGACTTTCTTTATCCTGTGGAACATAAAATATAATATAAGGCTATTTTGTAAAATATTTAAATAGTGTTTTTGTCCATACAATGGTAATCAAATCTGTTTGGTATCCAACATTCTTGAAAATATATTTTTGTGTGTTCTGCAGCAGTCTTGCAGGTTTGAAAATGACATGAGGGTGAGTAAATGATGACAGCATGTTTATTTTGATATGAACTATCCCTTTAAGTGAACGTGTGTGCTTTTATTGTCACTGAGCATTGTGTTTTGTCTGAACGTTTGAGTCAACTTCATATTTCCCTGTTATCAGTGCACTGCTATCAGTTCCCTGCTATTAGTGAAACCCTGTCACAGGGGTTCTTGACGTAGGCAAAACAAAGTCTGACGGTGTATGTTAGATAACAGGGAACCATAATAAGAAAAACATTTGAAAATGATAGTACTTGGCTACATTATCACTTGACCTTATCAAATGAATCAAGCAGTTGTGTTGATTAAAATAGGAGGACTCTCTGGCAGAAGCAGTGAAAGTGTTTCTGCCACATCAGCCTCAAACAGAAAGTCATATTCTATGATGCTGCAGATTTCTAAGATGTGAGCAGTGATTTATCACTCAGCATACTCACATAGCTCCACTAGAGGCTGGTTAATCTTTAGTCTTTACACAGCTTAACCAGATCAGCTGTGTAGTACATTGTCTGTGTGGTCTGATAATTTAAAGCAACCAAATCAAGAATATCACATAATATCTGATGCATCATTAAAAGACAATATGCCAAACCAAGTGGAATTTGTTAAGAAATATTACTAACTTTTTTTCTTTCTTTTTTTGTCTTTTTGCTTCATTACAAAAGAGCATGATTATTTCTAGTCAAAATACCACTTAATTCAAAATAAACTTAAAAGGCCAAAATTACTATTAAAATAATTCTACTAAATATATATGTTCCATGCATGTGCTCTACAGGAATACAATCAAAATCTCTAAACAATTTATTATGCTCTTGTGAAAAAAAAGTAAATTTTAGCAAATAATATACTTTGAAATATACTAAAGTGTGAACTGAATTTAATGTTATTGAAAGTTGTTAATGTTATTGATTACTTGCATGTTATTCACAATCGAAATGTCTTATAGTTTAAATGTATATTAAATGCAATTATATAAACTTATCCAATCTTGTAATGTAATTTCATAATTACTTTTGTTTTCCTTTAAAATATACTGCCAAACGTACGGATAAGCGTAAACTAATAATACTGTAATGTAATTTCTATTTAAACTTTGTATGAAATGTATTTAAACAGAAATGTAACTGTTTTATTAAAGCATGAACGATTATTAAAACAACTATTTTAAATGTACTTTAAAGCTTTTATTTTGACATTAAAGTGCACTTTTAAAAAGTGTCCTTATGTTTAAGAAACATTTGTGAAAGTGTTCTCTTTACGTGCCATTTACTTCAATTGAAGTGACGTGACGAGTGGCCAAGTATGTTGTCCCATACTCAGAATTTGTGCTCTACATTTAACCCATCCAACTGTACACACAACATCCAACTGTACACACACAGAAGACCTTTGAGTTACTTACAAGTAACAATCATAACAATCAATATCATGTTCAAGTACAGTTTTTTAAACATGCATTTTAAGATTTGAAGTACACTACAAGTGTACAATTAATTACACTTCTTTCTCATACGGGTGCCCTTGCTGTTCTCTAGTTGTCTCATGGAAAAACTATTCAGAGACTGTGAGACTTCAATACGGCTGGTCAGTGGACTGTTGAATAAAATATGATTGTTGCGAGACACAATGCCGCAAAATCGAACATCTCTGTGGCTGAAAACAAAGACGCCAATGTCTACAAATGGCCCGTCATGAAGGAAGCCACTGTACAGTGTAATCTAGTGAGGGGCGTCAGTAGATTCCAGACTGCATATTGCTAGGAGAACTGGATGTTTGTCCAGTCGCAAACGTCTGCCCTACAGCTGAGAAACATGAATATGGACAGGAACGTGCTGCTGGGGTTGAGTGGGAGCAGAGCTGAGAGGACTCTTTCACACCGGTCAGTCTTCTGGAATTCTTTTATGGGGACAATTGATGGGCATTTGATACAATCCACCCACTAAACTTATACTCAGTACAACAGACAGGAACTACAAAAGCCTAACTCGCTTTGTTATAAGAAGATTACATTTTACCAAGTCAGTATTTATAAGTCTTATAAAAGTCTATCCATCCATTCATCTATCTGTCTATGGCAACTGTCTGTCTATTTTTCTGTCTGTATATCTTGGGTTACTCTTTATATTAAAGCTGCGGTAGGTAACTTTTGACGCTCTAGCGGTTAATAAACAGAACTGCTTGCGTCTTGCGGAAGAACATTGTAGCCGGAACTACTTCTCTCTGTTTATGTCTATGAAGAATCACAAAGGTACTGGGTTACTCCGCCGCGGTACCCCCGAAGCAATCTAAAATAGTCTGAATATAAACACTTATTATAGGTGTACCCTAGTGATTCAGGACAAGCTAAAAACACGGTTTGGAAAATGGATTCATGGTGTACTCGCTTATTATATACATTTTTCTACATTTTGAACACAAACAAAGTAACAGACCGCAGCTCTGATTGGTTGTTTCTTAACAGGAGCGATGGATTTTTGCAAATGGCTATAGGACACTGGGAGGAGCCAGAGGAGCTTGATTTTTTCACAGATTATCTGTCTCATATTCTACCGTCAGGACATAATGACAGGTTTAATAAATATGTAAAAAATATATTTTTACAAAAGTTACCTACTGCAGCTTTAAGGTGTCCTTGTTACAGTGCAATTATACATTTAAGTACTGAGTAATATTAATAAATTACATGTACTTACTGTATGGTTAGGGTTAGGATTAGTAGTTGGCTTTGGGTTACTTGCATGTAATTATGCATAATTAATTGTTATTATTATAGTATATGTAACGGGTGTAACAAGGACACCTTAAAATAAAGTGCAACCATACATTTCTATCTGCCTGCCTGTAGTTTTATCTATTACATAGAAACCTGTTAAATTATTTTACAGTAGCAATAATGCCACTGTACTTATTGTAAGTATGATTCAATTAGTACAGATTTTAAAATGTGTTTATAATTTAAGTTTATCATTAGATAATATTAAAAGTGGGAATTGTGGGAGGAGCTTATTCGTCCAAAAACTATCATATTTGTCCTATCAAAACATGTCATAGTACAAAAAAAAAAAAAATTAATTGTTAAAAGAGATTCAGACATTCCTAAAGACATTCCAAACCTGTGCAGTGATGTGTGAAATATGACCAGACCAATAAACGTGACAACGAAACATCATTAATTATCCCTTTAACATGCCATAGCTTATCAAACCCCATGTGTTTCCATAAAGCCCAGGTGATAAAGCACCCTACACAGGGAAGGCGGCTCTGGGTCCTTGATAAGAAAACCGGAACAATAACCAGGTACAGTGACCTTGTCCACAGCTTCTCCTGCAGAATGATTTAACCCTGAGCTGCAGGAATGTGTTGATTCAGAGCATAGAGAAAATGCTTTAACCTGTGACACAGACACACACAACAACATCAGCGCTCATAACGAGGACGCAGAAGTAGCAGAACCAGTTCTGATGACACACGTGTGTATTTAGTGGTTGGGAGCGTTAACTTTTATCAAGAGCGTGTTTTAATTGAATACATTTTGCATGAGGTCAGCTCTGGAAACTTTTCATCTTCTGTTGTTCTGACTGGGTGAGTAAACGCATTTTTCCAACCTTCTTCTTACACGAGTGCATCCGCCATATAGCATCTGAAGCCTTGTCTATATCTAAGATTGCGGATGTTTGCTGGCACACACTGTTTGAATCAGTGTTTGTGTGTATTGGAATGCAAAATGCTCTGTGGCCGAGGGGGACAGTAAAAGAGCTAATGACTTGGGAAAAAGGAGTGAATGAGACCCCCTAAAGAGTGTGAAGGCTAGCATTGAGAGGCAAATTCTGTTTTACAATCCTTTGGCCTGGAAGCTGTGACAAAGCATCATTAGAAGGCGGCTTTCTAGATAAGTCCCATTCCTCCCCCATCTTACTGCTTTCTTTACACTGTTTAGCTGTTATCTCAACACTGACACTTACACACTAATAGTACGCTCCAAACGGACTCTTCCTTTGATGGTCAGGACTACACTCTGCTTTAGATCCCTGTCATTGTTGATGGTTTTAATTCTTCGAAATCTCTTAGTCTGAAAAATCTCACCTTTATGAACTTTGTCAGTCGCATGCTCAACAGCCTTACAGTTCTCAAACTGTTGTAACCAAATTCTCTCTCCTGCTGGATTCAGCTCACATTATTTCCAATCAAAGTTAAGAAAGATAAGGTGTCCCTTAAAGATCATAACATCCATCTGAAGTTTTTATGGGGATGTCATGGGCAATGATTTACATGGCGGGTGAAGTAGGACATGCAAATGCACGCGATCAAGAACGGCTTAAAAGAGTTTACCTGTTGATTTCTTAGTACGCAGAGGCCACCCTATGCAGTGATGCATTAAATATGATGTTTGCATATCAAATTACAGCTTTCTCAACCTTTATTAGCCACAGTCTGTTAATATTTCGAAGTACCTTGGTCATACTCAATTCTTTGAATTTGAAAGCCTTTGGGAGTGCATTTCAATGTTTCAAGTAAAGCTTTCTAAGAACTGAATGTCATTTAAAACCACACACCATGGTGTGAGAGCTGTAACAAATAAAGTTTTCAACATTTATTCTATAGTGATATAAGACTTTTATATAGAGTTTCATTTGACTTCCAGAGGCTGATGATCGAGGTTGCACCTATACTTGCAGACTATTTGATTGTTTATTTAACCAATACATTATTAAAAGTGTTCTGGGTCAGGCTGTTAATCATAATAAACAAACGTGGAGTCTCATCAAAGCTGTCATTTTGTCTAAAAATGTCTTTTATTTATTTATTAATTCTTTGTGACAGTATTTGGTAGTATATATTGGTTATTCCTGGTGAAAAAATATGAATTGATGAATTTGATGTAATTTGTATAGGCTATTTAAAATAGTATATCAACTTTTTAAAATATTTAAAATATACAGTAAAACTTTTAATTTGACTAGTAATTGACCAATTAAAAGTGTTAAGAAAGTGTTTCTTTTTAAAAGTGTTAAGAAAGTAATACAAGTGTCTTTTAGTACACTTAAGTGTTTTTATTACATTAATATTATATTGTCTGTGAGTACAGTTTAAATATATATATATATATATATATATATATATATATATATATATAAGATTTGAAATACACTTCTTTTTCTCAAGTAAAAAAAAATGGTGGCATTAATTTAATGACATGAAAACATAAGTTATTACATATTCACATGATCAAATTAACATTAGCTCACAAAGAGAGAAAAAAGAAGAAAATTTCATACATTTCAATGATTTCAGTGCATTACATGTTTTCAGTGCTTTTTTTCAAGAGATTTAATTTGAAGCCATTTATAAAATGTGCAAAATTTGGTATACACTGAGCCCATTTTCTTATGCATATATAATTTTGTATAATATGTTTGTTGTTTTTGTTTTCTGTATAAAAAAAAGTACATCAAATATAAATGTGCACTAAATTTTTCCGTTAATATAGAATTCCAAATCCTTCCAAAAATAATTTAAAAAATGCTAAATAGTTTTTTTTTGTTGTTTTTTTTTACCACAAAATTCTCAGTTATATGAAATATTAAGCTTAAATCTTTCCAAAACATGCTTAGCAGGATAAATTCTATGAAGTATTGGGTAAGACACTTCCTTAATTGTATTATTTGATACACAGTGTATTTGGCAGTTTCAATGTTTCAACCCAAGAGATATTACCAAATAAAGAAGACCAAAATATCTTGCTGCAGGTAAGGACACAGAACAAAGAGCATTCCTTAAAATCATATTGCTACACTGTTGTTTTAAAACATCAGTATTTCCAATGAAAATACATCACAAAAAAAGTAACATCACACTTTTTGGAATAGCAATTTTTTTTTTTGGTTTTGGTTTTGGAATTTCTGAAGAACAAGAATGATAACAAGAATTCCCATGGGAATTAACTATCTTACTAGAAGAATACCTTCCTTGAACCAAGTATGATAGAATAAAGATTTGTTTTTAAATAATATGTCCTTGTTATTCCATATCAAATAGTTGTGGGGTAAAAAAAAAAAGTGCTTATACACCCATTTTAACATTAATTTTGTCCAAAGAAAAATTCAATTTCAACAAAAAGTCTAGACTTTTCAATACTAATACAAGAGTATTGAATATATAATTAGGAAATACATTCCAAGGTGTTCTCTGTTCTTCATAAACTCTTATCAACCATTTAATTTTAAAAATGTGTTTGAGAGTATTATAATCTAAGAGCTTCAGTTCCTCTTGCTCTTTAGGATTACAAATGACAACCTTTTTTAAATAATGTGTTTTTTTTTCTCCAAATAAAGTTATAAAGAATCAGATCTAGATTTTTAATAATCTTGGGAGGCACATCTAACGATAATGATGTCGATATACCTTCCGCCTTTGACAATAATACCCTCCCAAATATTGAAATGCCCATCATTAACCACAAATTAAATGTCTTTTTAGTTTTTTTTAATAATTGGTTCAAAATTTAACTGACTCCTTTGTTTTTCAAATTTGTACAAATTATTATTCCTAAATATGTTAATTTATGTTTAACTGGAATATTCTCTATTTCTGAAGAGGAGCTATATTTGAGGAGAAATAATACAGATTCATCTAAATTCATTTTAAGGCCTGAAACACCAGTTAATTCCTCAATATATTCGAATTAGTTTTTCAAAAGCACTGCAGTGTCATCAGCAAACAGGCTAAGTTTAAATTGTATACCTAAAAGCTGTGATACCATTAAATTGATTTCTTTTTATATGCGATGCTGAAACCTGAGTGACTTACAACAATAAAAAAGGAGAGAGAGGGCATCCTTGCCTAAAGCCACGATGAATTTCAAATCTTTGTGAGGAACCATGAGCAAGTTTGACTGAACTATTACCCCCACTATACAATGTTTTAACTGCCTTCAAAAACATATCTCCAAAACCAAACAATCTAATAACTTTGAAAAGAAATCATTCTAATACTAACGAGCTGTCGACTGCTCTCGTGACGTCACGGTGAGGCTGCGAGAGCGCGCGGGGTTCGTGCACAGATGAGTTCAGAGCGCGCGACTGTGAGTGTGAACATCAGATACATTCAGCGCAAGACTAAAGAGAGATGATTTACATCAATAATACAGCATCGAGACATCCGGCTTTAACCTGAACTACATGCACAGACCTCCAGGTAGGTTCCCGCGTCTACCGACTAGCTGTTTTTAAATCTATTTGATTTAATTATTGTGGACATTTGCACTTTGAATGCTGTAAACAGGCTGTTTCGTTTTTAACTTTAGTGTAAGTGCTAAATATCTAAAATAGCATTAAAATATGCTTATTGTTGCGTTTTTATGACTGAAATTATATGGTTTTGTCTTTGCTAAATGTGTGTTCTTTAATTGGTAAACTCATGTTAAGTATGATGCAGTCTAAATACTTAAGTGAATTTTGGCATTCGTTTAAAGAGGTTTCGCGGTTTTGGATTTACAGTAGCCAGAGGGTAAAAGCGTTTGGCTTGTCTGTGCTTGACAAACTAATGAGTTCTTATACAGTAAGAATCTAAGTGAGTAGATTTTGTGCTCATTTCTTTTCAACGTGTTTCTTTGTCATATAATGAAAGTTATAGTGTAGATGTGTCATCATCATGAGGTGCTCTCCCTCTGGGGTTATTTATCTGAGTGTTTGGCAAACACATCAGTGTGTGCTGGCCATCAGGAGAGGAGTGAATCCCAGCAGATGCGTGCTATCCATGGGGACAAACACCATGGTGACTCCTCTAATGGATGTTCTGCAGATACTGGATTCTAACTTGGTACTAAATGTGGTATTACTCATGCAAACTAAGTCATTGTGTTACAAGCCAACTCGAGTAAAACATTTTATTTAAACTAAGTACCATGGTATCATTCTATACCTGTAATACCAGCACCATATTTGTTTGTAAGGTTTAGTTGCTTTTATAAGCAATATATGACTTCAAATTGTTAACACCAAAATCACGTAAAGTACTTCTACAGTTGTTCGACCTGCAGCATGCAAATGAACCAAAGCCTACATGATGTGAACATAACAAGGAAGATTTGATATCAATGAGTTTATCAGATGGAGGGATGAATCTGATGAGTTTAGTCAAATCTAGCCAGTTGGAGAGAAACTGAATTTGTTTTTTTTAGCTTCCAGATTTGCTCATTTGCTTATGTAAGAAAAGAGTTGATACTCACCCTTGTGTAAAAGAACTGTACTTGCAGACCAAACTACGTATAGATAATATAATGTTAATAAAATATTATGCAACTTAAGGATACATAAAGAAAGTACACTTTTATAACTTATTGGCACACTTAAGTACACTTTTAAAAAGTGCTTTGTAATAATGTCAAATTAAACATTTTAAAGCAATTTAAAGCAAAAGATACAGTCAATCTGATGTGACAACTAACATACTAAAGCACATGTAATTAGAAAGTAATTTATATTTCTTGAGGTATACTGTGCTATTTGATATTACATTTAGTCAATATTTTAAATGCGCTAAATTTGAGCTTCATCGTTATAATTACAAATATATTTAAAAACATAACATACAAACTTCAATAGAAATGACAGTAACACATATTTTAGTTGATCATAAATGCTTGTCAGTACATTCGGCAGTCACTTTAACCATATTTCAACTATAATAATGAAAGTACATATGAAGACTTAAGAGCCTCAAAAAAGCTTATGTTCAACTAATTTAATAAACATTTAATATATTTTCAGTTTCGTTTTTAAAAATATGCTAAAATTAGGGCTGGACAATTTTTTTTTAGCTTTGATGCTTCGGTAGTAATCTACACCGAATATTCGAAGCTTTGGAGGGAGGGGGCTGAACATATTCTTCTCTCTAACATCGTGTCTACATCGGATGCCGCACTGCGCCAAAATACAGTAGAACCTATTATGCTGTCTATGACGTACTGACACAAATTTCTAATGATTTTCAGTGGTCACTTTGTCGCATCCCTTATAGACAGACTTTAGCTGTCGAGTCGAGGTGTAGACACGGTGTAATGAAGGCAGGAATCTTCTGTGTGTCTGTCTGTCTGTTTGCATTTTATTATGTCAAGAACCATTCATCCAAAATACTTCAAGCATGCTGGGTGTGTCGCTGCGGACCCAAGGGAGTTCAATGTCGCATTTTGGTGCAATATGGACACGGCACATGTTCAGAATGAATAAACTTTTAATAAAATACAGAACAGCGCTAGACGGATGCGGCGCGCCACACATGGGCAGGGCTTATGCTCCGAGAACGGACACTGCACTAGTGACACAAAACACACAGGTCTGTTGAGAGCAATACTTTTAATAAAAACAAATTAATGGGCTACTGTACGTTTTTTAATGACTGCCATATTTTCCTAGCAAATTAAGTGCACGTTTTCATCATGTGTAAAATTACTGATTAACATACCGATAAAAGCAGTTAGATTTTTTACACCAACAATATACTAAAGGCATACTACTTACAGAACTTGATGTCTTGTTCTGGTTTCAAATATATATAGCGTTTTAAACAAAACAGATTGTGTCAAAGCAACTGAACAACATTATTTAGGAAAACAGAGTGTCAATAATGCAGTTAAAGGGAGTTCATCACTGAATTCAGTGATGTCATCATCCATCTCAGTTCAGTTTAAATATTATCTGTGCAATCATTTGCAATCAAGTCAGCGTTAATGCTGTAAATGAAGTGTCCCCAACTAAGCAAGCCAGAGGCGACAGCAGCAAGGAACCAAAACTCTATTGATGACAGAATGGAGAAAAAACCTTGGGAGAAACCAGGCTCAGTTGGGGGGCCAGTTCTTCTCTGACCAGATGAAACCAGCAGTTCAATTCCAGGCTGCAGCAAAGTCAGATTGTGCAGAATAATCATCTGTTTCCTGTGGTCTTGTCCCGGTCGTCATCTGAGACAAGGTCTTTACAGGGGATCTGTATCTGGGGCTCATCTAGTTGTTCTGGTCTCCGCTGACTTTCAGGGCTGTAGAGGTCATTTCTAGCTGCTGCTGTACCATCTGGGCTTGATATAGACTGGATCTGGTGGCTACGGTGACCTCGTAATAAGAGAGAAACAGACTAATATTAGCGTAGATGCCATTCTTCTATCAATGTAGCAAGTACATCAGGTGTTATTGGAAGGGTTCCTAGTTCCGGTTTTCTAATTAATGCAGCCTAAAAAATCCGTTAATAGATTTGGATATTAGAAGTATATTAGTTTTTTATCTGTAAACCAGGTAAAAGAGATTTTAAAATCTATACGATGTTTGATAGGGAGCCAGTGCAGTGTTGGCAGAACCGGGCTAATATGGTCATACTTCCTGGTTCTAGTAAGAACTCTTGCTGCTGCATTTTGGACTAGCTGGAGTTTGTTTATTAAGCATGCAGAACAACCACCCAATAAAGCTTTACAATAATCTAACCTTAAGGTCATAAATGCATGGATTAACATTTCTGCATTTAACACTGAGAGCATAGGCCGTACTTTATATATATTTTTGAGATGGAAAAATGCAGTTTTACAAATGCTAGAAACGTCTTTCTAAGCAAAGATTGCTATCAAATAGCACACCTAGGTTCCTAACTGATGACTAAGAATTGACAGAGCAGCCATCAAGTCTTAGACAGCGTTTAGGTTATTACATGCAGAGTTTTTAGATCCAGTAATTAACACCTCTGTTTTTTTTAGAATTTAGCAAAAAGAAATTACTCGTCATCCAGTTTTTTTATATCGACTATGCATTCCAGTAGTTTTCAAATTGGTATGTTTTGCTGTGAAATATAGAGCTGAGTATCATCGGCATAACAGTGAAAGGAAAGCTATCGTGGGTAACACTATCTCCCAAGGGTAACATATAAAGCATGAAGAGTAGCGGCCCTAGTACTGAGCCTTGAGGTACTCCATACTGCACTTGTGATTGGTATGATACCTCTTCATTCACTGCAACGAATTGATGGCGGTCATATAAGTACAATTTAAACCTTGCTAATGCACTTTCATTAATGAAAACAAAGTTTTCTAATCTATGCAAAAGAATGTGGTGGTCAATAGCGTCGAACGCAGTGATCCAATAGAACTAATAGAGAGATACAACCACGATCAGATGAAAAGAGCAGGTCATTCGTAACTCTGAGGAGAGCAGTCTCAGTACCAAGATATGATCTAATTCCTGATCCTCACAGATACCACTTTTCTTTAAGTAGGAATATAATTGTGAGGATACTACCTTTTCTAGTATCTTGGACATAAAAAATGCTCCCACACAGCTTTGGTCTTCGGCATTTTTGCCTTCTCTTCCAGATTAACTGAATCATGAAGTTCATTCATGGGCGATTCATATTCATGGGCGAATGAGAACCATTTCACGGGGTATGCCAGGTGTTCGAGAGAAAAAAAAAGTAAAAGAGGAAATTCGAATGCCAACCCACCGAATGAATATTAAAATAATGTAATATTCTGATCCAGCCCTACTGTAGCTAAAATGTACTTGTTTTTCAGAAGGGCAAACAATGACTGAATTCACACAACTAGAATTAATCTGTTGTTCGCTGCATCCCAGACTGCCCAGGAAAACTCTAAAACAGCTAGTGAGAATTTTTTATATCACAGTCAGCTGTTGTCCACTTGATGCAGAGCATTCATTGAAGACTAGGCAATGGGTGATAGCCACCCATAGTAAATATCCAGATCCCTGACGGGTCATTTAGACCTTCATCATTACCTCAGGGCTACACATAAAATTCAGCAGGAAACACTTAATGCGAGAAAAGATCATCCTCCCCCGGTGTCATTTATAAGGCTTATGAGGTATTGATTTTGGCAGCAGATGCTCTTTGTTTTGGAAGTAGGATCTGTAAAAGCTTTCTTTAGTCCAGTGTTACACCAGTGAGAGTAAAACATGGGAAACTTCATGTTCTACAACTGTCAAGTTGATTATAATGCTAAAGAGCTGAAATTAAATATGGGTTAGATGAATCCTTTGGGTCCAGTTTCAAAAGCCTGAAGATGCTTCTATTTGTAGACTTATTCCAGTATTAAAAAAGGACAGTGCCAAAGTCTGTGTGTAATTTTATTCCACAGTTTTTAAAGCCTGACTAAACGTATTAAATGCATCTCCTTTCAGTCAAAAGCTTTAGATTTATTGAATGTGTGGGAAATCAGAAACACAAGAATGGATGCTGAGATCATTATTCTGGCGTTTCTCATCCAGTCCATCTCTCAACAGAGACAGGGATGGCTGGAAAGCCATTCCGAGCCACGTACATTTGGACGAACATCATCAACAACCTTCAGACGCAGGTGGAGGTGAAGAGGAGACGCCACAATCTGAAAATCTACCATGACTGCTTTCTGGGCTCCGAGGCCGTGGACGTGGTTCTGGCTCACATCATTCAGAGCAAGTTCTGCGGAGATGCTGAGGTGCCTCGTTCCAAAGCAGTCCGCCTCTGCCAGGCCCTCATGGAGGCCAGAGTCTTTGAGGCGGTGGACACTAAGGTGTTTGGGAAAGAAAAGAGACAAGCCAAGTTTGAGGACAGCAGCTGTAGTCTGTACAGGTTTTTAAATAGGCAAACCCCAAGTGCATCAAGCTCAGAGACCATTGAGAGTAGATACGAGTCTCTCAGCATACAGAGGAACACGTATAGTCCACCCTTCAAAAGGTAGGTATCTCTCAACACTGTTTCCCACATCACCTTCACTCAGTGAAACTGTATACTGTATAACTTGGAGGGTTGTAGAACGTTTTCTCTAAAAGAATGGCCTGAAAGGAACAAATGTCATTCCAGACCTGTAGGACTTTATTTCATCTTTGAAACCCAAGAGTAGAAATTTTGAAGACTGTGCTGGCTGCTCTTTTACATGCAGCCACAGTAAACATGGAATTAAGCTTTCAAACTTCTAAAATAAGGCAAAAATTTGTGGTGCATATACTATTCCAAGTGGTTTTTTTAAAGATATTTTTCAAATTTAAGAACAGTCCAAAATTCAAAGTTGTTATTCACTGATAATCTTCCTAACTTCTGCCACCGAATCAGATTTGTGAACGGATCATTAAGACTGGTTTTATGAACTGGATCATTTGAATTCTTGATGACTGAAAAGATTTGACTCGAAACGATTGTGCATCACTACTTTTCTCATGAACTTTTATGTATAAAGTCAAAAAGTTTTAGTTCAGAACTTCAGAAAGTAACTTGACTAATTGATTAACTTGATTCTTGACATCGAACACTTGGATTATAGTGCACATGCACAAATCATATTGACTATTTTTATGATGCTTTTACCGTACTTTTCCATCCCTTTTGAAGTTTGAATTCATAATTTCCTATTCACTGAATAAAATTGAGAATAGTGTTTCCATTTCAAGTAGGTCACCTACTATACTAAGATATATGTGTTGGTAAAACCTTTCAAAACTAGCTAATCATTTACTTGTTTTTAGTTTTATAGAGATCTTACAGAATGCTTGGTATTTTCTATTAATTGTTTTTCCTTTGAGATTTTGTACTTTGAAATACCTCATGTTGACTGTGGTTGCTATTAAAAGCCAATCCTCTATAAATGCCCATGAAATGTCAACATCACAGTAAATCATGGACTAAAGGGCCTTATGAGGTGATTCTTACAAGAATGCATGGTCACACTTTATTTTAAGGACCAATTCTCACTATTAACAAACCATTAAACTTGACTTTTGCCTCAATAAGCTCCTAATTTGCTGTTTATTAATAGTTAATAAGGCAATTGTTAAATTTAGGTGTTAAGTAGGATTAGGGATGTAGAATATGGTCATGCAGAATATGTGCCAATATTTTAATAATATGCATGCTAATAAGCAACTAATTAATAGTGAGAATTGGTCCCTGTACTGAAGTGTTCCTGAATGCTTGTTCGACTGGTTTCAGTCATGTGATATACTATTGTCTGATTATTTTCTTCAGGAAAGAAGATTCTGTGTATTCAAACAACTCACCTGTCAAAACAGATAAATCTCTGGAGGATGTTTTGGGAAATCTGAACATGAGCACAACCATCACACCACAGATGATGAATCTGGGGTTATCGCAAGAGTGTATGTTTTCTTTGGAAATAAATGCAAGCTCTGTCTATTGTCATGAAAAACAAAATGATTATTTGACAAAATGATTATTTATTACTAAAAAAGATTGCCCAAATCTATTGGATTTTTGTAAGTATTAAATCTGATGTGTGTCATGTCTGTGTCAGTGATGGATGAGATATGGCGGCAGCAGACGGTACTAAGACTCTTACAGCTGATTGAGCTTCCGCTTCTGGAGAGCCTGCTGGAGGGCCACGAGAGCCCTCGCCCGTCCCTCCACAGCATGGACAGTGACCCAGACCTCCTCTACACCAGCAGCTACCTGGACCGTGAGATCCTCAAGGCCTTCAGCGAGGCTCAGTATGCTGATTATTTACATCATGCTCCAACTCTATTTTTTAAGTCCTCTCCTTTTTATTCTGGGGTTTTAGTTTTAGGGCTGCAATAAATTACAAAACTAGACTTATACATTTCATGCAAGAGAAATATATACAGAGAGAGTTGCAAAAAGTGTTGTTTAAAAAAAAAAAATCCTTTTCCATAAATGTTTAAATAATCTTAAACGTTTAGTGGACTCAATGGGAAATATAAAGTATACAAGTGTCTCATAGTGGTTAAAAAAACAAATGCATGTACGTCGGCTCGGCTCAGCTGCGCTGATGAATATATGGTTTGATGCACCGGTGCATGCATGAATTCAGGACGTAATCAGAGCAGATGGACAAATAAATATCAGTTCTGTTTTTGTTTTTTTTACAAATGATTAAACAGAGGTTTGCCTTTTAAATGATTCATGGTCATTTTTTTCTTGCTCGGTGTGACAACGAACTTTCAGCTGCACTTTATTCACAGCTGGAGCTTCTTTTCTCTTCTTTCTTTATTACTGATTTATTATTGCAAGTATAAACAATTAACTTCAACAATTAAATGCAGCGTTGGATGACATTATGGACACCGAAATAATATATGAAGGCAATAAATACATAGATAAAACAGAAATACAGAAAAAATTGCGTATAACATTCAGCAGATCATTATACAGTTTCAGAAATTTCATTTCATTATGTAACAGTTCTGTTTAAACCCAAACCATGAGGCATTTTCATTTTCAAGAAACTCCCTTTTTAATCTCTCAGTTATCTTATATCTTTTCATTGATTAATTCTGTCCTTGTCTTTAATGTGTTGTGTTTTTAGATGGCTGTGCTTTTAATTGATGCAGTGTATCTTTTTCCCCGCTTCATCTGGTGAACAGAGCAGACAGCTGGCTGTCGGCGGCTGTGGACTGTCTGGAGTTTCTTCCTGATCAGCTGGTGGTGGAGGTGAGCCGAGGACTGGCCAGGTGTGCGGAGGAGACGTCCCAGTACAAGCAGCTCCTCTACGGGACCCTCGCTCAGCACTACGGCCGGTCACACCACCCTCCGCTGCTCAGCAACTACATCTTTGACATCCACTCAGGCGTCTCCGAGCTGCTTGGTGAGAGATCAGTCCACTATAGGCTGGCTTGACCTGACATTTATATGAAATTAAATTTGGCTTAATAGTGGCCCTTGAGAAAAGGAAGCAAATAATAATGTATTTTATAATTGGAAATAAAATACTTTACTAAAGTGTTTTTTTGTTTTTTTTTACTGAAATGCAAATCAAATCAAAAATATTGTAGTTTAATTTATATTAAATGCAAATAGTTGAACGTAAGAATGCTTTTTGACCCACTTCAATAGGATTCAAAAATAGTTAAATCCAAGCCATCCAAGATGTAGAAGAGTTTGTTTCTTCATCAGATCAGATTTGGAGAAATTTAGCATTACATCACACTCTTAGCAATGGATGCTTTGCAGCAAATGGGTGCCGTCAGAATGAGAGTCCAAACAGCTGATAAAAACATCACAATAATCCACACCACTAAAGAAAAGCTGAGTAATTGTAAGAAACAAATCAGACCTCTGGCCAAAAACAATTTCTTTATTCATAATATAGCTTGTGAAGAAGTTGTCTCATCTGAATCAGGAGAGAAATATGCACAGATCAAGCACCGTTTACTCGTGAAAACAGTCCAAAATAGTTCTAAACAAACTTAAAGAGGGTTCTTTTTGAAATGTTTGTGCTACAAGATCAAATCTAGTTGCTGAAAACTAATAGCAGCACCGTAGAGACCATCCATAACACCCTGGCAATGTGCTAGTTTGTCACAAATCGCGTTGTTGTATTTTTGTGCGTGTGTGCAGTGAACGGGAAGCAGGAGCAGGCTCTGGAGTCTCTTCAGCTCTGTCTGAAGCTGCAGGATTCACGCAGTAGAGAGGAGCTCCGCAGGTTACTGCGCTTCATGGCCCTCGCCGCCGGCCCTCAGGAGATCAAACTACACAGAGAGGTGCCAATAATCTCAATAATACGGTATTTTATGCTGATGTACTTGTAAAACATGTAATGGAGTGTTGATGAATATATAACAGCACTGTGACTTAGTTTCTGAAAGAGCATCACAATTTGGAAATCGTTAAAAAAAATCTGGAAAAAATGATACACTGGAATTGATGTGGAACTTCAGATCAGTGCACAGTACGACAGTGTTTCTGTCACACAAAAGTGCCATTGTCAAAAACAGAAACGAAAGTGAGCTTCACAGTTGCCATGCTTGTGAAAGACACTGAATTAAACAACAGCCTCTGTTCTGCTTTCGCCTGCTAATCATTTATTACACCTACAGAAATACCATTCCTTCATCCCTACAGAAACTTGACAAGCTGTTTGTTTGTTGGGTTCTGTAGATAGAGAACAGAATGGCAGTGAAGAGGGCGTTCTCCAATGCTATTGTGTATGGGACTAAACTAGCCAAGGGCAAGGTTGATCTTCTGGTTCTTTTCATGACGGACCACCACCACGACCTCTTCAAAGTGAGTCAGCGGCTCAGACTGGCCTCCACTTACACTGAGGAACTACCTGCACTGTGTGTGTGTGTGTGTGTGTGTGTGAGACAGTGCTGTTAACAACCAGACAGGTCTGTAGGAAATGCTATTCTTTCGAACTTTCGATTCATCAAAGAATCCTGGAAAAACTATCATGGATTCCACAAACATTAAGCAGTAAAAACGGTTTTCAGCTGTCATATCAGAATGATTTCTGAAGATCATGTGACACTGAAGACTGGAGTAATGATGCTGAGAATTCAGCTTTGATCACAGAAATAAAATACATTTTAAAACATAAAATAAAAACATTTTAAAACACTTAATTTACATTGAATAATATGTGACAATATTACTGTTTTTATAAGATTTTTGATCAAATAAATGCAGCACTAGAAGAGACTTGAAAAGAAAAGAAATAAATAAAATGTAATCTTAATGACCCCAATTTTTTGTAATAACAGCTATGATAGCAACATGCCTTTTTTTTTGTTGTTGGTTTTTTAAATGAGAAATTCGTCAATCATTTCGGTAATTGTTCTTTCATAAACGTGTGTTTCTGTGCATCTTTTCCCCAGATTCCCGTCACCCTGCACAAACTTGTAAGTGATAAACTGTTGAGTGTCATCAAAGGAACGGATCCTGATCTCATCACAGGTATAACTGCAAACATATGAGAACATTTACATTTCAATAGTTTTTTCATCCTGTTTACTTTTTTCAAGTGAAAAATTATTGTTCAGGTCTATTAAATAATAATAAGAGATACAACTTTTGATTTTAATTATGTAATGACAATAACTGAGATGAACAGATGTTGTAGAAATAGCTTTCCTTGTTAGTTCAATGCTTATTTTAAAGCTTCATTGAAATCTTATCATAGTAGATGTTTGTGAGGCAATTTTGTAAACTGCTAATTATGGCTGATCCTCTCTTAGGAAGCACGTACTGTCGCCGTCTGACTGGAAAAGATTACCTGGAGACGGTTCAGAAGACCACCAGAGAGGAGCTGTGGACCTTACTGCAAACTATTCACGAGAACTCGAAGCTGTCTCTGAAAGAGAAGCGCCGTCTGCTCGGACAGTTCTACAGAGGACATCCCGAGATATTCGTGCAATATTTTGGCAACAGAATATCCAATGTTTATATTTAAAGGACCTTCGTTTAATATTATACTGTATGATATGTAAAAAGTATTTTGTGTGTTGTAAATATGTACATATTGTGGAAAAACTCAATACTACTTTTATGAGGGAATGAGATTTGTTTGACAAATAACACATTTTACTTTTCTTGATCATAATTATGACCACAACTCAATCCTATATACAAATTTGAATACTTTATATATATGTGTGTGTTTGTGTGTGTACCTGGACCACAAAACCAGTCAGTTTTTTTCTGAAACTGAGATTTATACATCATCATAAAGATGGATAAATAAACTTTCCATTGATTTATGATTAGGTTGGATAAGACAATATTGATGAGATACAACTATTTGAAAATCTTGAATTCGAAAGTGCAAAAAAAAGAATCATAATGTTGATAAAATTGCCTTCAAAGTTGTCTAAATGAATTCTTAGCAATGCATATTACTAATCCAAAATTAAGTTTTAATATATTTACAGTATGACATATACAAAACATCTTCATGGAACATGATCTTTACTTAATATCCTAATGATTTTTGCTATAAAAGAAAAATAATTTTGACCCATACTATGTTATTTTTGCTATTACTACAAATAAACCCCAGAGACTTAAGACTGCTTTTGTGCTCCAGGGTCACATATTGTAGCCTTTTTCTCATTTGTAATTTATTATAATATTTTTAACCTAAACTGGAAATTATAAACTTTAAAATACATATTCTCCATCTATCATCAGGGTTGAAGAGTCCAGACGTCCAACATTTTCTGTTACAGATGAATCTTTTCTTTGTTGTTATGTAACAGGGATGTCGTTCAGAATGCAAATATAGACATCCAATAAATTCCCCAATAAAAATGACAACAAAACTAATTCAAAATATTGATTAAAAAAAAAACTATAATGTTATCACAAATATATTAAATACCACTAAACGTTCCATTTTTTTAGTCCCAAGTCAAATCAAAGAATTCAACCTATTTTTAAGTTATTTATATATTTAATATTGTCGTAAAATTATAACATTTTGTTCTGCAACAATTACACAATTTTAGCAGGAAAAAAAAAACCTTGGCTTTTCTGTACTGAGATTGTGTGTGGGAAAGATGCTTGCTTGTCCTGAAAACAATGTTATAATGCAACAGCCCTAAAACAGCTTTCATTTACTTAATGCTATATATGTCTTCTGATTTTGAGGTGAAACAACCTGGAGATATGCGTGTCCTCATCCTGGTGTACTGTGGTGTAAAAACATCTGCTGCACTATAGTGCGTCCTAGTGGTGAGCACAAAAGCTCGGCCGCTTGTTTCACAGCTCACACACTGATGAAACAATCGGACAGTGAACACACACATATACACACACACAGCGCAAGCCCTTTTACCATTTTCTTTTATTGGAAGCAAGTCGTGTGTGTGATCCTCAGTTCACTACAAAATGAGATTCAACTCTTCCATCATCAGCGACCACACATGGCAAGTTCAGAACTAAGAGGCAAACGAGAATAAAAACTTTATACAGTATAAACCACCCAGTTTTAAAAAATAAAACTGTTAAAAAGAAACTTTGAAAAACGCTGAACCAAACGGAGATTAGCGATGATTTCTGATCTCTGAAACACAAGTGGACGTCTCGGTCCTGTCGCTGTGGGCGTGCAGAGCTCACATTGTCTTTGTGTTGTTCAGGGGTGTGTGTGTGTGTGTGTGTTTATCTGATCCTCTTCTGCTGCCGCACTCGGTAGATGTCGTGGATGGGAGGTGCGATCGATCCTTTATCTTCCTCCTCGTCTGAGTCGGCGTTAGGCCTCTTCAAGGACTTGTTAGCCACAGCGTGGTTCTCCACAGGTCCGTTTCCTTCGCTGCTCATCTCCGACTGCTTCCCAGTGATCAACTCTACAGCAGCATCAACCGCTGGAGAGAAGCAGAGCGTGAGCATCAACATGTCAATCTGATAAAACCTCTAGAACGGGACAATTCAGCAGCTTTACGCCTCATTACTTTAATGCAAAAAATTTACAGTGAAATGTGTAATAATTCCAAAATATCGTATTTAAATATATTATATTAGTATACACAACCTTTCGAAATTGTGAGTTGGCAAGAAATTTTTCAAATGTTTTTTAAATCTCTTAAATTATTCAAATATTTTTTTGCTTAAAAATATAGTAAAAAATATATATATATATATATTTTACACACACACACACACATGATCCTTCAGAAATCATTCTCAAATACTGACTTGCTTCTCAAAAAACAGTTATGCTGCTTTATATTTTTGTGGAAACTGACAATTTTTTTGGATTCTTTGATGAATAGAAAGTTCAACATAACAGCATTTATTCAAAATAGAAATATTTTTTAACATTGTAAATGTCTTTACCATCACTTTTGATCAAACTAATGCATTCTGGCTGAATAAAAATATATAACTTACCAACTGCAAACTTATAAGTATATCAATTAAATTCTACAATGTTTATTACACGTAGTTATATTTATTGAACTGCTGACATCCCTGTATTATAGTAATGAGAACGATTGTGGAGTGAGATTTCAGAGATCATGCAATGATACTCAGTGATACTTACTCTCTGGTAATACACATCTTCTGAGAGACTCCATCAGCTCATCGACCTGCACAAAGGGCCCCTGAAAACACACACACACACACGGTCACACGGTCTTGAACTACGAGAAGTCTTTGTTTAAAAATATCTTTAGGACTCTCTATGTGACAGTCGTGTTCTGGTTTGGACTGAGGCGGTAAAGAGATGAACTGACTGTAAAAGAGCTGGGAGGAGGCAGCAGCTTCATGAGGAAGACAGCAGTGGGAGGGACAGGAAACACTCCTCCAGGAACAGGATGCAGACCAGGAGCTGTCAGGACGACACGTCACCAAACTTAGCACAGCAACAGCTCAAAGTAAGAACGGTTCAACGGAGACTGATCTATTGACATGTAACTGCCAAAATTTTTCTCTCACAATTATGACTTTCTTTCAGAATTGCGACTCGGATTTGTGATACATAAACTGAATACTGAGCAGAAAAGGCCAAATCATGAGATAAACAGTTGAAGTTACCTTTTTTATTTTTTTAGAAACAAAAAACAATCGCAAGATGTATATTCAGAATTATAATATAAAGTCAGAATTCTGGGATGTAAATTCAAAAAATAAATAAATAAATAATTGTGTGATATAAACTTACAAAAAAAAAAAAAAAAAATCAAACTTACAATTGCAAGAAAGTGTCAGAATTGTGGACTGTAAACTCAGGCAACGTTTTCATGACAACCATGTAGTCAAAACTGGGGAAAAAAAAGTCTCTTGCATTTTTTTTAAAAGTTTCATGTAAACAAGACAACGTTTTCGAAATGATTTGCATTTACAGATATCCGCGAAAACGTCCAAAAGCGCTGTATTAAATGTATACCAGGCCAGTAGTTGGCGCTGTCACCTTGTTTGTAAACAGTATCTGTAAATTCCCATTTAGGATGTTTACACGGAAACTATAACGGTGCCGTTTCCAAAAACTTCCACTTTGAAACACGTTATCAAAAATGTGCGTTTTCAGTCGCCAAAACACAGTTGTCGTGTAAACGAACAGTCAAAACGCATAAAAAGTTTTTAGATGAAAACGTTGTAGTGTAAACGGCCCCCTTCTGAAAAACTCAGAATTCTGGATTTAACATCCCACAATGCCAAGAAAATTGTGAGAATTGAGGATGAAAACTTGGGAATCCCAAGAAAAAAAAAAAGCCAGACTTTGAAGAAAAAGTCTAAATTCCGAGGCATAAATTGTGAGAAAAAAAAGAGTCAGAATACAAAGTCACATTTACCTTAATTTTACATAATTAATTTTTTTTTTTTTTTTTGGTGGAAACAAGGTTCTATATGATCTAGAGCAGAGATCCTTGTGTTAAATGTATGTGAGGTGCTGATACTCACGCGCCAGATGACGTGGCTGGAAGGGGATCATCTGGCTGGTGTCAGGTTTGGGATACTCAGGTTTGCGGTCAGCCTCGTCCTTCAGTGCAGGGGTAGAAGGAGTGACCACCGCCTCTGGCATCAGTGCTGCGTATTTGGCACGAGACACGTCCTGCCAATCGACATGTTCAAATGATTGAGGATTGTACTATGAATTAGTGATGCATTTAAAGCCCCCATATACTTTGGTATACTCCCTTTGGTACAAACATAAGCACGTCACTGTGATCAGATGCTTGCTGTTTCCTCACCATTGATACTATTGTTGTTTTTACTCCTAAGCAAACAACTGTGCTGTGAGTATATAGGGGCTTTTGCAATTACTGGCAGCAAAAAAAAAAAAAAGAATTCATGAGTGTTAGTTGTGCCAAAGTATAATTTGTGAATAATTCTGTTTCCTACTGTACCTTGTAGCCGAGGGCTTTGAGTTCGCAGGGGGAGCAGGGATATAAATCCATGTACTTGTATCTGTCCACCAGCAGAGCAGTCTCCTTTCCCTCGTATTCGTCTTTAAAGGCCATGAAACGCCTTCGCTCCACCTTTATGATACTGGCCAAGTCCCCGATGTTGCTCTCAAAAGACAAGAAGCGTGCCCAGATTTCCCTGTTACACAAAATTCACAGGTTAACATCAGGAGTATTATCTTTTTCACGTTACATTAAATCCTGGGTTAAAGTCACAATGAAACAGATTTGGTGAGAGACGTTCAGTTGTTGGTTGGATGTTGAGAAGTGGGCGTGGCACTCAAAAGCGGCGGCAGATAAATGCGAGTTGCATGGGTGGAGTTTAAGGGACTAAATGGTTGGAAAATACCTGTATAAATCACCAGAGAGTCTGGCGTTTTCACTGGAAAATCCAGTTAGGATGTTTAGATTAAACACTAAAAGGCCAAAAAACGAAACATGCACAGATGAATTGTTCACAACGAGATCTATAACATGCATCTAGAAAATAGATTTAATTTCACACTTCTAGTTTAAATAAATTGGTCGATATTTGGCTATTTTAGGATTATCGCCTGCCTGATGCATGATAGATACAGCTTGTATCAGATACAACATTTACCAATGGTTATTATGTAAAATAAATGTATTGTTTGATATTAACTGTATATTTTAAGGAAATAATATTGGCCTACTTGATCTCTAGATATCAGTATTAGCCAATGAAAAATACATATTGGTTGACCAATATGAGTACCGTGTAATTACAAATTGTACGGTGTGAATTATTAACCCAGGGTTAAAGTATGAAGTATGAACAGTGGGTATGTTTACACGGACCACTCCAAATCCAATCCCATTTCAGATACTTAAAGAGGTCATATGGTGTGATTTCAAGTTTTCCTTTCTCTTTGGAGTGTTATGAGCTGTTAATGAATAGATAATATCCCTAAAGTTGCAGACTAAAGTCTCAAACCCAAAAATATATTTTTTATAAAAGTAAAGATTCATCCACGCTCTCCTAAAATGCCTCGTTTAAACACGCCCCCACGTGTCTATGTCACAATGTGGGAAGATTTGAATAACACCGCACAGATGTTCATTCAAAGAAAAGAAAGAGTAACTTTATTGCTGCTGCCGTCGCCATGTTGTGGAGACGCTCTGTGTTTCATTGTTAAAGCAAAGCTACTTTCCTAAAAAAAGGCACTAATAGAAATCTGTGTTTGAGTTGTATTTACAACACTGTTCCAGAACAATTTAACCCAAAACATTCAGATGTGTGCAGCACATTTTATGGAGGACTTTTTCCTGATCCTTGTAGAGAAAACTACAATGCCAACTGTTCTGACGATGCAATGTGTCAAAAGACGGTATAAGTCATTATTACAAACGAGCCATTTGTTGCATCCAGTGGGGACATAATTACCGATTATGAGTTTTATTGTTTTTGTCTTGTTGCGCTGGTGATCTGACTGGGACATGGATCACGGTGTGTTAAGGGGTGTAACATTTCCACCACACGCTTAAAGTATTCGGCCAATCACAACGCACTGGATAGCTGACCAATCAGAGCACACCTCACTTTTCAGAACCCAAGAAATTCAGAACGTTCTTTGTAAGAAATGATGCGTTGGGGCATAGAGGAGAAACAATAATTTACATGATGTGGTCAATAATGTGTTTTTTTAACCTTAAACCACAAACACATTTCATTACACCAAATACTCAAAATAATGTTCTTTTTAGCAACATCATATATGACGCCTTTAATGTTCGGTTTATGTGAATCCATAAAGTGATCTGATTCGCATATTTGTTCGCAGATCTTGTAAGATGCAACATTTATGTTAACATAAGTATCAAAGCATTGGGCATCGCAAAGTGTTTTTAATCCAGCTAAGAAAAGTCATGCATTTTTTTTCTATTGCTCCGATTACTTCAGGTTTAATCCATTCCTTCCAATCTGATTCAAATTTAATTTGGATCGAGTTCAGTCAACAGCCATCAGTTAATTTACTAACGTTGCATTGAAACGTAGCCTGTGTGAACATAAATGTTAATGACTGTTGGGTTAAAATGAGTCAAATAGTCAGACAGTTAGCAATGTTTAAGAGCAAATTAAAAGAAACCGAGGGTATATTTGCATAAAATAATCTAAATCCCACTAACCCAGATTTCTCAGGGGAAAGACTGCCGGACGTCAGGACTCTCTCAAACAGGACTCTGGTGTTGTTGTCCTCTGTGATGAAGGGAAGGGCAAACAGTTCAATAAGTCAATCTCATTTTTGAAAACTCATACCTGGCCAGGCTTTTTACTTCTCCTCTTTTTTTGGTAATAGCCTAGCGACAATATAAACACGTCCGATGTTTACTGCTTTGCAAACAGTCTCCTAGCTATCTGCTTTATAAAGGAGATGGATGCTTTGTTTGGTCTGATAAGTGCTCCTGTGTCAGACATCATCATCTGTGTGTGTAAATAAACAGCCATCACAAGGGCAATGATACACTCTCAATCTCTCAACGCTTTGGCTGAAATTGCTTTTCTACAGTATTTCAGCCAATAGGCTGTATGAAATGTGATAGGGCGGTACAGGTGTAATAAATATCACCAATTGTTTGGAAGCAGATTAAAAGGAGACTGTCCGTTCACCAGACGTGTGAATGGAGGGAATCGCATTCTTACCGTTTAAGTGAGAGAGGTAATCAATGTACGCCAAAATGTATTCAGGAATGTCAACGTATTTCTTCAGTCCAAGCTCAAATATCTTAAAGGCCACCGATTTGTCCTGTCAGCAAGGGAAAAGTCTTTGATGAGCATAAGAGAACTCTTACGAAAACAATTGAACCCAAACGTTTGAAGGGTAGTGTATATGTAAGAGATGTGTGGTGTGGATGTTACCTTGCTGCAGTAATATTCCATAAGAGCAGCAGTGACGTACACATGATGCCGTGTGCGAGGGTCCTCTCTGGCCTTCTTAAAGATGGAGCGACCAGACTTGATGCCTTCAGCTCTTCTGGCAAATTTCATGTACTGGATATAGACCTGAACAATTCAACGGGTCAGTCTCTGTTTATTCACAGTCAGAACATTTCTCTTTATGCATATCAGGCATCCCACACAATTTTAAAGGGATAATTCACCCAAAAAGGAAACATTTTTATGCTTATCTGCTTACCCCCAGGGCATCCAAAATGTAGGTGACTTTGTTTCTTCAGTAGAACACAAATTAAGATTTTTAACACAAACCGTTGCAGTCTGTCAGTCATATAATGCAAGTGAATGAGAATCACAGCTTTGAGAGTCAAAAAAAAAACAAGAAACTGAACAGTATTTATATAGTTTTTTTTACCATATAGGTAAATAAAAAAACTATATAAATACTGTTCAGTTTCTTGGTCACGTGCTGCAGGGTTTAACTTGGTTTTGTTTGTGTATGTTTTTTTTTTGGACTCTCTAAGTCTTGATTCTCATTACTTGCATTATAAGATTGACAGACTGCAAAGGTTTGAGTTAAAAATCTTTGCTTGTGTTCTACTGAAGAAACAAAGTCACCAACACCTTGGATGCCCTGGAACACCAAATTACAATTTTTAGGTGAACTATCCCTTTCAACAGTGAATTTCCCAGATATCTCCAAAACCTCTCCAGTTGAATGTGATAACTGGAGAGGAACTGATAAAAACGATTCAAAATGATTTCTTGAATCTCTCAGGAATCAGACACACTATGGGCTGCGAGCAGGTTTTTCTCCTGAAGTTTTAGCAGAACTTCATTATTTGTCCACCACAGGCATTTGTCTCCAAAGACAACTGGACTCACCAAAGTAGGGTCGATATCTTCTATGGCCAGGAAGCGGTTGTATATACTATGTACTTTATCGTGCTTCATGCGACTCTGTGAAACACAGATCAATAATGTATGAATGAATTACAGGCAACAGGGTTTTTCTTTTACATTTAAACTCCCTAAAAAAACAATAATCATGACATCACAATTACGGTTATTATAGTTACCTAAAACTGCAAAAAAAAACATTTCGCTATTTGAAATAATTTGTACCTGGAAATAAATTAAATATCTTACTAGCTGAAATAAAAATTGTCAATTTATTTGTAGGTAAAATTATATATATATATATAATAATAATAATAATAATAATAAAAGTAAGTAAAACGACAAAGAAAATGTAAACAAAAAACAATTTACATACTCGAAATAAAATGAAAAACAAATATCAAATTCAAAATATTAATAAAAACTATAACAGTATCTCAGCGATACAAAAATAATTCTGGTCACAACCAGGAGCAGATTTACACATGACATGATTAACTTATACATAATTTACATTTTTACATCTTAAAAGGTAGGGTAGCAAAACAGCCTATTCAATTGTAATGGAGAAGCAGAATTGAAAAAAAGCTGGAAAATGATCACAACTAAAATTCTGAATCTTTTTGGTGCTAGAGACCTTGTCAAAAATAAGAGGACCTCATGGAAGAGCTTAAAATGCAGTAAAAGTGTAAAGTGCGGTCTGTTTAGAGGTAAAACAGCTCAATCATCCTTTAATGCAGTTCTAGAGATCTTACCTCTTCATAGTCTGCAAAAGAGAAGTACAGTAGCATGTTCTTCTTGAGCAGAGTTCCTATGGCACGCTCGTAGATGTTAGCGGCCTCATCACTGAACAGCTTGGCATTGTTCATATCCTGAATGAGGAGATCATGAGTGAAATCATGCAACATGCAAACAGACACCAGAGGCACTTGAAACTATTTTAATTTCAAGGACTGGTGGCTAAAAGGTTTATATAAAATGATGTGCACACCAACCCCTTTTTCTGCCAGCAGCTTGCTGGACTGTTCCAGGTACTGTGCAGCTTCGTACCAGACGTCCGGGTGATGGCCGAGCACCAGAAGGCACTGCTCATAGGCGAACATCACTGCAGGTGACATAAAATAATTAGATTCATAGCAAAGCTCAACAGCATGTTTGCAAAATGCAGTGGTGCTGTAAACACAAGCCTGAAATAGCAGTTGATTTGTCATTATTTATGAATCTTCCTGTAAGTCACCTCTCTTGGTGATGAGGGTCTGATCTTCGGTACGCAGTGGGTTGTTCTTCTCCCACTGGATGTATTTCTTCCACATCTCCACCTGCTGGGCCTCCTGTGGGGAGTTCTGGGGCGGCACCGAGGGGGCGTTCCGGTCCAAACCCTTCATCACCGTCTCATACTCCTGAACGGGACAGAAATCAGCAGAGGAAATCACGAGAAGAAAGAAAAGCAGATGTGATTGTGGTCAGATTTATAGTGCATTTTTTTAAACCTAAAAAATGTCCGGGACCAAAAAAACAAACTGTGAACACAATCATATTCTCAGACCTATCAGAAAACCTTATCGATTTATCATAACACACACTTTAACCCGTGCAGAACTCACCTTGGCGACTCTCCTGGCGTTCATGTAGTCTCTGCTCCGGTCTTCAATCATCTTTTTGGCCAAATGCACATTTATGCCCTTTATAATGAAACAAAAGCTATTTATGATATGCTCGAGATGAAGCATGCACATTACAAACCAAATCATCAATAGAAAGTTGAAGAGGACTTTATGGACTCTAATACACCCATTACACTTGAGTGTCCTCACCTCTTCATACTTGCTGTAGTCCCTCCAGAGCTGCTCGATGTTAATCATGGGGTTGACGCAGCCTCTCTGATACACGCGTCTGACGGCTGTGATGCGCTGGTTCTCTGCGTATGACCCCACGGCCTCTCTAGGGTCGCAAACAGAGAGACTTTAAATGCCTGATGAACTTCTTTCAAATGAGTTTGGAAAATACAAACGGTGTACTTACACTCCCTTCAGGAAATTGATGTAATCCACCCAAATCTGAGAGAAGGAGAAGAGTTTTGAGCTTGCGTTCATGATGCCACAGAACAAGTACCGTCAAAACACTCACCTGATAGGACATAATCTCCATCCCAATCTTATCCAAAGCAAAATCATAAGCCTGTGCCATCTTTTCCCTGCCAAAGAACAGCACATTTTAAGTATTTCAAGTGACTTTCTAATTATGTGTGACAAGAAAACATACAACTCACAATGCCAAGTGAAAGTAGTGTTTAAAGTAGTAGTGATATGACGATCATCAACCAATAATGTGCAACTTTGTTTTCTAAATTCGTAAAAGTGACAATGTAAAATATAATTGTGTCTCACTTGCTAATATTAATAGTATTATATACAATAGGTCCAGAAAAAAATGTTTTTATCTTACATTCTTCTAAGCTAAAAACACTCTACCACTACTTTAAAGCCATGCGTGTCACATACTTATAGCTGGGCAGTTTTCCTTTGGTTTCCCGTACATATGAGAGGTAGCACTTCCACAGGTCAATGTGCAGGACCTTCATTAAGCACCTCTGAAATAACTGAGCAAGAGATCGAACAGTGAGCCAACTCTTCTGACAGACAAGACGCAAAACATACAATTACAGTACTGACTTAATTACTGCAATCCTTTACAAAATATAAAAATTGTACCACACATTGTACATATTTGAGACTCCAAAACCATGTTGGATGTAAACAAACACACATCGAAACCAAAATATTCTAGATTACGCTTAAGTTATAATTGTGCTGCAGGTGCTTACGTTGATAATCAGCTGACAAAACCATGCTACTTCAATATAACACTGAATGATTAACATTCATATCTGACCCTGGAACACAAAACTAGTCAGAGGTGTCTGGGGTATATTTGTAGCAACAGCCAAAAATACATTGTATAGGTCAAAATGATAAAATTTTATTTTATGCCAAAAATCATTAGAATATTATGTAAGGATCATGTTCCATGAAGATATTTTGTAAATTTCCTACTGTAAATATATAAAAACTTCATTTTTGAGCCGTAATTTACATCGCTAAGATTCATTTGGACAACTTTAAAGATGATTTTCTCAATATTTTTATTTTTCTGCACCCTCAGATTCCTGATTTTCAAATAGTTGTATCTTAGACAAATATAAAGCTGATTTATCCAGCTTTCAGAAGATGTATAAATCTCAATTTAGACAAACTGATTGGTTTTGTGATCCAGGGTCACATATATCATGGCATTTGCATGGTAATATAGGGTAATGCAAAGAATACCTTGTCCTAAAAACCATGCTACTTTTTTGAGTTTTCAGAAACAAAAGTGTCATGAAAGATAACGAGACTCTAAATTGCCCCCGTATGAATCATGTTTTGTTGCTCAAAATGCATTAACAGTGAATTGCTCACTGAACTGAGATCTAAAAAAATATATCCGACCAAGAATCAAATCAGTATGTTTTTCCCCTTGTTTTATAATGTCTGAATGCCTGTTTGCCGGATTCAGCGGAGCAAACAGGATATTTCTAGAGTAGCATTTTAACATCTTGATGTTTACTCTGCCTGAGCTTTTGAGGACCTAAAGTGGTGATCTAGATGGAGCTCAGCTTTTATGGTCTCACACCTGTGTATGTGTCTGACACAACAATCAGAGTAATATCACACGATCAATAAACTCGACATGTGGCTTCCAAGCCAAAACAAACGCTTACCTTCTCAACCTTGTCAAAGTTTTTAGCCTTTATCTGTGGACACATGTGAAAACCAATATGATTAAAAACGTGGTCTGTAGCAAGACGGATTTGCTTCACACACACATGCACACACAAACACTTTAACGTCAACAATGTGACATTCACACAACTCTACATTACATTGTGTCAGTTATCTCGGTTCATTAACTGCATGTGATGGTCACAAGATTCATCAGAGCTAGGGTTTGAAGAATTACTCATTTCAGGAGCGTGGAGACAGGCCACAAAGCAACAAATTTTGTGATGTGTATTGGGCATTATGTGTAAGTAAAACTACTCATTTTTGGAGTGCATAGTCTTGAAAAAGCATTGAGCCTAAGAGTCCCATCTGAAACTTTTACAATGCTGCTGCTGCTGTTCTGTCGTAGTAAGTAAAAAATAAGTACCATAGAGTTGAAATCATACTGTGGTCATATATGAAATATTATGCTCAAATGATGATGATAACTTAAAATTCAGGTTTATTCAAATTTATTTCAAAATAAATGAATAATTTAATTTCACAGAGGTTACAAATTAACATTTAATCATTTTTGTAGTAACATTTAATCCTCAAATAAATACTTTGCTTTGAATAAAAGCCAACAATAAACAGCAAAAATACTGCAATGCTTGTGTTAATAATGTAAAGAAAAAAAAAAAAAAAAAAAGAGAAAAACCAAGTAAATAATTTCTCACAGCATTTCTCACCAATAAAAATAAACTGCTGGCATAACAAAAATATATATATAAAAATAACTAATTTTGTGCGTGTCAGAACAAATATAATTGACATTTTTCATTAAACTCTTAAGTTCCCCAAAGCTGCACACACACAACTATAATGTTAATACCATGACAGCTACAAAAGGAAGCCGTTTCCGGCATGGATAAAAACTAAATAAAAAGGTGACGGCAACTCAACTCACAATAGACACTTCTCAAGATTTGGAGTTTAAGATTGAAGTTATAAACTAACATCTTCCAATTTTTTTCTTTGAAATAAAAATGAACTTGCAAGTCTGAGAAAAGTCTAAATTGTAAGAAACTCACAATCATGAGAAAAACTTGAATAATTGTAAAATAAAGTGGCAAATATCTTCTTTAAATTTTGTTTTCGATTGACAAACAATTGTGAGATTGAATTTAGAACGTTGAGGAAAAAGTCAGAATTCTCAGTTTATATCTCACAATTCTGACTTTTCACAGAAGCACTAAAGGAAAAAAATAGGAACTGCTAAAATAAAAGTCAGAATTGTGAAATAAAGTCAAGAAATAGAAATAAACATGTTTTATAGTGCAAAACGTTTTTAGTCTTCAATCTATTCCAAAACATGTTCTTAAGTCTAATGATGGTCATACAGACAACTAAGTCTACAAAATCTTCATTTATTACCCAGTTAATATAATTATTTATAAGAAATGTTCAATAAAACACAGAAAATCCAGACTCATACAATGGAATGCATGCTTTTAGTACCAAACTGGGCAAGTGATTCTGGTAACGAGCCTAAAACTAAAAGTCCTGAACTTGAACAAGTTACAATATTCTGATCTAATATAAATGCAAATGCACAAACAACAGCTAAGAGTGAAGATTTTCCTCAAATAACTAGTGTTTCAGAAGGACAGAAGCTCTGAAGGATTGTGTAACTATTCTGCTGGGACAGTGTTTTTTTTTTTTTTTAGTTTACCCAAAAACAACTGCCCAGTATCAAACAAGCCATCAGGGACTGCAGCATTTTCACTGATAAAAAATAATAATGATAAAAGCAGATTTTTTTTAGCTGAATGAATCATGTTAATTCTTAATTGTCTGTACAATTTCACTACATTCTAGTCTAGCAATATTAGAACAAAAAAATTTTTTTTTACTGAAAACGGGTCAAATAGCAGGATTAGATAATATAGCTGTTGTAATCATTTAAAGGACATCTGACCCAAAGATTTAAATCTTTTAATAATTTACTCACCCTCATGCTGTAAACTGTATGAAGTACTTTCTACTATGGAACATACAGGTGCATATCAAAAACTTTGAATATCATGGAAAAGGTCTTTTTTTTTTTTGTAATTTAAAAAAAGCAACCTTTCTTATATTCTACATTCATTGCACACAAACAGAAATATTTCAAGAGGTTTTTTTTTTTTTTTATTGATGGTTGTGACTTACAGCTTAGGAAAATTTTTGATTCAATATCTCAAAAAACATATTCCATTTTGCTCTAGATTAGTTTGATTAATTTTCAGTATAAATACTGGGATATAGAACATGCAACCACAATTATGGGACTATAGACTACTGACTTGACAGTTGTCTAGAAAACCATCATCGACACCCTCCACAAGAAGGGCAAGACACTAGAAGCTCATTGCTGAATGGGATGGCTGATCACAGAGTGCTGTATCGAAATATATTCATAGAAAGTTGACTGGAAGAAAAAAGTGTGGTAGGAAAAGGTGCACAAGCAACAGGGATGACCACAGCCTTGGGAAAATTGTCAGTAAAAGCTGATTCAAGAACTTGAGAGAGTTTTTCACAGTGGATTGAAGCTGGAGTCATCAAGAGTCACCACACTCAGACATCTTCAGGAAAAGGACTACAGCTGTCACATTCCTAGAACCAAACCACTCCTGAACCAAAAAACACGTCAGAAGCATCTCACCTGGGGTAAGGAGAAAAAGAACTGGACTGTTGCACAGTGGTCCACATTCCTCTTTTCAGATGAAAGTAAATTTAGCATTTCCTTTGGAAATCAAGGTCTGGAGGAAGACTGTAGGGCACAGAATCCAAAGTCCAGTGTGAAGTTTCTGAAGTCAGTGATGATTTGGGTGCTTTGACGTCTGCTGGTGTTGGTCCATTGTTGTTGATCAAGTCAATGCAGCTGACTACCAGGAGATGCTGGAGCACATTATGCGTCCATCCACCAGACAAGCTTTATGGAGATGCTGATTTCATTTTGCAGCAGGACTTTCCAAGTGGCTTGTTGACCATGATATTACTGCGCTTGACCTGACCTGAACCTCACAGAGAATCTATGGGGTATTGTGAAGAGGAAGATAAGTAACATCTGACAAATATTCGGAGCTGAAGACCGCCATCAAAACAACCTGGGCTTCAAAAATCCTCAGCAGTGCCACAGGCTGATCGCCTCAATGCAACACTGCACTGAAGCAGTAATTTGTGCAAAAGGAGCCCCAACCACGTATTAAGTGCATAATTAAACCTACTTTTGGAGATCTTGAACATTTCTGTTTAGTAAATCATCTTTTGAGAAGATACTGAATTTTTAATTTCCCTAAGCTATAAATCAAACAAAAAAAAAAACTCTTGAAATATTTCAGTTTATGTGCAATAAATCTAGAATATAACAAAGTTTTTTTTTTTATTAAATTACCAAAAATAAAACCTTTTCCATGATATTCCCATTTCTTGAGATGCGCCTGTAAATGCAGAAGAAAACAATTTAATTCCAGTTTTCACTCCATATAATGGAAGTCAATGGGAATCAAAACTCTGGTACCCATTCACTTTCATTGCACAGACAAAAAAAACATTTCTCCAAATGTATATTTTGTTCCACAGAGGTTCAGGTTCAGAACGACATGAGTTTGAGCTATTTCAGATCATCTCTATGGCTCTTCTTAAGATTACATGGCATTAATATCACTGAAATCAGCTATGAGAGGTAGCTGACAGTGTGTCTGTGCTCCAGAGCGGATGGTGACAGCCTGACATACTTCAACCACTCAACAGCTCCAAAGGAAAACAAAACTCAGCATAACACTGTGTGAAAAACACTGGTATTGAGGCAGAATGATCACTGCGGCACCGCTGTCTCCATGCCTCGGACAGACACACGCATACACACACACACACACACACACACTGACACAAAATACTATGCACATTACAATGACAAGCCAAACTTGTTGCAGTGCATTTTATTACAGTAGGGGTAAAAATTTTTTTACGTTTTGTCAACCAAGCAGTGAGGAGAAGCTTGAAGAATAATCAAATAGCAATTATTTTCATGATTGGAAATGCTCAATCATACTGCAAGTAATCGGATCCAGATGAGTGCATAAACATTTCAGTTGTTTGTCCACGACTGTTCTAATATCCACATTATTTTTGACATTAAGAGCAGCCTGAAAGTATTTGAATGTCTGAGGCTTTTGTGCCATTCACGTCCAGTTATTCCAGCTGTTATGCTGCTTGATATTGCAAACTGGTTTGTTATTTTAACAATCATAAAAGCATTGGTTTGTATTGCTTTTACTGTTTCCATACTTGTTATTCTTCTAGTTATTCACCTATAGTGGCTAGTGAATCAGAAGTCTTGAACATTAAAAGAAAACCGTCATAAGGTGAATACGATTTCAATTACGTATACTGAATCACATTATAATTTTTCAGACTCAGGAAAAAAAAAAAAAGTTAAGAAAACCGATAATATATGTAAATCGATTTAATTAACCACAGCTCTCCAATTAATTGGACAAATTATCCATGGTGATGCCTTTTTTTGGAGAGAAGATATTGTGGATGTGATTGGAAATACAAAGATCAGTCCCAACTGACTTTACAGAACATCCCATAGAAGTTAACGCAAATAAAATGATTCTCCAATCTAAAAATAGATTGGAAATATTTCTTACTTGGGCTTAAATAATGACAATACAATGGATCTTATCTTTTGGATACAGCAAGGATTAAAAACTGTTGAGTGTGCAAATCACAAACACTTCAACTCAAAATAAAATGATTTAAAGTGATTACGAGTGAGTAATTGAACAATGCATTCACAATATTACTGTTGAAATGGATCACTTCAAAAATGACTTCAAGTTAAAAAAACTATTTATTCTGAAGCAAATGTAGGTTCTTATACTGATATTATACATATTTGTTGGGGAATGAGGCCTGACAGTTTTGGTTGGAAAAGGAAAAACTCATCTGTGTACTTTGTTTCACTACTGTAAATGATTCACCAACATTAACATTTTTAATTTTTTTATAATACTCTGCATAACATTATATTAAGAAAAAAAAAAAGCTTATTTGATAAATGGTGGATGGCAACATTTCCAAAGGTGGGATTGGTCAGTAATGTTTTAGGGCGGGGCTTAGTAAAGGGACAACTATAATGATCAATTAAGCAGAGAAGGAAAAAAAATAAATAAATAAAATGTCAAAAAATAAAATAAAAACACCGCACCAACCCTCCACCAAAATGTTTTCTTAGCAACGTTGAATCATTTGTACCGAGGAAAAATATACTGTTTGCCAACTTAAGAGGCAATGAGTCAAGAACCTTAACATAAAACAAAAAGTGACTACGGTAGTTAATGTGAAGTTAGTTGAATGTAGTGTGTGCATCTAATTGTTACTTACCATCATAACACTTAATCTGTCCCTAAACAGCACACTTATATTTATAACGCTTTTTCATATTCCTTAACCGAAAAATCCATGTGGCCAGGTGTTGCATTTTTTGGAGCGAGTGTGCACGTGTAAATCAGGATTAAGCCAAACTAGTTAATGTGTGGCCTAGTGTGCATGCTAGACTATGACTCACATGTATAATATGGGAAGAGGGACAAGAGAATAATGGACAAAATCGTAATTAATAAAAAACCACAACAACCTCAAAGAAATGACACAGGAGGCAAGAAATTGACACAAGTAATAAAGGCTAAAGCACTCCAATACCATTAAAATTGTTTTAATGCTGTTGCAGATAAAACATGCAACAATATCACCTCATAAAACTGAAAAGCGTAAGTAAAAGAATGACTTGAGAGGCCCTAAATGATACAAGCTATGGGAGTTCCTCCCTTGACGCCCTGCGATTATTGCGCATTGTTGTGTGAATATCACATTGTTGATCAAAACGGAGAGAAGCATTGTCATGCACAGATATGGAAAATAATTAAAGTATAACCTCAGCTTCAATGTATAGCTTCCAGAATCTGCCCGAACTGGGAAACTGGGCGACAAGTCGCTCATACGTCTTCTTTGCTTTGTCTATGGGTTGATTCTAAAAGGAGTAAAATTCATTTACATACAGAATCATAAGGTACATCCCATTTACATGAAACGGCACCCTCCCATTCCCTCCCAAAACACGTTACCCCGGGGTAGAAAGGAATGCAACCCTGTGTCACTAAACCTGTGCTTCACGAATCAGTATGCTCCAAGCGTCCAGGTCATATGGATTTTCTTCCAACTTCTTCTCTGCTTTCTTCACCTTCTCTGGGATGTACTCCGCCGCCTGTTGAATGGAAAACGAAAAAAAAGTGTGATATGAGTGCTATGTGCTACAGGCGACACTAGAGAAACGCAAAGACATATCCATATTCTTGAGTCAAATCTCAAAGTCGAGCGTTCTCCACATTAGCCCTGAAATGTTGCAAATCTCTCTTAACACATTAAAGTTAAAAAGTTATTTATTTATTATTATTTAGTTAAGTTATTTTAGATTTAGTCTGTGAGCTTTCTGTCCCTCTATTGAAACGTTGTACGGTATACGTTCCATGTCCAGAAAGGTAATAAAAACATCATCAAAGTAGACCATGTGACAGAGGGTAAGTTAGAATTTGTTGAAGCATTGAAAATACAGAAAATAAAAAATACAGGGTCAGAAAGCTCTCGGACTAAAACATCTTAAACTGTGTTCTGAAGATGAACGAAGGTAACACAGGTTTGTAACGACACGAGGGTGCGTCATTAATGACATTTTCATTTTAGGGTGAACTAACCCTTTAAATTCACGTATTTGAGCCTCAATTAAAGATATAAAACTAATGCCATAAACCTAGTTTGTCTAATATTATATAGATAGATAGATAGATAGATGTATAAACTGTGCAGTACTGAGGACTTAAGGATTGAAAAGCGACCAAACACAGGTTAAAAAATAATTCCTAAAATACCTAAATTTCATTTAAAGCTCCATTGTTCATTTTGGAATAGATCTTGTTATCAGTAAATTCATAACTCGGAGTGTTGTTGTAAACACTGGTGAAAGTAACATACAAACAATGACATCGTGGTGTTACAGTTCATCTCTCACCTGAGGAACCGCATTACATCGACGATCTAACGTTACTTGTATACATCAACTTACATTACCTCAACGATTTCACAAATATACTACATTAATCGAACGCGACTGCAGCGCACGCGCATACACACACATACATAACGTTGCATACACACACACACACACACACACACACACACACACACACACACACACACACACATACACAATCGACAGACGTGTAATAAACCGGTATACATCTACACAACGGTCCGATTCAGGATTGATCTCGACAGCTAGGCCGCAAACACATATCATATTCGATCTCAAACACTCCACGGATGTCTTTACTTTACCTGGTCCGATGGAGTTTCGGTGGACATGATGGACTATGAGGGCTATCCGAGTAAACAAACGTCGAATGCTTTACTATCACGAATAAACTAAGCGCAGACGGTGACTATTGCAGCATTGTTTATTTGTGATCACTCGCCCCTCGCCGCGCGCTAAAATGGCAGCAGAGTGAACGAGACGTTGCGTCACGCCCACCGGAAATGACTCACTTCAAAATAAAGGCCGCTAGAAAGATAATCGACTGGTAGTTTTTAATAATAATAATAATAATAATAATAACTATAATAATAATAATAATAATAATAATAATAATACAATTCGAAATGTAGTAAATTATTTAAGTATAAATAATATACTTAAGTATATATTTATATATATATATAATGCACAGTGGTGCAATGTAACGAAGTATTTTTTGGGAGTATCTGTACTTTACACACATTTACTCCACTACATTTCCTTATTAAAATTTATGTTTTTACTCTGATACATTTCCCCGAAGCATATTCGTTACTTACTAGGCCTACAACATAGTCAGAAGTCAGAAAAACAAGAATTATATTATTATTATTATTTTTATTATTATTATTATACTTTTTTTGTTCTGTTCAGCCCCTTTCACACTGCACGTCGGACCTGGCATATTGCCGGAACATTGCTGGGTTGCCTTCTGTGTGAAAGCAAACACGTCCCGGGATTGATTCCGGTACTGAACCCGGGTAACTCTGGTCCACACTCCACACTGAAAGTGAAAGTGAAGTGACATTCAGCCAAGTATGGTGACCCATATTCAGAATTTGTGCTCTGCATTTAACCCATCCGAAATGCACACACACAGAGCAGTGAACACACACACACACTGTGAGCACACACCCGGAGCAGTGGGCAGCCATTTATGCTGCGGCGCCCGGGGAGCAGTTGGGGGTTTGATGCCTTGCTCAAGGGCACCTAAGTCGTGGTATTGAAGGTGGAGAGAGAGCTGTACATGCACTATCCCCACCCACAATTCCGTCCGGCCTGAGACTAGAACCCACAACCCTTCGATTGGGAGTCCAACCCTCTAACCATTAGGCCACGACTTCCCCTGGGTGGCGGTAATGCACCTTAAAGCTGAATGCCACCCACCATAAAACAAAGAAGAAGAAGGAAAGACTGTAGGAAAGCAGGTTTGATGAATCAGTGGTCTGGCGTTTGCAAGTTAAAACACCTTTGCTCATGTGCAAAGAAGTGCACACAACCGCAGATTATTAATTTCCCACTCAAATTGAGGCTGGTGTGTGCGATATACACACACAACATCGTCTGCGATAATATAGTAAGTGTTATTATAATGATGTGCAATCTGACTTTATAAAGTAGCTATATTACCAAATTACACACAGAGACTGCACACACGTGATTTATTAGTCTATTAAAGGGGTCATCAGAAGTTGATATGATGAAAAGTCTGTAACAAGTTTTGTTAAAATTTCTCAATGGTAGTATAAAAAACAGTTTTTTTACCTTGTTAAAAACAGCTCTTTTCAGAGCAAGCCGTTTTGTAGCATTTTCCTTTAAATGTTAATGAGCTCTGCTGACCCCGCCCCTCTTTTCTGAGCTGCTCACTGAGGGACTGAAGCTGCATTCAAATCGTGAAACTTGCTAATTAGGACATTATTAAGAAAGCATTGCCTTAGCGCAAAAGGTTGTGGTTTCAATTCCCAGGGAACACATATACTGTAAAGAAAAAAAAAAAGAAAAAAAAAAATATAGAGTCTATACTAAGCAAGTTATGATGACTTTCACCTTGATATTTTATATAACTGACTCGCTGAGAACAGCCTAAAAAGACGCTCAGGACAGTTGACAGGCCACTGCTGCGCATTGTCACGAAAGCTAATCTTTTCCGCGTGTTGTCATCGATTTAAACATTAAAGCATACAAACACAAGACAAGGAAAAGCTGAACAGAGTAGCGCATTAGGTGCGCACGAGAGAGAGAGAGCCGCATATCACGGACAGCGACACTTCACCGAGCTCTCTTCTGCGAAGTTCTCCTCAAAGTCCCTCCTGTACATGAACGAACAAATACAAATCGCAGTTTGAACAAACAAAAAGATGTGAAAGAGCCCAATTCAGTACTCGTGGTGTTCTGATGTTCAGGGCTCATGCAGAGAAAGTCGTCTCGAGACGCTAAAAATAAGCGTTTTCAAGTGTTTTTATCAAAACTTGAAACATCGAATTTGCTTATTTTTGCTCTAGTGCCGACAAATACATACGAAATATGTCAAAATATCCACCTTGGAAATTATGCTCGAAAAAACTGTCAGTTATTTCTTAAGTGAAAGTAAACAGTTGAGGAAAAAATGGGATGTGTATTATATTGGATGCGTTCATCGTCTCTTAAAGTGACCGCGCATAATTTAGCTACTGGCTGCTGTAATGTTAATCCAAGAAAATGAAAATGAAAATCACTCACTGCTCTTGACTACTTTGTAGTTTTAACAGTCAAACCAAAAATTATTCAGACACCAGATATATTTTTTGACATATATAGCAAAACTGTAATAAGGTGAGAAATGTTGAAGGTGTCTGAATAAATGTAGGTTTGATTGTATATTTCATTTTTACATTGAAGACTATCCAGTGCTATTTTACATTTAATTATTTAGTTTCTGTACTTCGACATCTACAAACCTGAAAAAAACTTAAACATTGTGTAAATAGCACAAATAAATACAAATAAACGAACATACAAATTAAACAATTTCAAACAGGGCCCACTGATACAACCTTCACCGGGTCCCCGCTGACCCCAGCTACGGCCTGCTCACGTCTGTTTCACACATAATCAGTCTGCAGTGCGTATGCAGTCCGTTTGCGTTACGTATGAGGTGCAGCATGGACTCGATGTGCTTTCACACAGGCGGTGTATATGTGAAACAGGTGTAAGGTTGTTTGCACCTTGTGCAATGTGGAATTAGTTTGTATAGCAGTTTGTGATGCATTTTGGAAACAGGAGATGTACATTTCTAATGCACCATTTATCTTGATAAACCGCTTCTCAAAGACTTACTGTTTGTCAATTTTATTTGGGTAACACATATTCTGAATGCCGTCGGCAGAATTCGAATGAGCCATTTTAATCTAGAATAATCTAGATTAATAGATTAATTTCAAGATCACAGTGAGATTAATCTAGATTAAAAAAAAATAATCTATGCCCACCTCTAATATATATATATATATATATATATATATATATATATATATATATATATATATGTATATGTATATACGTATATATACATATAGCCTGAATGCCTGAATGCACTGTAAGTCGCTTTGGATAAAAGCGTCTGCTAAATGCATTAATGTAAAAGCGATTTGATAAGATTCATTAAAAAAAAACCTTACACTCGCCTTTTCTGTTGGGGAAACTGGGCCTCAAAATATTTGCACAAACATAGACACATATAGGTAGATCAGGGAGGCACTTCCTTCAAAAACAAATGTAATCCACTGCGTCTTCAGCAGCTCAGATGTCAGGAGTAAATGACGACTGCTATGTTCATTATTACATCCAACAACAAAACATCTCATTTGCTTAGGAGACATTCTAGTCAGCATCTTCTCCAGCAGTGAAACAATATCAGACTGATGAGAGTCACTCAGGGGCGGAGCTAAAGTAAGACACCAGTCCAGTACAGTCTGTGCTGAAACACTACTGTCAATTAAACTATAGTGGGAGGGGCCTGTACGTGTGACGTCACAAAGACATGCACCTAAGATCAGCTCGATTTGAGAAAGGGGTAAAGATTTTTGTAAACACTGGGTAGATCTTTATACTGTGATTGTGTATACACGGTGCCAACACACATTTCAGTTCAAACTACTTGTAAAAGAGCATGTAGCATCCAAAGACTGCTTTAAAGCTCAAAATTCAAGGCATTCGAAATTGTAGATGCAAAAAATGCTTCTATGCTTTTTATATTTACATAACTTATATAATATAAATTTGCATTTGCATTTACTTGTACTTTTACTTTAGATGCTTAAGATTAAAAATATATATACTTTTCGTAGTATAATAAATATCACATACTTTAAGATTTTTACTCAAGTAATATTCTAAAATAACTTCAACTTATACAAGTCTTTTCTGGTGAGATATCTGTACTTTCACTTGAGTATGTCTTTCAGGTCATTTATACACCACTGCATGTGACTTACAGAAACACATTTGCTTTGAAATGTCTCTGTGAAAGTGTACTGAATCAAAGAGAATGCAACATTGTAACAGATCAAGTCCTTGGTTTGCAACAAAGCAACTGACCTACAAGTTTAAAAATACCTAACATGAACTTAAAACCAGCTACAAACCAGCTCAAGTCATGAGAACTAAAACTCATTTTGCTTTTTTCCACACAGTTCTCCAGACAGCAAATCTATCAAGTGCTGACTTCCATTACAAAGTCAGCTGCCTCAATTACTGCTGATTTAATACTAAAGCTGTCCAAGATACTAGGCACTGCTCCTTATGCAGTTGTGATCCCCTGAAGATGTTCAGCAGGACACATCAGAAAAACCAGACATCCTGAAGATGGAACAACTTTCATATATGTATCCGCTTGAATCCCTTTTTGGGATCACGGTGGACGGTCTCCTCAGCAGTGCTGTCTGTGATTTCAGCGACTCTCTGGGTGAAGATAAATCACGTTCCTCTGAACTCGCTGACATTGTGATGGAGCAAGTTCTTCTTCAGGTGAATGTGGTGATGAAGAACAGCATGCTGAAGATCAGCACACACTCCTCACCATGCTTTGTTACTTCTGTCCTGATGATTTCTGCACTGATATTGATATTTTACTGTGTTTACTTCTGTCATTTAGTGGTATAGGCTAATAAAAGCCTAAGTAAAGTCTGAAAATAAAGTGTGTGTGTGTGTGTGTATTTGAGTGTTTGTGTGTTGAACACATACACCCAGGTGATTCTGGAAAGGTCCCTGTTCTGAGCAAACACAAAGATTAGTCCGTTTAGTCCCCAATTTTTTCCAGACATGAAAATATCCAAATGAAGTGTTATTAGTAACCCTTTGAAATAATCAATATTTTTTGGGGGGGGGGGGGGAAAGTGAGTGAAAAATTTTGTTTTGTGTTTTATGTTCGGTCAGAATTGTGAACGGTGGGATAATGTGTTTACTGAAATAATATATTTCTTCAGTCATAAAATGGTTAGATATCTCAGCCAAGCTATTGTAAACTTTTTGATCACATTATGCATAAAAAAACTCATGCAACATTGATACTTTTTTGTAAAATATAGCATAAAATTTCTACATTAATGCTTAGAGTATTACAACATCGTTATTGAACATTCTCTGTAACATTTGAATGATTAATTTAGTGCAATATTTTGTCATTGCAACATTTTATTGTCATTTTCACTAGCAACTGCAATTGGATTTATAATGTATTCCTCAATCCACTGTTATCCCACTATAGTGACCATCCACACATTTACTCATTCTGTGACCACACTCAACAAAACTGAATATAAGTGAATGCATTTATTAATACTAAACACCCTAAAGATCATGTGGACGAAAAATCTTTGTCATATATTCATGTTAAGACACTTTTTAAGTCTTTAGTTTTGAAGCTTTGAATTTGCCATCAACCTCTCAAGGTGCAAACGGGAAATAAACTGCTCTGGTCATGTGACAATTTGCTCTAATCATGTGAAACTGCACATATTTAATTGAGAACCTTTATTAATTTTTTCCATATTTGCAAGTGCAGTAACATCAGTCAGAAAGGGTTTTAGAGCTTTATAAATGAAAACCATTTTTTTTTACAGTCACTTTTGTGTAAAAGTGTAGTGACTATGTCTTTGGTGTATTGATTACAATTTGTATAACCACAGTTTTACTACAAATACTATTGTTATACTATGGTTAACTTGTGGTTACCAAGATTTAATTATAGTAACCATGTTTATTTTTAGTAAAGCCATGGTTAATTAAAGCATCATTAAGAATAATTTAAAGAACACATTTAATTATGTTGTTGTTTATGTTGTTGATGATTTATGTGCAACTGGAAAAGTGTTAGCATTTGAACCCCGCATTAATTTTAGTCAGGCAGGTTTTCAGACAGCATTGCTAACATTTTCCCAGCGTCCCTTGCGAGCGGTCTTTCTTCCATTTTTGAGACGGAATCAGGTGAGCGTTTCTGAGCTCGGCTTTTAAAATGTGACATTTTAGTCTTGCGCTGTGTAAACTAAACCACAATTTCTGCCAGGATTAATAAATATACACATTTAGTCCACATCCCCCTGAGTTCTGCCTTGTTTGACTGAAGATGCTTTAGATTTGAAACGGATTGTTGGACGCAGTCGGCTCAGGCTAAACTCTCTCATCCGGGTCTCAAATCTCCTCATTACGCTACAAACATGCGTTTAAATTCTCCGTCTGTTGGGTTCTACTCTGATGAGTTTGTTTTGAAGACGTAGTAACAACTATGGGATAGGTCTAACGTGTAAGAAGTGATCAGAGTAACTCCGCGATGAGGGTAAACATGATGCTAATGTAGTGCAGTTGAGTTCTGTACAATGAGGGACTGTATATGACTAAATGTGTGTATATCTTAATTTTAGGTTTGTTTGACCTGGTCGAAGCATCATCATGCCTGGAAGGTGAGACACTAAAGCAGTCACTGATGTAAATCTAAACTGATGTGTGGTTGAGTGAGATTACCGATCAAAGCTTTGCTGAAAAAAGCTAATGCAATTAAGTCTTGTTTGCTGTATATGTGTGTGTGTGTGTGTGTGTGTGTGTGTGTGTATAACCTATTAGAATCTATTTGGCTATATAATAATTTTTTGTTTGTTAGTTTTGGTCTCTAGATTAAGGTGACCAGATTTCTGAAATGGTTATTTCCTAGTTCAGTGGTCAAAATGTCATTTAATCTTACTTGTATTGATCTACAAAAATAAAACACGGGGACTGTGTATTTATTTGTTTAATTATTTTTTGGTTTCCACAATAAATAGTGATGTTTGAAGATCAGACGTTCCTTAGTTTATTAACAGGCCTAAAATTCACCCCCAAAAAAATCACACTATTAAAAGTAGCTAAATGTTATCGGTTACAAATACTTAACAGTTCAAAATAGTTTTATAACGTACTTATTTATAAAAACACATTAAAAGTAAAACGATAAATGAGTGCGCACAAACAATCTAATTGTTTTCGCATGTATAGTTAGTATGTGATTTACTCTGAAACCAAAAACGGTCTCTCTTGATAATTGATGATAATAGCGCACTGCTTTCGTCCTAGTTCATGTCTACAGTAGCTCGAAAAGATGCAGTAAATGGTTCCTTTAAATATATGTATGACTTATGTGTCAGGCTTTATAGGGTTAAATGTTGCTTGGTGCATACACAAAAAGATAATTGAACTCTTTTTGCCTGGTCTCTCTTGTAGGCTGTGGAGCAAGGCCATCTTTTCTGGCTACAAGCGTGGCCTGAGGAACCAGCGTGAGCACACTGCTCTGCTCAAGCTCGAGGGAGTCTACAACCGCGATGAGGTCGACTTCTACCTGGGCAAACGATGTGCATACGTCTACAAGGCTAAAAAGTAAGTGCCGCACAGACATGAGTGGCATGCGTGAGGAAAGACTTGACTCCGTGCTCGGATGTTTTTGATGTTGTTGAGACCCCACATTAAAGAGTCTCTTTGGAATCATCACTTCGTTTTTGAAGCCAACGTTTATTATATCACTTTAAATGCAAATAAGATCTACACCGCTATTATTACGATACTATAAATGTTAACTGATTTTTATTTTTATTAAATATTTACCTTGCGAGACGCGGGCTTTGATTTATCTTCATAAATGTCCACTTGTCAATTGTGCACACATGTCAGTTTTTCATCATTTTTCACAACATATTTTATTTTACACAACTTTGCATCAAACATTATTTAAATGGAAAAAAACGGCTGTAAAATGATATAATTAAAGGTCCCATGACATAAATGTCACTATGAGGTTTTTTATCATTAATATGAGTTCCCCTAGCCTGTTTATGGTCTCCCGGTGGCTAAAATTTTTGATAGGCATAAACCAAACCTCCCCTTTCTCTGCTTTTCCCAGTCCAACATTTACATATAATTCAGTCGCAATGTCAGCACAGGCGTTACAAACACTTTAACGATAGGTATTCGACAGCACCACCACAAACAGTGAGTAACAGTGTTCATTAATGCCTGATCTGTGGTCAGTGATTTCTGATGTGTAGCTAATCATTCAAGTTCACACAGACTTTCTTTCTAAATCGTTTAATACTGTTTATGAATCAGTGTATCAAGCCTGTGACTAAACTATCAACTTTACATTGTTTCTCTTAGTAGCATGAAACAAATGTTATTTAAATTGTGATTTAACCACAGAGAACAATCAAAGAAATCTTCTTTTATATTGTTCGGAACTGTGAAAGCATTTTATGAGAGAAAACGCGTTGCAATGACGAGAATCCTGCATTCACATGATAAACAGACTCTGTCTACTCGATGCTCGTCACTGCAGCCTTTCATGTGATGGGAAAAGATCGAAAAAATTATGCTATAATCAACACTTCCATGATTCGTTAATCTCGACAGCTGTAATAGTAAAAAAAAAATAGTAAAAGTATTTGAGAATGGTTACAGATGTAATGCTCATTTCGAATGCAAAGATGTCAGCCAATCACAGAAGTTGTGGTTTACTCTGAGTCTCACTGCAGACACGCCCCTTCAAACAGAGCATTCAAGCCAGAAGACTAAAATCAGGATATAAAAATGCCTTTTATATTTTAATCCTAAAAATCATACTAACAATATAAATACACCCCAGGAAACATTAAAAAAATGTGCTGCTTATAGACAGATAATGCTTTATGCTGTAGATCTTACACAAAACTGAAACATTGATTAAAAAGCACATGAATGCAAACACTGATCTTTTAATTGATGCAAACCTACCATAATTACAATACTTTAAATTGTACAGTTACAGTTATAAATGATCAAATAAAGTTATTAAATGTGACTGAGTGTCTTGTTTGACAGTAGGAAAACCTTATAATCTTAAGGATAACAGTCAGAACAAAATCAACTCTCTGAAAATGTGAAGTTGCATATTTGAGTGGTTTGTGTTTGAATAAGATCCCCTTGGACTGATTAACCTGATGCTGATCCGCATAATCAACAGAAGAATATAGCAATCTCCACGTTGTATCTTGATAAATTTCCACACAGAGGTACGCAAAAATGTAGGAAGGAATGTTTCTTTTGTCTTTGATATACTACTATTTGCTGTTAAAATTTAAAAATATTATTTCGTATGCAAGTTTCCATTACAATTAAGACTGGAAGTTTAGGCACACTCGCGTCGAGCCTGTTACCTGCCGAACGATTCTGCTCTTACTTTGAATGATTACTTGGTGCTCTATTCCAAAAGTTCTTGATGGTGTTTTTTTTGTTGTTGTTTTTTCAAAATTTAATATGTATAACCTTGAGTTCATGATAAAAAGTCTGTCTGTTGGATTCAACTCATGTTTCATATGGAAATGGAAATAAAATGGGTCGTTTTTCATGTTGACTCAAATAGACACCTTGATACATGTTGACATTTGCATGCAGGGACATGTTTCATGAAGTCTGTCGATGGTCTATAGTCGTCCGTGTTATTTAATGAGTGTTGTATGTTGTCTGAAGGAACACAGCAACACCTGGCGGTAAACCCAACAAGACGCGCGTCATCTGGGGTAAAGTCACACGGGCTCATGGAAACAGTGGAATGGTTCGTGCCAAGTTCAGGAGCAACCTTCCCGCAAAGGCTATCGGGCACAGGATTCGTGTGGTGAGCGCCCTATAGTTTCTCTCTCTCGCTTTCAAAGGCATTGTTCATTTTAAGGGGAACTTTCTCATCATTTACTAAACCTCAAGTTGTTTCAAACCTATGAGTTTGTTTCTTCTGTTGAACACAACACGCATTTTAAAGATTGCTGGTAACCAAACAGTTAATGGTAGCCGTTGACTTCCATAGTATGGAAAAAATGATGATATTGAGTGAGTAAATGATAACAGAATTCTCAGTTTTGGGTGAGCTATCACTTTAAGTGTGAATGTCATTGAAGCACAGAATTACTAGCCTGACGAGATTTTTAGGGATGGTTATACTTCAAACTGCATTTATCCTGAACTGTAAATGTGAGTTTAGTTTTGGTGTTATGCTTGAAGGAACCATGAGAACAAAACATTTCCAAATTCACTTATGCAAGGACAGTGCAGCTAGAGCTACTTGGAGTTGAGGGTCACAGTGGGGTTTTGTAGATCTCTCACATGGGCAGCTCTTTTTAGCATAGGAATCAAGCACACCTGAGAAGAGGTTTTGGTAGGTCTTTGTACTTGACATGTCAAACTCAGTCCTGGAGAGCCGTGGTTCTGTAGAGTTCAGCTTCAACTTGCCTTCACACACCTGTCTGGAAGTTTCTAGTATGCTCAGGAAGACCTTGATTAGCTGGTTCGGGTGTGTTTAATTGGGGTTGAGCTGATTGAATACACCTGACTATGATGTTTGGACACTGTGTTCTCTTGTCCTTTATAATCTTCAGAAAAGGGGAATGAACAGTTGTTGATGCATGACTTGATGCTGTAAATGTGTTCATTTGACTTCAGTCCTGTGAATAGATTGAGCTGTGATGACTATCAGTTTGGTTGTGGCAAAATGCATTAAAAAAAAAGGCTTTTTGTAATTATTAACATTAACACATTGTTTGCTTTTGTTTTTCAGATGCTGTACCCATCTCATGTATAACATGCTTTTGTGTACAGACAATAAAAAATTATTCAAAAAATATGCCTGTCTGGTCAGTCTTTCAGTATTGCAAAGTATTAAATTTCCTGCAACCACTTTGAAATCTTCTTAGCATTACAGTTTTCTGCCATTTCTCCGCAGAGCAGCACATGAGGAGTGTGCTGTTGTTTCAGGCCAGATTTGCAGAAGAACTGAAAAGAGCACCGTTAAGGGAAATTTTAGGTTTAGTCTTTAACACTTCCTTACTCGACACTCGAGCACTTAAGAGCATTTTGCCCTGGGTTTACTCTAGATCAGTAGACGGTAAATAAAAGCGGTGCTTGTAAGAAACTCCATACAGTGACATTTACTTGATGGGATTAAATTAGTTTGGTAGTCTGTTAGTACAAACTAGTGAGTTTAATGCATTGAATAAACTGTACATAAAATGAATTTAGTGTTAGAATCTACTTAAACTAAATTAATCTTAAATGTGTCCTTGTGCATGATTGTAACTTGATATCTTGAATCTAATTTCTATATATTTATATATAAATGAATCTGTAAAGTGAAAAGGAAAATGTCTGGTAACACTTAACTGTTTACATGTAATATTAGCTTGTAAATGTGACTAAAATTAAATGTTTCATTATTTTTATTCCAGCTATATGTATGTGTGTGTATGACTTGTAGGTGGTATATTAATAGTATATAGTTGATTAATATCCTGAATCTTCAATGATTTGAGTTAATTGATAATTAAACATTTTGATGTAAAATCAAGCTTGCAGCAAATGTGCAATTGTATGGATAATAAACTGATATTATACTGATATTTTTACTTTTTGGCTGCTTGTGGAAAGGAAATGCATTGGCATTTTCGTGTTTCCAACTTCATAATTCAGCTCTGAACGGGTTAATATAAGTCTGCTGTAATTTCCGATAAAACAGTGAAACGAGAAGAGTAATGTCCGCATATTTTGCAGTATCGTCATCACACTGTATTTTCTGAAATTGTAAAATGTCACCTCAGAGCCTCGCGCTTATCACCACACTCACTGTAATACCAGCGTGTGACTGCAGAGGATGCGCGTCGCCTTCCATCGCGCAATAAGCCCCGCCCACTGGCAGAGCTCTGACGCGTTCAAAGGGAAGCGAATTGTGGGTAATGTAGTTCCATTAACTCACCACTTAAACGATGCGCACTTGTAGCGGACGCTCGTGACACTACATTTCCCAAAGCAGGGTCCATCCGAGCCCTTCAAATAGCTGGTTTATAACGAAGCTGTTTTTCTTCGTCCGCTGTTGAAGAAGAGCCGAAGACCAGCCAGATAAACAGGTATCTGCAGCAGTGGATGCTTTTTATCTTTTATTCGATATGTAAAATAAGATTTATTGTAGTATACTTTGCATGCCACACATCTGTATTCCTGACACCATAATTTAAAACAAATGTTTTAAACCGTTTCTGATTTTAGCATCATTTGACGTGCAATTGCAAATGATTATATTGACTTTTAAGAATATTAAACAAATAACGCGTGTTTCACGTGAATATGCTGCTTAGATGGACATCGTCCTATATTTATTGTCTCAGTACAGTTCTCATGATGCACTCTATTTAGAAAGGAAACGTATTTATGCAATTTATATTTTGGATGATGCGTGATATGAAATAATAATGCGTCAATATTTCATTATAATCCAAATCAGAATGCTTATATGCTACAGAATCAACGTAAAGTGGGAAATTATGACTTAAAATGCATTGTGAGGATTATAACAATAATAATATGATTACTTGATGTGTGCTCTTTTGCCATAATAAAAACATTTTTGGTTTTGGGTAATGTTAAATGTATATCTCAACCCTTTTTTTTTTTTTTTTTTAGTCTAAAAATGCCCGTAGATGTCCCTGAATGAAACCCGTGTTGTGTGTTGTTTTCGGTCTTTTCGGGAACTGTTTGTTCTCTTCTGGTTAACGCTAGAGAAGCGGGTCCTAGAGCACTCAAATAAACACGACAAAGACCTAAAGCGTATCCAGTGTCGTCTAATAAAGACATCGTTTGTGTTTGTATTGTCTCTTCCAAGAATGCAGATCTGTTCATTCAGCGCGTAATGGGATACTCGCCGGATAAACGCTTTACAAATCGATATATTAATGTGTACATTCATAACTGTCCGTAATGTCGAAATACTGGCCGTGTGTCAGAAGTTAGTGAGCTGTCTGCGTAGTCAACATCATTAAAGCACTAATAGTAACCACACTTTGGTCATCAGATCACGTGAAACACGTGTCAAGAACATGCTCGGGCATATCGCATTAAATAAAGAAATAATACACTATATTTAGATCAAATGAAAGACTGCTAAGATATGTTTCACTGTGACATTAATACATACAGCTGAGCACATTTCCCCCTCATTTTGATTACCGTTATGCGATAAAGTCTATAAATATGTAGTATTTATATGCCATGATAGTATTTGCTTTTGTGCCCTTCATTTATGCATATTTAAAAAAAAAAAATTTTTTTATTTCATATATTTATTTATTCTAAAGCAATAAAAATGGCTAAAAGGAAATTCAAAACGTCATTTTAGGTGAAAATTGTCATGAAAATGTATCTTTATCTGACACAGATAAAGAAATCAGGCCCCTGGGTCTCACACAAATGTAAGCATGGTCAAGGTTTTGAATTATAGGGCAATATTTGTTGGAAACATCTAAAGGTTACAGCCTATGATCATAACCTGAGGGATGGTATTAACCCCTGTCGAAGTTCTTTGTGATACAGGATTTACACTACTAAAGCAATAAATCTAAATAGTAATTATGCAATCCGTACTTTATACTGGCAAATACTATTTGCACTTCAGTATTTCGTATATTAAAAGGATGCAATAATAACGTTGAGTGTAAATAATGATTTATTGCTTGGCAAAAAGTGCATTTGAACCTGGGTTTGATTGCATCAAAAGCCAATTCTGAGACTCTACTACTAACTCCACTGAACGTGTCTTTTTTAAATTGTAAGTGTACCAGACATTGGTGGGTGGAGCTAGTGCAAATATTATTCACCATCAAGCACTCCATTTGCACTTAGTGTAAAGACAGACAAAAAAATTAAATTCTTCCCATTACTTGTGCTCTAATTGCGCATGGGCTCGTGCCCATGATGCCCATTGGATGATCCAACCCTGGTCTTTATGTCCATTTTCATTTGATTTTAGCTAGACGTGATGTTTTTGTGAAATTCAACAAGCAATGCACTTAACCTGGCGAAATGATGGCAAAAAATTTAACCGAAGGTATCTACTCAAAATGACCTCAGGCTGATGTCATTAGATAACAATATTGGACATTAATGTTTTTCCATACAATAATTTTCCAATAACAATACCAGCTTGTCAGACTTCAAAGCGTAAAAAGGGAATAAATGGAATTAGTGCATGTAATGTGCGCGATCAGTGCTGAGTTTGAGTTGGACTAAATAAGAGTAACATTTGCATTCACGTTTATCCATTCCTTCTCTCATCAGTTCAGATTTGGTGACTTTGACCAGATAAAGCTCAGAGTTGAAGCAACAAAAGCGCTCCTATGTTGGTGGAAGAAGATGAAAGGACATGATTTGGGAAAGGACTGCCTGGCATCTGGTTCAGCGTACAGGGCCGTACCGTCCAGAGAGACTCTACCTGGAGCTGAAGTGGACCATTACGAGCTGTCTAAAGTGCAGGTCAGTCTCATTTCTCAGTGTTTTCAGATTTGAGATATTGTTGGAAGCACTTTCAGAATTTTTTTTTTTTCAGATGATGTACTGTAAAAACTTTGACAGCCAATAAGAATCTACTTGACTTCAAAGAGCTTGAGCATTTAAAGCAGCAGGCGATAAAGCTGCACTATGCTTATAATCAGCAGAGGACTATCGTCCATCGGTCTGGACTCTAATATAGTTATCATTATTGGTGTAAATGGGCCTTTATCAATAGATCGCTCTATTAAAGGGGACATAGCACACAGTTTTGGCTATCAAACTAGGCCTTGTTTCTAAAATATTCAGCACTGAAATAATGGGAACAATGTAACACTCTTTGCCTCATTGAGGAGTATTAAAATAATCATTAAAAGGTCATTAAAGATCTGAAATTATTAGATACAATCCAAATGTATACAGTCTACCAAAGCCTTTTTGAATACACCCTGAATATACTGCATGGCCAGTTGAGTGATGCTTTCCCAAAGTGTGTGCTGGATGGGATAGTGTTTACTCACGCTCATGTCAATCCAAACCTACATGACATTTTTCAGAAGTCATACAGGTTTGGAAAAACATAAGGGTGAGTAAATAATGACAGGATTTTCATGTTTTGGTGAATTAACTCATCAGCATTAAAATGCTGCAGCTGGTGTTTGTGCTCATGAAGGTAGCCAAACGCTTTGTTTTGGCGGTCGCACCCCTGCCGTCAGCATTGTGTCAGCATGTTAAGAGAGAGTCCTGTGCTGCCTACAATTTTCTTTGTCTTTTTCCATCACACTACCTTTCTCTCTCTGTGTGTGTATCTCTCAGCCACTCAGTACCTCACTGGTGATGCTGTGTGTGCAGTGATTGGGATTGGCTGCTCACCCTGTATTTAGAAGCTGTTTACATAATCTAGTCCCGCCTTATTTGGCACGACAGCCAATTGCGATCCTGGGTTCCGGTGATGCGTGCAGCAGCCTTGCCTGCTGATAGGTTGATGCCCCCCTCAGCACTCAGACAAGCTGTGTGTTTGTGCAACGTGAGTGCATTGGAGAGACATGGGAAGAGGGGGACGTCCTGCACGTGCTGAGGAGCATTGCAAAAAGCTACACATCTAATTCTTCACCGTTTCCTGCTTCTTTTTTTTTACCGGTAGGCTGACATACCTCGAGGTGCTTTAGCATGAGTGTTTAAGTGACAAAAACACAAAAGTAATGTTTTACAGTTTATTCTTTGTCTATTCTTTCACTTTCTGTTTTCTGGAACCTGAGCTGTCCTTCTCAGCGAGCCTTTGGTTTCTAGATCGCTCTGTTCTCTGCATTCTGATCAGTCCCAGATAAGGCTTTTTTCCCCCCTCCTAGCCTGTTTCCCATGAGAGCTTGTGACAGAGTTGCTAAAGCTGTGCTGATTCGTGGTGCAGCTGGCTGACAGAAGACAATTAGCTGTGTGTTGAAATGTTCTCAGCCCCTTTCTGTTAAAAAACATATAGGGCTTTAAATGCCAAAAACATAAGGGAACATTCTTCCATTGTATCTGGGAATGTGAGGTGATCAACACATTCTGGCAAAAAGTGACAGCACTAATTTCTTCAATTATTTCAAAATTAATTCCAACGACCCCTGAAATTTGTGCTTTGGGTTTAACCCTCTGGGGACGGATTAGGCGGTACCGCCCAAAATGGCATACTTTTACAAATGTGTAGTTATCTCAAAAACTATTAATGCTAGAGAGATGCGGGTTTTTTTGCCGTCTTCCTCAGATTCCGCTGAAAACAGCGGTGTCCAGTTTGTATATAAACACTTCCCTTATTGCGCAATACCACTGCGTAAACAGGCCAATGAAAACGATTGTGCTAGGCAGATTCAACACGCAACAGCCAATGGAAAAATTGCCGCTGGGAGGAGTCTTTTTCTAACCCAATCAGAGGAAGGTTATGTCTTCTAGCGATTCAGAGGACTCTGTAGCTCTGCTGTAGCCTTGTAAAAGCTGGCTGGACTTAAGTAAAAGACATGTAATCAATAAGCGTTCAGAGAATCAGCATCAGGGTGGAGAAAGCAGAACGCGATCGGAGTATTAGCGAGCACAAAGAGCTAAATTCGAGCGATCGGAGAATCAGCATCACGTGGAGAAAGCAGAAAGTGATCGGAGTGTTGGCGAGCACAAAGAGATAAATTCGAGAGAGATACAGCATTATTACAGAATTGTTTTATCAAAATGGCAAGCAGTAAAAGATTTACGGCAGAACAAGCTCTGGAACAATTACTGGAAAGGCCTGGAGAGGCGTTTCTTTGCTCACTGGCATGCCTAGGACTGTTTTTTTAAAAAAAGTTAATTATTTAATTGTTCTTTACACATTTGATTAAACAATAACACATTTCTGTCAAGCAAAAAGTTTGAAAAAATATATTTTCTTTGTTCAAAAACTGTTCTATATTGTGTGTTTTTCAGTAATAAATGACAAAAATCTAATTTTCGTTTTTGAAATTCTCTAGTTTATTGTAAAATTTTTCACTCATACTTCCTTTATATAAACATATTGCATGCATGCTTATGGTAGCTTAGGGTCTTCTGAATCCATAGATACCAAACACAGGGTGTTTCATCTCCTTTACATATGATTTATAAGCCCAAATATAAAAATAGAGAAAACAGACCAAAAAGGGCTTAGTCCCAAAAATAAAAAGAACGCCTAGGACTGTTTGTAAATAAAGTTAATTATTTAATTGATCTTTACACATTTGATTGAACATTAACCCATTTATGTCAAGCAAAGAGTTTGAAAAATATATTTTTGGGTCAAAAACTTTTAACTATTGTTGTGTGAGGTAGGATTTTCAGTAATAACTGACAAAAATCTCATTTTCGTCTTTGAAATTCTCTAGTTTATTGTACAATTTTTCAGTCATACTTCCTTTATAGACATATTGCATGCATGCTTATGGTAGCTTAGGGTCTTCTGAATCCATTGATACCAAATACATGGTGGTCCATCCTCATTACATATGGTTTATAAGCCGAAATGTAAAAATAGAGAAAACGGACCAAAAAGGGCTTAGTCCCCTAAGGGTTAATTCCTGTAAGCCTATCACTATCAGGTTATCACACTAAAATGATTGACATTTGTCTCGTTATTGCAAGACGTTTAGTAGCATTCTACTGGAAGAACATAGAAGGTCCATCTATTGATCATTGGGTAAAAGATCTGTCACATTGTATTGCATTGGAAAGAATAACCTACAGTATAAAGGCCAAACTAAGAGATTACCATAAAATATGGGATCTTTTTATACATTTTCTGGAAAATAACCAAATATCAATACAGGCAATATCAGATACCTTTCACTCCACTGATTGATTTATGTATATGATGTGCTTATTTGAAAATATGTGGACATGTCTGTCTTAGCCTTTGTATAATAACTATTCCTGTGTAACAGGTTTTTTTTTTTTGGATGCTGTGGGTGGTTGTGGGTGGGAGAGGGAAGATAGTTAAAATATATATAAATTTTTTTTGTTTTGGAAATGTTATTGTTATAGCCAATGTCTTTCAATAAAAATATGTTTAAAAAAAAAAAAAAAAAAAAACTTTTAGGGCAGTATGATTGCAAAATCTAGCCACAGAATTTTGCAAATGTTGAAGAAAAGCTGACAGAAATATATTACTATAGTATAGTAGAAATGTACTTCTCAAATTAATACGTTATTAAAACCTAATTTTAAGAAATATCACACAATATCACACTTTTTGTTCAATTTAAAATGTAAACCTGTTGTGCAGCACTTTGACAAAGAAAAAGCTAAAGGAATTGTTACATTTTCATATGATTACATTTTAATTAAGTTGTTAAAGTTTTATGCATTTATTTGTTTACCGATAATACATTTGTATTTGATCATTATACAAAGGGTCCATATAAATTGAATTTGAGGGCTATAAATAGACAGGGAAACTAGGCCTGGGCAATAAGGCAAAAAACGATATGTCTCTTTTTTTTTTTCATAACGTTCGACCGATTCTCGATTTTTATTTAATTTTATTTTTTCCCCCTAAAAAATTTTAACTACAACATGATTCAAGTAGTATTTTCTTTATCAACCAACTAGTTCTAGAAAGTCCTATTCCAAGACATCTTGACAATGCATCATGAAATTGTCAACGTAGTGTAAAATAAAACAAAACACTTGTTAAATACAAAAATATAAAATATAAAGAGAGTAAAATACACAGAGACAAAATATAAAGTCTCCAAAAAAAAGGTAATTCAAATTCAAAAAGACTACAAGTATAACACCAGTAGACTATTATTAACTATAAATGTTTTGAAAAAGCAATGGAAATAACATCAGATCTCTCAACATCATGCAAACATAAAATATCAGACATACAGTAGTACTTCTTTACAAATTATTCATTCCACTGCGCTGCTTTTCCATAGTTTTTTTTCTTTTCTATGTAAACATGCACTTGATGGATGTGTTTGGCCATTGCGCTCACGTGTCTTGCAGCGTCTCATGCATGAAATGGCATTCAACAAACACAGCGCTCAAGTTAAAAGGAGCTCAGCTCCCATCTCCTTGTGTTTTTTTAACCCATTCCACTGCCCGCAGAATATATTTGTCAATGCAAAAGCGCATTCTGAGTGAAAAAGCATCTACAGCGATATGTTCAGACAAAGTCCATCATATAGCATGACACATGAGCGGTTAATCATGTGCGCCTTCATGCGCTCAGATCATTCTTTTCTCTCATCCTTAGCATACTGTCATTGTGTTTAATTTTAACGTTGAAAGGTAATAGTTCTTTTCAAAATCCCAATTCTTTGATTTATACAAAACAAAATCGAGATAAAACATTAAATTAGAATTAATCAGAAAAATTGCACAGCCTTAAACAAAATACTAGGGATTAAACTAGATAATGAACTAGACAAAGGTGTAACACCAGGGCCAATCGAAAACCAAGGCAACTTGGACAAAGGAATCATAAACCAAAATAGGAAACAGTGCAAAGCTAACTGTGCAACTCAGGACAGGACTCAAGCACAGATGTGATGTTACAATATTAGTCTGGCGAGTAAAAAAAACTGTACTAGCCAATGGTGATTCTATTGCCAAGGTGTGCGTAAAGGGTTGTATATGTACGTTAACATCGGATGCCCATTTTCCACAAGTTGAGGTTATTCTTTAGGGTCTTAATGGAAAGTATGTAGAATAATTGTTTAAAAGTTCTCAATGGTAGTGTAAAAAACACTTTTTATTTACCCTGTCAAAAACCGCTCTTTTCAAACCTAGCCATTTTGTAGCATTTTCCTTTAAATGTTAATGAGCTCTGCTGACCCCGCCCCCTCTTCCGACCCACTCTCAGAGAGACTGTTTACTTTAGCCACATTCATCATGAAACTTGCTAATTAGCACATTATTAGAAAAGGCGAATTGTAAAGATTCATTAAAAAACCTTCGACGATTGACGATGAGTGACAGACATCACAATGTTAAACTGACATTGTGACCCCCCCCCCCACCCCCGATCTCGTTGCAACCCAGGTCCGTGTACAGAAAAGAAATTAAGTGTACTACTGGGAATAAATAGCCTATGAGATGGGAGGAAAAAAAAAATTCTATACTTTTTCTCGTAATTATATCGTTGGATAAGTATAGGCGACTTTATATACATTTATATACATTCGCCATCGTCCTATCAGACATTTCTCCTTACTCTGTGTATGTGGTAAGTCAGCTTTCATGTACTGTAATGCGACATGCTACCACTAGCAAGCGGCTAACCTTTTAGTGGCTGCATAGAACGTATGCATATTAGTCACGATTCGGCACATTCGGGTACATCCAACAGAAGAACACCTCGATCTCTTAGGAGACGTTCTTGTGTACATCCGCTCCGGAGGTGAAACAATAGTAGAACGATGACAGTCACTCAGGGGCGGAGCTAAGGCAAGACACCAGTCCAGGTTGTGGTGAAACGCTACTGTCAATCAAACTATCTTGGGAGGGTCCTGTCTGTGTGATCGGGTAGATCATTAAGAAAGGGGTAAAGATTTTATTAGAAAAAGAAAAAAAAACACTGGGTGGATTTTTATCATTAATGGGTGGTTGTTCAAACAACTTGTAAAAGTGTGTGTAGCATTCGATGACCCCTTTAATAAATGGATGCTTATTGTAAATGTTACTATAACATTCTGGGCCCCGAGCACCAGTGGTGCATGGACCCTCTTGGAATTGACCCTTTGCAAAAATACAAAAAATACATAGTGGAGCGAAGAGGACACTGAAAATGCACCGATAAAGAAGACTGAGCAGGTTACCTCTGGTATAGCTTTTAAATGTTGTCATTTTTTAAAAGGAATTCAAACAATAAATACCATTTTGTGGCTCTTCATCGTGGCAGGTCATTGCAAAGCCTCAGTTCAGACAACATCTTATCGTCTTTACTAGTTATAGCACAAAATAAACATCAGAAATATGACCGTCAGAAGGTTAAGACATCATTTTTCAAGTTCAAGTCCATTGTCGTTAATCTACTCTCCTGTGTGGTTTGTCTGTCAGACAAAATGGCAGATTCTGCGTTATGATTGGTCAGATCTCCTGTCAATCAAACTCCCTCATGATGGGAGGTTGTAGATGAGCAGCTGTCTTCAGTTGTGTGTAGTTTGTTTTATGATATCACTAGCGATGTTTGAGGAGGCCCATCCTGCCTTTAAATTGAGATGCTATAAAGTACAAGCTGTTGCCTTTAGTGAGCTAATCCGGCTGGCCTTTTCACCCTGGATTTTGAAACATTTTGGAGACGCACACAAATACACACACACATACACAGACGCACACTCTTGACTGGTCGCAGCACGATACGCCACAGCACTCGTCACCCAGGGCAGCAGCCCATATAATCAGCTATTGTCGCAGACTTTATTGCTGTCTGGCCTGTTATAAAATGTTTTATTTTGTTTGTTATTTGGCACATGTCACAGTGTGTAGCTGCATGTGGGGTCAAGTACATCGGTCACACTTTAATTTGGGGACAAATTCTTACAATTAACTAACAATTAACTATGACGTTTGCCTCAATAAACTCCTAATTTGCTGCTTATTAATAGTTAGTAAGGTCGTGGTTAAGTTTTGGTATGGGGTGGATTAAGTGCTCTGAAATATGGACATGCAGGATAAAGCATTAATATGTGCTTTTTAAAATACTAATAAACGGCCAATATGCTAGTTATATGTATGTTAATAAGCAACAAGTAAATAGTGGGAACTGGTCTAGTGTTACCAGTACATTTGACTTAAACAAGACACTTTAGGCAAAACCACAGTTTTTTTTTTGTTCAGTTTTGAACTGGTCAGTTTTGATGTTTTGGCCTATTCTGCTCTCTTTATATGGCTTAATTTCAGACAAGTGAAAATAAAACATCCAAAGTACATATTTAAGTGTTTATTTTATTAAGCTTTATTTTTGGCTTCTGTAGATTTCAATGACAGTGCATTATTTTTAAAGACCATTTGCTCAGAATTAGTTTTTATTTTATATACTGCTGTAGCACTTACACTAAACTAAAAACATATCTATATTCTGGAGGTATTTAACGAGGAGTTTTTTTGATACATTATTCGCCTGATTTTGATTTTATTCGTAAAAATAATGGTTATAATGGGGAAAGTGAGGTGATATCTGTAAATTTTTTCCCCCTATTAAGGCTATGTCTACATTAAAGCAGATACCTGGTTTCAACAGCTTTTTCATTTAAAAACACTCTTCCACACAAGTGTTTCACATCACAGTTTTAACCACACTGCACATGTGTAAAACCTCATAAGAGCTCACTTAGATGATACAGACGCACAATATTCTTCTGCCAGAATCATCTTCTTTAGGAAAATATCGCACCAGTCTAGGGCTGAAACGATTCCTCGAGTAACTCAATTACAAAAAACGCCTCTTTTAATTTATTTTAAATCTCACATCAGGTTCTTTCGCAATTATTTTTTTTAATGTGACATTGTGACATGTGACATGGGGAAGTCGTCGCCTAATGCTTATAAAGTCGGACTCCCAATTGAAAGGTTGTGAGTTTGAGTCCTGGGCCGGCAGGAATTGTGGGTTGGGGGAGTGCATGTACAGTTCTCTCTCCACCTTCAATACCACGACTTAGGTGCCCTTGAGCAAGGCATCGAACCCCCAACTGCTCCCCGGGCGCCGCAGCATAAATGGCTGCCCACTGCTCCGAGTGTGTGTTCACAGTGTGTGTGTGTGTGTGTGTGTGTGTGTTCACTGCTCTGTGTGTGTGCACTTCGGATGGGTTAAATGCAGAGCACAAATTCTGAGTATGGGTCACCATACTTGGCTGAATGTCACGTCACTCACTTGTCACTTAAAATGTGACACGAGATCGCATACTGCAAGGAGTCAGCAGTGTTTTGATTTGAGTGCGCGGGCAAACGTAAAGAGAACGTCGTGGCGTGTTTCCATTGCAAGATAGAGCTGGCATACCACAACTAGGGCCCTATGATTTCCGCGATGCAGAAAACGCAGAGGGAATCACGGAATCCAGTCATAAAAACGGAATTTACAGTTCAACACGGAATGGCACGGAATTTGCCAAATTTTGAATGAATTAATCAAAAATATGTAATTGAACTTGCATCAAATCCCGATATGGACTAATATCTGTATATATTAAGCTGGAACAGTCTATTTAAATATGAATCCTGCATGTTCTGCGTGTCTGTGTTAATGAATGGAGCAGAAGCGCGTCTTCCTTTATCACAAACACTGAAGCGCGCGTGACACTTCGGTAATTTCAGTGTCTGCTGTCTCACTAAATAAGGACGTGAACACATAAACAACATCTCCAGAACTGCTCTGACAGTCACTTCATGAGCATTTGACCATTTGAGTTGAGTAAAACTAGCGTCACATCACACTGTAAAGGCACGCCAACCCGTCAAAATAAAAGTCCTGTATTATTATTGTTCAGCAGAATGTACATAGCCTACTACTAAAAAAATAAAACATGATTTTTTTTAGGTTTAATCACACAACAGTTCTTCCATGTTTTATTTTTAATAGTAAATCCCGTGTTTACCAAAAAGTTAAGTTTGGTTAATTTTCAATAATTAAAAGATAAATTAAAATAATGTTTTGTGTGTTTAATGTTTAATGTTCATCTCAGAAAATGCTTTATTTAAACCCCCAACTGAATGGCACTTAATTCATCTGTCAACTTTATTGTCATTGTTCACAGTACAAGTACAGACAGAGAACAATGGGTAATAATAAAAATTTTATTTTTGATGTATGCATTACATTCTATGCATTTAAAAAGTAAAAAAAAAAAATTTCTAAAAAAGGAAACTTAGTTGTTCATTTTAAGAGACCTAGTTGTTTTATTTTCTCTGGCATAATTAATATTGCACTTTAATTAAGCAAAAACACATTTTATCCGATTACTCGATTAATCGATGGAATTTTTGGTAGAATACTCGTCAATGATGCGTCCAGGTCACACTCAAACAACATCATATGTTTGGGCTAAAAGCAACCGCATTTATGTTTTGCCAGAGGACAGCAAGTGCCAGTACATTATCTGTCATCTTTGCAGGACTGTGATAAGAAGAGTATACAAAGTACTGTATCTTTAGCGAGAGTGTGAAAGTGAATAGCACGTAACAGGCACAATACTGGTATAAACACAGATAACTGTCAGTACAATATGCATCACAACTAAACCTGCGTCATCGTTTTTTCACAGTCTACACTACAGTGTGAACTTTTCAAAAAGTTTTGTTTTTATATAGAAAACCGCAGACAAAAATGAAGAGAAAGAGATGCATTTTCAAATGTTTTTTATCGCTGATGTTATATGCCTTTGCCCAGTATATGATGACAAACAAGCCTTCTTTCATTTCCTGTTAACATTTTTTTTGCATTGTCACATTTTTCCATTGAGAAGTGCTGAAATGCATTAAACCACGCTCAAAAACAAACCTGGCAGCTGAACACCTGATCTGCTGATGTTTCTCCCAGGATGCTTTTGAAACAGCAGCGAGAGCTGAGGGTGGCCTCTCACTGGATGGAGGCAGTGCAACCAACGAAAAAGAGTTGGAGGATGAAGTCGGGAGAAGCAAATACCACCACAGTATCTGTGTACTCAAGCCCATCCGCTCCACCAGCAAGTACGTACTAAAGTTACTAATCAGTGTGCAAAATCATGTTTGGTAACACTGTGTCCATTTTCAGATTACAAGGTCAGTCTCTTGAATGTTAGAGAGATGCAAATCGTGAAAAACGGAACTATTTGCGAAGATAAGAGGGTCAGCTGTTAAATGGTTAATAATAGCCTTAAAGGAATAGTTTACTCAAAAAATGAAAATTTGCTGAAAATGTTTATTTCTCAATTTTGGAACCGATTTACATTCCTTGCTCACTAGTGATCCTCTGCAGTGAATGGGTGCCGTCAGAATGAGAGTCCGAACAGTTGATCAAAACATCACAATAATCCACACCACTCCAGTCCATCAGTTAATGTCTCGTGAAGAGAAAAGCTGCATGTTTTTAAGAAACAAATCCATACTTGAAGCTTATTTAACTTCGAAAAAAGTTGAGTTCAATAGTGATTTGCGTGAACGTATTTGAATGAATGAGTGTGAATCTCCATTGAGGTCTTAATACAAAATACATGGATTCACACACCGAAGTAAAACAACTCTGTGAATACATGAATTTGAGAATAAACTAAGCCAGGAGATTGACACAGATTGCAAGATTCGTTTCGATTTCAATTCACAAGCTTGCAATTTTTATGATTATTGGATTGGAGGCACGCTATAAATAATGTTGTATAAAATGTTGCTCATGCATCAGTTGAAAACGTCCTATAATATAGATTCTCAGGATCTAAGAATCAGTTCATCAAAATGAGAATCAATTCAAATTGAGAAATCACTGTTGTCAACCCAGCCCTAGTAAAAACAGCTTTCAACAAAAGCCACATCTAAGTAAAATCACAACCCTGTTAAAATATCACTGCTGTGATGAAGCTCAAACGACACAGTTTTACGAGAAATACACTGTGTCCCTGAGGCCCTGAGAAAGGCACATGGGACTCACATTGGGTGGCCCTAATAAAATAAACCAAATTGCACTGAATTAAAATACTAATCCACAACTTCTCTTGTCCTGCTTTTCATTGTGTCATCACAGGTATCAGCATCCAGTCGACAATGCTGGCCTCTTCTCTTTTATGACATTTAACTGGTTGACCTCACTGGTGGTGTTGGCCCATAAGAAGGGTCAGCTGTTTCTGGAGGATATTTGGGCCGTGTCACAGTTCGAGAGTTGTGAAGCCAATCGTCACCGGTCAGTACTGATACATGACTTCCTATCCAAATCAAGCACTCATCCAGCTAAAATATATCTAATTCAGGGCTGGCAGATGCAACCTCCTCACACAGTACTATGGTGGTACCAAATGGTGTCAAATGGCACCAATACCTTAAATACTTCAATAAATGATTGATACATATGGTAGTTTCATAGTACCCCAAATTACTTGGCTAATGTCCGAATCAAGTACTGCTTGGGACCTGGAACAATGTCTGATGTAATTGCATATTAACAAGACATTATTTCCACAGGCTGGCCGGGCTGTGGGATGAAGAGGTCAGGTCACGAGGGGACGGGGCGTCTCTTCGTCGTGTGGTCTGGCATTTTTGCCGCACGCGTCTGCTGCTGTCCATCCTCTGCCTTATGGTTACTCAACTCGCAGGCTTCAGTGGCCCAGTAAGTAACACCATCTCAGCTCTGTTGTGTCTTTCTGGTGTCTTTTCCTTCTATCTGTCTCTCTCGCTCTAGCTCTGTCTGTGTCTCTGTGTATTATTAGCTTTGTAGACCCACCTATCAAATCCTGCTCAGGTGAGTGTTCAGATGGGGAATGAACGGTGTGTTACATTGTCACTGGGCCTCAGAAGTGATCTGTTTGACCTCTGTGGTGTTTCCAGTGTGGCTCCCAAAACCATTTTATAAATTCATTTAACCATTAGTGCTATATATATAAAGTGCCTTAATGATGATTGTGCCAACACCAAGAGTATTACAACTTGTCTGCTGCTTTTCGCCAAATAGTCTGACTTTCACATCACGAAAATAGGGGGAACCTTATTAATTTAAAATGTTATAGTTTAATGTTACTGAAGTATGTTATATCTGCGCTACTAACAGCACCAAATTAAATTTCAGTCCAATTGATCTGCTCAGTTTGTGAGATATAACAACATTAGCTCAAATATAAAGTGCATTTGTTGGTTCCAGAAGCATTTTTCTGTAAAATTTTCCCATAGGGATAAAAAAAAAAAAAAATGTGTTTTTCAAAGTGTTATAAGCTATGAGGTGAATCACAACTTTGCAAACTTTAATTTGAAGCAAAAAAGTATTTGAAAATCATAAAAAAGGACTTAACACAATTGTATTAGTGAGGGAAAGAACTACAATCCCATGAAGAATTGTAAAAGGCATAATTTAATAGAAAAAATGGAGAAACATAACACTATTCATTTAAAGTTGTTAATTATGTCTGTAGACATATATATAAGTAAATGTTTTGTAAAATATGCAAGATCTTTTGGTGAGAGTAGCTCGCCGCAACTGATTGGAGGGATTTTTGCATTGCATCATGGGTAATGTAGTTTTTTCACCAGGAATTCCAGTTTGAAACTAGTTAAAAAAAATATATAAACTGATGGCTTAAAAAAAAAAAAAATTCCATCAGTCAACAACCTCGTAGCCCACAGCAGATCTTTCTTTAAAGGTTAATAAGATATTGTTAAAAGTCAATTCCCTTTTAGAGAAAACAAATGGAGTTTTTATTACATCCGCACCCCAGCTGCTGCTCTCAGAGTCAGAGACAGGACTATCTCCAGTCAGTATTTTCTGTTTAGTGCTGTCAGTTGTGCAGAAGTGACACACTTCACCTTTAATTAAGCAAGTCTATTAATTGATGTTATTAATCAGAAATGTCCTGTAGTTTTAATGAAGCTAAAGATTAATGACTCAAAACTTAGTCGTCAGTTTTTGTTCCAAGGGTTTCAGAAAAGCAAAAACAGAAACAAATTTAATGCACCTGTATAAAACTCCTTCTCTATGATTTTGCAAGTTTCTGTTTGTCTCTTGCTTTCCAGGTCCCAGGTGTTTTATATCTGTGCTGTTAATATCGGGTAGATAATAAGGAAAGTATTCTGTTCTTACGGTCCACTCTGAAATGCTAGATTTGGGTAACAACTTAAGTTTAGGGGCATTGCATGTAGCACAAACATAGCTTAAAGAGAAATCTCCATAGATCAGGAGGATAGGCTAACATTTTCTTCAAGGAGAGTTTCTGTCACTGTCCCACCATGGGCGACACAGCAAGGCTCTGTCTCCTTCAACCTTTAGGAGAAAATTGGGCTTATCAAAGATTCTGTTTAATGATCTACTGCCTTTCTCTCCCTGTTGTCTTTATTTAGCAGCTCCCTGTAGAGCATCTCCTTGAAGAGATCCCTGTCCTTGCTCTGATGACTGAGGTCAGGGGTGGTTATAAAGGAAGGTGGGTCAGGGCTTAAAGTTCTCCGTCACTGTGCCGGATTTCCGGTGTAAAGCGTTTGGCTGCGGAAAAAAATAATCCTACATTAAAAAAAAAAAAATGTCGATTTATATCACTTTCGAGTTCATGAGTTCGCCTACCAATGGTATGAGAGGAGCAGCTTTCACTCTCAACCAAACTAACATTACTAGCTAGTCAGAATGTTTTGCTCTTATAAACATGAGACGCGCATAATATAGTTTTCAATTGCAGAGTCGAGCCCTAAATCATTAATAAACCAACACAGGAGAATACATCAACCTAAGTCTAAATATGCAATGTATTGTACATCACGATTTCAAAATAAAAGTTTCTGCATGTGCCCAAATATTAAAATGTAATGGATTTAATCATTGTTTAATCACACTGTAAAGTGAAACGTCACCAGGCCATTGGCAACCTCTGCAGATATTTGTTTTAATACATAATGTGCTTAATTTGGTTATGTTCTTATCATGTATGGGCATATTACATTATGTGTTTTAACAGTGTTGTTCAATACAATCATGTAATTTCTAGGCTTTGTTAGTTTATTTTAGTCAATTATTATTGCCTCATCGTTAGTTTATATATAAATAGTCATACTAAAGCCTGGTTTTCAATTAGGTCTGTTTATGTTACTAAAAAATATTAGGTTGTCAAAATAATTAGTAGATTACTACTATACGATTACCAAAATAATAATTAGTTACAGCCCTAGATTAGTTAAAATATTTCTAAATACAACTGCATTGTTTTACTTTTTTTAATTAAAAGACAAATATTTTGTCATTTGAAAATTTCGGGAAAAAAAAAGAAAATATTAAATTATTGTCACGTTCTAGTGAACTAAGAATCTGTAGTTTGTCTCATCTGGTGAGCTAAGTGTATTGTCACACCCCTAGTGTCGGTAAGCAGTGATATAGCTCATAATTTTACAAGTGTATGTTAAAGATTTTTCAGGTCAATCATATATTCATGAAAAAGAAAATCAGTTTGAATAAAGAAAGCGATAACTTTGCCATAGTATCCTTTCAAATGTTAAAATTGTCACAGTCACTGCATGCTTTGCATGAGCTGCCCTGCCCCTGGAAAAAGTTCAGGCTCAGGATTTTCTTTTTTTGCTTTACCCCTGGTGGGTGTCTGTGGGGGGTGGGGGTGGGGGTGTTCAGATTGGAGTTAGGGGTCAGAGGTCGCTGGGTCCCCATGTGTGCGACATGTGACAGAGGCTATTCTTTAGACTCCACAGGGTGTCCATTTAACCTGCGGGGAGAGCACAGGGCAGGCAGAGCCGGTGAGGATTCCTGGGAGGTAAGGGCATGTTTCTTATGCAGGGCTGGATCAAGAGTTAATGCTGTTTGCTGCCCATCTCTCTCTCTCTCTCTCTCTCTCTCTTTCTCTCTCTCCCTCCCTCTTCTTCTCTTTCTTTCTGTTTCCCCTCTTTTATTTGATCTCTGTAATTATTCACATTTTATGTGTCTGAAAGGTTGGGTAACTGGTTGGCAAATGATTGTCGAACCGTGCAATGTATGTCTGATGATGGATGTGGGCAATATTTTGTGCCAATGGACAATTGTTTCAAACTTCTCCAGATAAATGCCAGTGTTTTTTTTTTTGTTTTTTTTGCAAATGGAAACCGGACTTATGGGGGTTTTATATTGCTGGGGTTTCTCATTTTGGACTGAAACGCTCTCAAGTTTCACGAGCGTACAGGCTGTTGTCACACCCACATCTCTTGTCCTCAATGTGTTGCTGGATTTTTGCCCAATTTCATGGACACCTTTTGGGGCAACTGTATTGTGTAAATGGGTTTTGTAAGATGTGCGTCATTCAGGGAGGGATCGCTGCCCCACTAACCTCGATTAAAATTAAATGGGACAGCTTTTAGCAGTGATGACGACCTACAAATGGACTCCAAAATGTGACTTTTATTTTGACGTTCTCTTTTATGCAACAATGTCTTTTGTTTGTTGTTCTTGCAACGTCATTGTACATTTTGTTTTTCACAAACTGCTGATGTTTCAACTTTCAAGGTTAAATATTCAAGGTTTCCTTAATAAAATCTAGCAGCTGTGTTCAACCACATGGGTCTGCCCTTGTTCCCAGTTAATGTCTGCATATCCTTGACTGCGTATGTGCATGATATTTGAGAACGGTGTGCGTGTGTGCGACTGTGTGCTCGTATGACTTTCTTGAACTGTCAAGCTGTTACAGTTTTCTGTGTTTTTAATTTAATTGATATTAATTTTCAGGTGTTAAAACAAAAGTACGTCTCCATCCTGTACCCCAACCAGATGTGACTGTAGGTAAAAAGTCTTTGACTCCACAAACAAGGGGCATTGTATCCATGATTATGTCACATTGCTATGTCTCTCGCACAGATGGTACTGTCGCACTGTTTCATTGTCTCTCTTGTTCTTTTCCGAAGGCTAGAGAAAAGGGCCACATAAGGTAATAAACCATTAGGCTGACATTGTCTCTCAGTAGACGTTGGCTGCTCCCTCACTGTCTCCAATGATTAGAAGCCGTGCATTTTATGATGAAGCCCCATACATAGCATACAATGAACTGCATCTCTTTACCTTTTTTCTGCCCAATGATGTAAACATGTCAGATGCTTTATGATGAGGAAGGTTGTGAAGTGTAAATATCGGCTATGTTGTATCCTCAGTCACGCCTGCTGTGTCCTGTCGCCCCCTTGCTCGTCCTCCCTCTCCGCAGGCGTTTGTGGTGAGGCGGTTGCTGGAGTATACGCAGAAGAGCGAACCCGACCTGCCCTACGGCCTGCTGCTGGTGCTGGGCCTCTTGGCCACCGAGCTGATTCGCTCCTGGTCCCTCGCCCTCACCTGGGCGCTCAACTACCGCACCGGCACCCGTCTGCGAGGAGCCATCCTGACCTTGGCCTTCCACAAGATACTGCGTCTGCGCAGCCTTCGGGAGAAGACCATGGGAGAGGTACGATGTTGAGGGACGGGTGAGGAGTTTTGGATTAATGAGTTGGACATTTAGGAAGGTTAGGTGCAGATATCCTAGGGTGTTGAATGGTGAAGAGATGAAGAGTGAAGGAAAATTGCTAAAGAAGGTGATGCCCGCATATATTTTATGGTAGTCTACGGTATGTCTTGTGCATCTTGCTGACGTATGTGTCGCTTTTCTCTTTAGCTGATCAATATGTGTTCGAGTGACGGGCAGCGCATGTTTGAAGCCGCTGCTGTGGGCAGCCTGTTGGCTGGAGGTCCCCTGGTGGCCGTGCTGGGAATGGCATACAACTTATCCGTATTGGGGCCGACGTCTCTGCTGGGCTCTGCTGTATTCATCCTCTTCTACCCCACTATGGTGAGCTTTTCGTTCAGGCTTTGTTTTGTTTTCCCATTGGGAGTTTCCGTTGTAACTCCGATGTTTCTCCTGTAGATGTTTAGCTCCAGGCTGACGGCGTACTTCAGGAGGAAGGGAGTAGCCGTGACTGACCAGCGTGTTCAAAAGATGAATGAGATTCTGAACTACATCAAGTTCATTAAGATGTATGCCTGGGTGAAGGCCTTCTCTCAAGCTGTACGAAGTTAGTGTTATTTTATTTTTTTTGGCTTGCATGTTTGGCTCAGTATTATTATTTAGTATCACTGATATACTAATTTAGTTTTTGTTAATATTGTGAATTAGTTTCTATTTTTTATATATTAATTTTCATTGTAGTTAAAAGTTCGTTTTTTTGTTTTTAAGTTTTCTTTAATTTTTATTATTTTAGTACTTCAGCTTAAACTAAATGGAAATTAGAAATTTAAATAAAGTAAATTACTGAAACTGAAATAAATTTTATTTTAGTATTTTGAGTTCATGTTTATTTAAATTAGTATATATTTTTATAGATTTAATTTTAGTTTTATGTAATGATATTAACCCTGGTTGTTTGGCATAGTATTATCTTATATTTAATATACTATTGTAGTTTTTATTAATAAACGGAATTAGATTTTATATTTCTATTTGAATTTCATTTTCATTTTAAATTCGGTTAAAGTTTTGTAATTTTGCTTAAACTAAATGAAAATGCGAAATGTTGAAAAGTAAATTTTTATTTTATTTCAATTATATATGTAACTTTTAGTTTTAGCTTTTAGTTTGGGTCTAGTTGTTTTAATACTACACTTCAACTCGAAATTCAAATTTTTCTTTATATATTTAGTTTTTATTTCAAGTAATGAAAATGTTTTAGTCAATAATAGTAACCAACTTTTGGCCTATTTCTATGTATTTGTGTTTGCTTATCATTATGTACGATCTAACAGGAATCAGAGATGAGGAGCGCCAGATTCTGGAAAAAACAGGATATTTTCAGAGCATTACAGTCGGCGTGGCACCGATCGTTGTGGTGATTGCCAGTGTGGCCACATTCTCCACCCACATGTTGTTAGGTTATGACCTTACCGCCGCACAGGTCAGGTTACTTTGCTTGTTTCGAGGTGTTGGCATTACCACAGGATTGATGTACTCATGCACTGACTCTACTTCATTTCTTTTTGTCCAGGCATTCACTGTCGTCACTGTTTTCAATGCCATGACCTTTGCTTTAAAGGTCACCCCATTTTCTGTCAAATCTCTATCAGAAGCATCTGTCGCCATTGATAGGTTCAAGGTGAGCTTCCTCTCGTTCTTTCTCCAGATAGTTACTTCTACCTTTGTAGTCTGGTAGTGTGTATTTTGTTTGTTTTATGTTCCTGTAAATCCAGGTGTGGTATCATTAGCCATGTTTCCACCACTGGAACTTTACCCAGGAACTAGGGACTTTTTTCGGAGACGAACAGCTCCACGCGATCAACTGGAGCTCAGTGCTCATGTTATTACTGACTAGAGCAGTCTCGACTCAGCTAGTCCTTCTGACATTTGCCACTGGCTCTGATGTCTCTTTAGTGGTTAAACATAAAATATAATTAGTTTTGGGTAAATGTAACTGGTAGGGCTGGGACAACGCGTCGAGGTCATCGATGACGTCGTCGAAAAAAATACGTCGACGCAAAATATACGCATCGATTCGTCGACCTGTTTTTATTTCTCTAAAAAAAGTTTGCAAAACGTTTACCTTATGTGCGCTGAATATACGCGATGGCCGGATCAACATTCTGGAACATCAAAGTTTCACGCGCGATCGTGCACTCACAGTCTTCAAACTACATGAGCGCTGTCTTGCTCTCTCTCTCTCTCTCCCTCCCTCTCCCCAAAATCATTAGACACAATAGAAAAAGGGCGGAACGCCAAAGTTTCACGTGGAGCATTCAGAGTTTTTTTTTTCTCCATGACAGGCTGCTGGCTCCCACTGTTAATTTTTATTTATTTATTTTTTGGAAAAGCACTCTCTGTATTAGCTTAAAGCTCTCAAGTTTACATTGGTTACTGTATTCTTTCAATTGCTCTAAACAAGTATTTTGGGTGACATTCTTTATTGAATGCTAGACATCAAGTTGTTGTTATTTTCATCTGAAAGAAGAACTTTTTTTCAGTAAGCTAGGCCCTATGTGTTCAGTAAGCTTGTTTCAGTAAGCTATGTGTTTTCGAGGTTTCAAGGTTTTATTGAATGCTATCTCTATACAAGTGCAAAGTAATGCATTCTTAGTCAGTCTTTTATTTTGTAATTTTAAGAGCAATAAACATATATTGCAATGTTAAGGAATACATGTTTTTTTCATTCAGATATGTAAATCAACATGTATAAATTGTTAGTAGTCAATTAATGGGGAGATAATCGAAATCGAATCGGTCTGAAAAAAAATGCATTGAAAAAATAATTGTGAAAAAATAATTTTCCTCCAGAGTTTGTTCATGATGGCCGAGGTCAAGATGATCCGTGAGCTCCCAAGTAATCCTTCCATTGCCATAGAGATGACTGGTGCCAGTTTGGCTTGGGAGACGGGCGGACACAGCGCCCAGCCTACGCCTCGTGGTACACCCTATGTAGGCCTTGGAATGAGAGGATGTCGTAAGAAGCGTCGGCAGCGTGACGACCCAAAACATCACGGGATGCTAGAAGAGGAAACCCATGGCCGGCTGTTGAATGATGTGCCTGTAGACATGGCGTCCAGTCCTGACGAGCAAACCCTTCAAGTGCCCACCATCAGCCAACGGCTGCAAAGAACTCTTCACTGCATCGATCTCTCCATACAAAAGGTCTTTGCCTTTCTGAATCCTCATTTGGTTGATTTGTGATGGTAGAGATAAAAAGAAATAATCATACTAATAATTTTTAAATCTTCAGGGGAAGCTGGTTGGTGTCTGTGGCAGTGTGGGAAGCGGCAAAACTTCTCTTATCTCTGCCATTCTTGGCCAGGTGAGCGATTGCCTGATTTGAAGCTCAAAAAAAGAATATGTTAAAGGCATCATGCATTAGATGTGTTCTGAAATCCTCTTATCTGTTATAATGCCTGATGTGTGTGTTTCCCAGATGACTCTTTTAGAGGGGACTGTTGCTGTAAATGGAGATTTCGCATATGTGGCACAACAGGCCTGGATTCTCAATGCATCTTTCCGTGACAATATCCTGTTTGGCAAGGAAATGGAGGAAGAAAGGTGAGCACCAAACAAAAGGAAAATGTAAAGGCCTCAAAATAATCACAGCAAAGTTCTCTTTCATTATTCACTTAATAAAAAGAAAATCGAAATACTTAAGCAACAGTTTTCTGTTAGCAAACGTCCCATCTAAGCGGAATTTAGATGAATATGTAAATAAATGCTGCTCATTTTCTTCAAAATAAACGCACAGCAATAATGACAGTAGTGAGAAAACAGCAGTTAAGAAAGCATCTGATCATAGTGATATCGATATGTTTGCATCAGTTCTGCAATTCGGCACTCGCGTCAGGTTTGTTTATTAGCCCTTTATACAATAGATTGCTTTAAAGTAGCTTAACAGTATTAACTCTTTACCCACTTTTTTTTTTTTAATTGCCAGCCTACGCTAGCTTTTTTGATCATTTTCACAAAAGTTTAATTTAGAGCCCGACCGATATATAATTTTGCTGATATTATCGGCTGATATAAGCCTGACGCCAATATGATTTTTTTTTTTTACAGAACATGTAACTCTGAAATGGTGTAAAACTGAAATGGTGTAATTACTTGGTTTGTCCAGCAGAGCAGACTCCATTGTTTAAAAATGACGACCTGGATGAAACACTTTAAAGCTCAAGTCTGTGGAAAACCATAGAAACTTTGAATGGCCACATATTTGTAACGGCTTCGAATCCGGACAAAATTCGACGGATCCCTTCAGCTCGAGGAACCCTCTCTAACACATATTCCTTGAGCTGAAGGGATGGGGATGGTGGCGATCCACCAGCGCATTAGCGAGATAGTGACACCAGTCAACAGTTTCCCTTCAGTAAGGATGTTTCTTGTTCAGGCAGCATTCAAGCGATGTCTTATTCAACCGTAAGTGCCCTGCGAAGTGGACTTAAAATGAAATTACAGCATGATTCTAGTTCCAAGGGAACATACGCATTACAATCAAAGGGCATTAAAGTGCGCGAGATGTGAACTTATATAATATTTATTACAGCGGTAAGGGAGAGCTGGGCACAAAGTAACACTTTTTGACTTTCTCAGGTTTATCCACAGCAATTTTAAACTTGTTTAGTGGCCTACAAATATGTCACTTTGCTTCAAAATTAAAAGTGTATACGTTTATCTTTATTTACCCTCAGAAAATGGAAGTTAATTGTGACAACATGCCCCATAGACATAGAAAGACAGTTTCTACTTTAAAGCAGCTCTCCAATGTGTTCATGCATAGAAGAAATGAACTCTGTGTTATGTTATCGTCACACACCAAATGGACTTCGTTATGGCATTGACATTGTGAACTAATATTCTTCAAAATAATGAGTATCCTTCGGCCTTGATAATGGAACATGTCAGTACTGAGTAATGTGTTTGAGTTTGTGTGAAGGAGACTAAAGGGCCGAGCGAGTGAAATGGGGCTGCAGGCCAACTGGAGAACTGAGCACCAAGATAAAATGAGCACTGACCTTGAGCGCTTGTGCTTTGTCATTAAATAGCCTCCACATGTTTCCTGATATATAAAGAGCTGTAATGACACCTTACCGTTGAAGAATAAGCATCTTTTGTTTTTTATTCTCCCATATCTTTTATTTGTCTCCTGCAGGTATCAGGCTATTCTGAGTGCTTGCTGCTTGAGATCAGACTTGGCCATCCTCCCTAATGCTGACCTGACTGAGGTAACACATCCTACACAAAAATCAAGATCCTCATATGCCCGTTATGCACTGCGCACACACACTACACACACTGAATCCCTCCGTTCTTGTTATGCATTCTTATGTTCACAGCGGCAGGCCAAAACAGTGAATCTAATCACTATACCAGCAAATGATCAGTTCAGGAATATGGCAAAAAATTAGGTGTTTGAAAAAAACTGCGCAAAAGGAAACAATATGATCATTTTTCAGAGTTTATTCAGACCACAAAACTACAGTCTCACAGGTGAAGATACAATGGAAAACTGTCACATTGTGGGTGATCGAAACACACAAATTTACTCTAAGACAACAGAAGTCCTTTAGGGTCCCAGAAATTAGTTTCAAATGCCAAAATTGTAAAGTGTGCACCAGGCTTTAGACCTGAGCTACTAATACAGAAACTCTAAACTGCCCTTTAAATGAAGGTATAATCAGGGCAAGTCTTTTTGAAAAGTGATGTGATTTCCTCTGTCAGATTGGAGAACGTGGGGCTAACCTGAGCGGCGGGCAGCGTCAGCGGATAAGCCTGGCTCGAGCTTTATACAGCAACAGGGATATTTACATTCTCGATGACCCTTTAAGTGCTCTGGATGCCCATGTCGGGAATCACATCTTCAACAACGCCATTAGAAAACATCTGCGTGGCAAGACCGTCATCTTTGTCACTCACCAGCTACAGGTATTATAATGTCAGGTCTGGTCGAGTGAGATTTCTATGAATCTTCCATTCAGCTTCCTGTTTCTGTTGTCAGTATCTGGTGGACTGTGATGACGTGATCTTCATGCGTGACGGCAGCATCACAGAGCAGGGCAGTCACGAGGACCTGATGAATCTGAATGGAGACTACGCCGCCATTTTCAACAACCTTCAGCTGGGAGAAACGCCATTCATTGAGGTCAGAAAACCCCAAGATGAAAACGGTCATCATTTACTCACCCACATCAAGAACCAATGGGGTTTGACTATAGGTGACGCATGAGGTTGAAGGAATAAAGATTAACATTTTTCGTGAATTATACCAGTTGAGATTAATTAATTTCAAGTTTTTTTGAACTTGAATGGATTTTCTTATATGGTCAAAACATTTAAAGCATTCTTTAATGATTTTCGTTTGTGGTCAACAAAATAAAGCCATAAGGGTTTTTGAATGACACTAGGGTTTGTGATTTATGAAAAAAATATATTCAGTTCATTTCTAAACCGTAAAAAGGAAGATGTTGAAACAGTTCAGAGACCGTTCACCCAAAAAGCTTCCTCATCATTCTCCTCGTGTTTTTCCAAACCATATGACTTTATTTATTCTGTGAAACACAAAAGGAGAAGTTTTGAATGTCTACACAGCTCTTTTTCAGCAGCCCCATCGGTTCTTGCATGTTTTTTGCACAAGCACAAATGAGATCGAAGCCATGGTGGAGCTTTCACATCTTGTCGTTTTGTGTCATCTCAGGTTCCGAATAAGAACTCTGGGAGTTCTTTGAAGAAACCCTTAGAGAATAAAAAGGCAGGATCTGTCAAAAAAGAAAAACCGGCTAACCAGGGTGATGGTACGTACCAATAAACTAGCGCTATACTTGACTGATGCTTTGATTTACCTCACTTCTGTCTGTTTTCTTTCAGGTCAGCTGATGCAGGTGGAGGAGAGAGGGAAAGGCTCAGTGCCCTGGGCGGTGTACAAAGTCTACATCCAGGCTTTAGGAGGCTGGTCCGTCTTCCTCTTCATCCTTGCCCTCTTTGTTCTCAATGTGGGCAGCACAGCCTTCAGCAACTGGTGGCTCAGTTACTGGATCAAACAGGGCAGCGGGGTAAGAGACCATGGGCAGATCAGAGCAACGGAAAGGCTTCGATTCCATCAGATCAGAGTAGAAGTGTTTAAATATTTCATGCACTTCTGACTGTTATCCTTGGTTCGTTTCTTTTCTTTCTAAAGCTGTTACTGTAATTGTGTCTTCACACATTGGAAATGACAAATCACAAATGATGCCTTGAGTCTTTAACCAGAAACATTAACTTTGCAGCGACATCTCTTCTAGCAACCTGTCACTCACATGAGATTTCAGCAATTACGCCTGTTTCACATAAAATCCGTCTGCAGTGCGTATGCAGTCCGTGTGCGTTACGTATGAGGTGCTGAAGCAGCACGGACTCATTGTGCTTTCACACAGGACGCGTTTGCAGTCGGCTACTGATCCGCGGCTGTTTAAGCCACAAAACACAAGTTTTGACCATTATTTTTATATCAAATCATGTGTATATATATATATATATAATCAAAAAGCTTTTTCAGCATTGTGATACTCTTTCATCACAGTAACAATCTTTCATAGACACATTTAAATTCAAATATAAACAACGTATTACTCATGCATTTGACTGCTAGGTTTTTATAAGTTGCTGAAACAAGCTGCAACACATTTAAACACAACATTAGCCTACTTTTCTTGTTAGGATATCACAAACATTCAAAATTAAAACTCACCACTGACAGATACAGTCGACTCTCGTGCCTTTTGCATTTAAATCTTTATTACACGCAATCCAACGGGTCTTAAATAACTTTGTTTTTCTGCTTCTATAAAAGTGCATATATAATGTAGCCTTGTTTCTCTAAAGTTGCTCTTTTTCTTGTTTTAAATCAAGCCAAAACCCATGTGTTGCGTGTGAAACACAGTAGGCTTTGATTAGTATACATTTATTGTGAAATGACTGCATTTCCGTGTCAATCCATGTTCATTTTTACCGCGAAAAATGCGCTGTCACTTTAATTCAGCGCATGCAGCACAGCAAAAATAGACTCTGTACATAAACGATCGCACCACTGCTACAGACGCAACGCTCCTGGAACGCACTGACGTACAGCAACTGCATGCAGTGTGAACGCTGGAATCCGTTAACATGGGTGCGTAAAAAATTACGCAAAGCATACGCACCGCAGACGGAGTATGTGTGAAACAGGCGTTAGCCAACAACAATGATCCAGTTCATTCTCAGTTGCATGCAACTTCCTTTTCAAGCAGACTTTGAAGATTAAAACAATAAATACCAAAATACCATACCATTAACCAACCTCAATATAAATGGATCTTGTTTGTGTGTGTGTGGGGGTATATATATATATATATATATATATATATGAAACACCACAATTCTATAATTCTACAGTTCTGCAATGTAATATTGAACCTTTTGGTACAACATCCACTGCTAAGTGTATTGTTGCATCCCTCTATATATATGTATATGTATATATATATATATATACACACACACACAAATGTTCAATCATTACCATGTTTTACTGCATAATGCAATGCGTCTGTGGTTTGTTGCTCAACAGAACACGACGGTGCAGGTGGGGAACAGTTCAGTACTGAGTGAGAGTATGCGTGATAACCCTCTGATGCAACACTATGCTGCTGTCTACACCATGTCTATGGGAATCATGCTCCTTCTCAAACTATTGAGAGGCATTGTGTTTATAAAGGTGAGTTTTTACATCATATAGTTCCTTTCATAGCAATTATAGTTATGCATGATGGACTTGTTTCATCTTTTGATTCATTTTTTTAAGGGTACTCTGCGTGCCTCCTCGAGGCTCCATGATGAACTTTTCCAGAAGATTCTTCGTAGTCCCATGAAATTTTTTGACACGACGCCCACGGCTCGCATCCTCAACCGATTCTCCAAAGACATGGATGAAGGTGGGACCCGATGGAGGGTTAGACACTATCATCAGATAGGGGTGTGAGATATTGACAAGAAATGATGTTTCTGGGATTTTGTGGATAATTAGATGATTGAGTATGTTTTGTACTGGTATCTTGTGAACAGCTGATTCCATAAACTTTTTATACCCTTAATCAAATCTGTTCAGAGAAATTAACATTTTCATCACAGGATGATATTTGCCTTTTATATGGCAATTTTTTTTCTTACATTATTTGATAAATGCATCATCTTTTATTTTAAATTCTTACATTTTAATCAATTAATTCAATTAGAATAATAAGAACTTGCCACATTGCCAGTCGAATTAAATCAACAAAATCCACTAATGCACTGCAGAAGTGGCACAGAAGCTGCATCTGAAGTGGCATTTTGGATATAAAAAATGTAATGGTATTTTAAATATGAAATTAAAACCACCATTAGGTGGCTGCAAGTCTGAGTGAGTCACTGAGTCATTTACTCAACTGATTCACTCAAATGTATCATTTAGGAATGAAGCAAGTGACTGTCTTTATGAATGAATTGTTATTGTTGACCCGTCTCACATTTCTTCTCTCAGTGGACACACGTCTGCCGTTCCAGGCTGAGATGTTCATTCAGAACGTGCTTCTGGTGCTCTTCTGCTTGGGTGTGATTGCCAGCGTTTTCCCGTGGTTCCTGGTGGCAGTAGGGCCACTGGTCCTCCTCTTTATAGTGCTGCACGTGGTTTCTCGGGTCTTCATTCGAGAACTCAAACGATTAGACAACATCACACAGTCACCTTTCCTGTCCCACATTGCCTCCAGCATTCAGGGCCTGAGCACAGTGCATGCTTATGGGAAAGAGGACGAATTCCTTCACAGGTGAACGCTGGGATATCAGTCTGGCTCACTTTATTGCATATTTCCAACGAGTGCGGTTGATGGACTTTGTGTGTTTTCCCCCAGGTATCAGGAGCTGCTGGATCAGAACCAGGCTCCCTTCTATCTGTTCAGCTGCGCCATGCGCTGGCTGGCTGTGCGTCTGGATGTGATTAGCGTGGCTCTCATTAGCATCACGGCTTTGATGATCGTCCTCATGCACGGCCAGATTCCTCCTGCATATGCAGGCTTGGCCATTTCCTATGCCGTGCAGGTGAGGGGAAATTGTGTAAAATTTTGTTATGGATAGTTCACCCTAAAATGACAATTCTGTCATTTACTCACCCTAGTGTCATTCCAAACCCATGAGACTTTGGTTCTCTTTCTATATTTGAAACCTGGACTTTCAATGGAGGGACGGAAATATCGCTCAGGTTAATAAAAAATATCTTAATTAGTGTTTCAATGGTTATCCAAAGTCTTCTGGCTTTGTAAAGACACGAGAGTGAGTAAATGATGCCAGAATTTTCATTTGTTGGATAAACTATCCCTTTAATTAGATGCAAATACATCTCTCATCACTGCTGAGAAAATCCCACATTCTTTGCATGTGTGGCAGAATAATGCAAGTGCAATTCTGTGCATGTAACGTCTTTTTGCCTGATTGGTTTTCTGCCAAATTAGGTGCCACTAGTACTCACGCCGGTATTCGTGTTGAAGACGATAAAGTACTATGGTTTAGAGCCAAATATCACAATGTGAAAAGAGACCTGCGGTGAAATAGGCAGGGAATCGAACTCAAGTTTGGACCAAATAAACAAAACAAGTGCGAAAATGAAGTGTAGGATGCAAATATTTCCTTAAAATGAGATTTGCATAAGGTCAGATAGTCTTACAACAGAAGCTATTGTATTTTATAAAGGAAGCAGACTGTATCAGGGTTGTTATATTTAACTAAAACTATATATATATATATAAAAACAAATTACCTAAAAACTAGAATAATGTTAACTGAAAAAAAAGCTTATTTGAAGTACTCATAAATAAAACAAATAAATAGTGCTGTCAAACGATTAATCGCATCCAAAATAGAAGTTTTTGTTTACATAGTGTATGTGTGTGTGTGTGTGTGTGTGTGTATTATGTATATATAAATACACAAACATACAGTATACAATTTGGAAATATGTTCATGTATTTACATGTATATATTTATATTAATATAATTTATATGATACATATTTAATAAATAAACATGAAATATATACATGTGCATGTGTTTGTATTTTTATATGCATAATAAATATACACGGTACACACATTATGTAAACAAAAACTTATTTTGGATGTGATTAATCGTGATTAATCGCGATTAATCGTTTGACAGCACTACTGATAAATATAAATAATTGTTATAATATTATAGAATTTAATAGGATAGTACAAATTACAAAAACAAGAAAATTACTAAAAAAATAAAATAACATAAAAATAATTCCAAATATTAAGAGAAACTGTAATATTATATCAGTGGTACTAAAATAATAACTGATTCTCTGTGGCTGAACATCTCTTTCGTCTCTCACAGCTTACAGGGTTATTTCAGTTTACTGTTCGCTTGGCCTCAGAGACCGAAGCTCGGTTCACCTCAGTAGAGAGAATCCACCATTACATCAAGGTACTAGTCCTGCATCATTGACAATTTCAGCTTCTCTTCCAGATCTGAGGCCTGTTGTCACTCTTTTACGATGAATTCAGAAAGGATGAAGTTCTACCTTTGCTTAGTCACCTCTGTCTGTCTTAGTCTCTGTCTCTGGAGGCTCCTGCGAGGGTGAAAAACAAGGCTCCTCCATCTGACTGGCCCCAGGAGGGTGAGATCGTGTTTGATGGGACGGAGATGAGGTACAGAGACAACCTCCCGATGATACTGAAGAAAGTGTCCTGCACCATCAGACCGAAAGAGAAGGTGGGGATTGTGGGACGAACGGGCTCAGGTCAGTCTCTTCTCCTTATGTCTTTTCTCAACAGTTAATACGTTTCATTTTTCTTTTCTGTAATTTTGTTACCATCTACAAAAAATTCCATCCCACAAATAAATAAATAAACAATACATAAAATACAAGTAAAAAGAGTGAGAGGCTCATTCACATAAATAATAGTAATGACAAAAATGTCTAATAAAGTGTATAACCCAGGTTAATAACAAATGTTTATAAAGACATCATTAACTTGAAAAAAAATCTTACGCAAGTTAGATAACTTTTAGAATCAGGCCTTTTATGAAACGACTTTAATGGTGAAGATAGAAGGTGAAATCAGAGAAATGATGTATAATAAAGAGAGAAACAATAAATGTGTCTTCTCGTCTGTCCTCAGGGAAGTCTTCTCTGGGAGTGGTTCTCTATCGGCTGGTGGAACCATGTGGCGGCTCCATCAAGATTGATGGTGTCAACATTTGTAACATTGGCCTTGCTGATTTGCGCAGCAAACTGTCAATCATTCCACAGGAGCCAGTGCTTTTCAGTGGTACTGTCAGGTAGGCGGGACCTCCTCTGACCCAAAGACCATTTCACACGTATCATTCGAATAAAGGAACTTATTGACATCAACATCAGCACTGTTACTGAACTGAATCAGCACTGACTTAAGCTGAATAATGACATCACTTCTTCTGTAGAGCAGAAGTTACATCTCAACAGGTTTCATAACTGATGCAGTTTACAAAATAATGTTTAAATCATTTGAAGCTGCTTTAAAACCATCTATATTGTATAAAGCACTGTCTAAATGTAAAACATTGACACGAGTCATGCAGAAGCGTCATAATCCTGCTTCTTAATGAATGTATTAATCTCATTATTCTTATTTAGTCATACATCTGCTCTCTGTTTTGTGTTCAGATCCAACTTGGATCCTTTTAGCCAGTATTCAGAGGAGCAAATCTGGGATGCCCTGGAGAGGACACACATGAAAGAATGTGTAAGCCAAAGAAAACCCTTTGAAAGTGACACCGTGTTTAATGTTTGCAGGAAGTAGAAGTAGTTTCAGGTTGCCCTCTCTGTCACATAGCAGCTTGTCATTTTGTTTCTCACGCTTAAGGACAAGTATTTGTCTCCGATGACTTCTTGTTGCTCTTGCCTCCATCTTATCATAGTTTTCCCATGGTTTTGAATCTATGTAATTCATTGTCTTGCATCTCCTCTCTGTTGTTCAGGTGTCTCAGCTGCCTTTAAAGCTGGAGTCCGAGGTGGTGGAAAACGGGGAGAATTTCTCCGTGGGTGAGCGGCAGCTGCTCTGTGTGGCCCGAGTTCTTCTGAGACAGTGCAAGGTGAGTTAACAGCCCGACTCTGATCTTGTCTGTGTCTGTGAGAGCCTGGGTAATCCACTTAGTTTTCCTCCTGATTTCTAGATCTTGATCCTGGATGAGGCCACAGCGGCGATGGACACAGAGACCGACTGTTTGATTCAGGAGACGATTCGGAATGCGTTCCAGGACTGCACCACGCTGACCATTGCACACAGATTGCACACGGTGCTCAACTGTGACCGTATCATGGTGCTCAATCAGGGCCAGGTACAGAATAGCAGTCTGATGACTAGTTCTGATGGAAAACTATTTTAGAATAGAAAATATCAGAGTTTGTGATGGAAGGTTCAGAAACAAACTTTTCCATTTAAGTAATCAAATGTAACCAATTAATCAATCAATTGATCAGAATGCTATAGACCAATCAAGTTTTATCAACATCAACCAAAACCTTCTCCACGCTGCCCAGGTGGAACGGAAGCTGCATCTGACATGGCTTTTATATGTATTTACACTAGTTGCATAATGTAAACAGCCTGCATTTAGGATATCGATAAAACTGGAACTTGTTACAGAGTAGGGCTGTAATGCTATGACAAAAAGTATTTTTATTTTGCCGGATGAAAGAATCCATTGTTTTTCTGACTCACAGCCTTTTTCTCTCTTTTTTTTCTTTTTTGACCCAGGTGGTGGAATTTGACGAGCCGTCCAAGCTCTTGGCGAACGAAAACTCACGCTTCTGTGCGATGCTGGCAGCAGTGGAGAACAAAATCTCTGTAAGAGGCTAAAGGATGTCCAAGCTGAAGGGAACATTCTCCATTAATATTCCAGTCATTGCTGCTTCAATGTTACTCCCTCCTGCAAACCTGCAGGGTCCTGGGGAGGGAGAGTATTGTATTTCCATGAAACTCATGGGCTGTCATTAGGGGCATGCCTGTTAAGATGTACTACTTGCGAGCTTAAATGGTTAGGTCAAGAAACACTGACACTGTAATGATATTTACGTAACGAAGAGGGGAAATCAGTTTTCATGTAGTTCAATTCATGCAAACTGGTATGTTTCACAGAGTACATATCTCTGTTTATATATATATATATATATATATATATATATATACACAAAGTGGTTGCAGAGTCCTTTCGTACTGATTCTGCTAGTCTATGTACAGTGTGTAATATATATATATATATTCAGATGTATCATCTTTCATTACAGTTTAATATTTTTGACAACTTGACTGTTTTCAGTACATGTGTAAATGTCGTCTTGTGACTTGAACCCTAAACTTTGGCACAGGTGAAGTTGTCCACAGGATGCTGTATAAGCACTGAGTAAGTGGGACTCTTTAAGAGAAACAGTGCTGCTTATTTACTGTCTCCTTGTTCAGCACACCAAGGATTCAGTCTTAGCTAAGATGCCTTTGTATATTTATAGCCTATTTCCACTGTTAACATTTTTGTCTCTTATGTGGTATTGTTTTTGCTCTTTTACGTATGAAAGAATTTCTAATTTTTGGCTTTTTTTTTTTCTTGCACTTTGGTTCCACCTCTGTAGGAGGTCACTGACTTTGTTTTGACTTTCTCCTAAAAGAGATGCTTGTCGAGCATAATCTTAGCAGGCCGAATTTGCTAGAACGGGCCTTTTGTATTTTTGTGTGTGTAATGTGGTCTGTCACAGCACTGGTACAGAGGTCGCACTGAATGGACTTTCTGAATCAGGTTGTGATGGTCGTTTGTGGTCTACATGAAGGGGAATCTGATTTCAGAAGTCCCCTCATCAGAACCTGCAAAAATGTCTGTCATTTTCGTTTCTTTCCATAGCCTTAGCATGATTTTTTAATTGCCTTGTGAAAAGGGTGAAGGAGAGTAGGAGAGCGTACACTCTTCAATCTCAATAAATTTATTTTAGGTTTACCCTTTTTGTGTCTATGTTTCTGGATGACTGAAAAAGGATTAACTGTAATAAAAATGTGAAACCAGAGTGATATGTTTATAGAAGATGAAACTACTAAAGGTCATTTTAGTCATTATACAAAAAACCAAATACAAATTATACTCCATGTGCCTTTTCACAGATACACTCCTGTTACACATCCTCTTATTCTGCCATTTCCTCATAATAATTACCTCCAATATATTTTTATTTCTGTTCCCCTTGGGTGGAACAATTATATAAGAAAAGAACATTACAATTTCTGAGAATGACAAAAACCTGAAAGAAAGGGTGATTTACTTGAGGCAATTCAAATTGGAGCGTGGTAGAAGGCTAGTTAGTTTCTAAGATGGAAGAATGCTGTTTTTGTAACATGGGAAATATGATTTTCAAAAGAAGTTGTTGTCTAATATACAGATTTGACTGTAGAAGAAGTACATCTGCCTAGATGCAAATTTTAATCCAAGAAATTATGTGTACTGCTTTGTGGTCCAATAAGTAATATGTCAACCAAAATTCAATAAGAGAAAATTATTGATCATCCAATCTTTTACATTTTTAAGCTTCGATCATTTAGAAGTTTCATCTGGCCTCGTTGAGATAAATAGTTGAGTATCATCAGCATAACAGTGGAAACTAATCCCATATTTCCTATTATATTACCAAGGGGTAATATGTATATTGAAAATAGAAGAGGACCTAGGACATATCCTTGTGGCACTCCATATTTTACTGGTGATAAATGATATGACTCCCCATTTAAATAAACAGAGTGGTAGCAATTGGACTGGTAGGATCTAAAGCATTTTAGAGGCTCCCCTCGAATACCTGCATAGCAAGAAGTCATTTGTAATTTGAACAATGAATGAGTCATTAACATTTTTAGAATATTACATTGAATTTTTTCTGTTAATGGGAAGTCAAATTAATTTTGGAGAGAGTTCCCTTCCACGAACACCTCTGTCCAGTGAAAGAAGGCAGGACGGTGTTTTGGATGACAAGGGAAACCAGGACTTGTAAATGGACCTGAGCAGCCAGCACAGTATTTTATGCTTATGCAGGATGGCTCTTTCCCCTACAGAATATCTGTGCCACCTGGATACGACAAGAGTTACAGCAGTATATTACTGGGGATATTCATTTAGCCAACACGTTTCCCACGAACTGTCCCCCTGGAGAAACCTGGGATCAATGGAATAGTTTCAAACATCATACATAATGTGATTCATGAACTATTACGATTGTACCTTAGGCAAAATATCTAAAAAAATAGTTTATCCAAAAATAATCACTTAAAATAAAGAGAAACAAAAGAGATTTAGCGGAATATTCAGAATGCAGAATTGTGTGAATTTCCTATCATCTGTCAGTGAAGCTTGATAACCACTGGTATTCTTTCACTTTTTTATTCATAGTTTTCACGTCATGTAACACCCTTACAAGGACACCCACATGGAGGGCAAAACAAGGCTTTCCTCGACTGACCGCCAGTTATTTTTTACGAGGTTTGCATTAAGTAGTTATGTAGTAAGAAAGTGATATTTAAAAGGCAAATTCAGTATACAGCCGATTGATGATACATTCTTTGTTCAGTGAAGCAGATGAGCCCAGAATTTAAAGGCAATGCGTAAAATTGTATATTAAATGTTTTCCTATAGAAAACTATAATAAAGAAAACGCAACCATTTAGCTCATTGTCTGCATATTCCGGGCTCATCTGTTGTCCTGTATATAGCAGGCATCATCAATTAGGTCTGTACTGAATGAGATATTTTAATATCATTACATTACATTTATGCATTTAGCAGACGCTTTTATCCAAAGCAACTTACATTGCATTCAGACTAACAATTTTCTCCTATTATGTGTTCCCTGGGATTCAAACCCCCCAACCTTGCGCTTGTTAACACAATGCTCTACCACTTGAGCTACATAGCACTGTTTTAAAGGCACTTAAGTGTTTAAAAATTAAACGTTTTAGAATGTTCCTATGTTTTTAGTGCTTGAAATATTGCGGCAGGTGCTTTATATGGATTGCTAATGGTTCACACATCTTTGTTTTATTCTTTTGGGAGTTGATCTAAATATTTTTGGATTGGAACAGATAGAAGGTTGATGGGCTTGTGCTGCAGATCTATGGATATTTTGCCCACCAGGTCTTCTTGCCAGTCATGTGAATGCAAAAAAAAAAAAAAAAACTATTTGTATTGAAAAGAGCAAACCTATTTTGCTAGATAATTCTTTAATGTTCCAAGGACAAACATGTTTAAAGTACCATGTTGATAAATAAATGACAGAATATAATTTTCAAGTGAACTATTCTTTAAATGTCCTGCTAAAGGTTCATGATTCATCCATTCTGGAATATGTAGGCAAGGTAAGTTTATTTATATACTACGCTACACAATGGTAATCTAGTTCTTTAGATGAATAATAAAAAAAAATGTAATAGTATTCATACAAAGTTACATAAGAAATAATAAAAAAACATTTGGGTTACCCCTGACAGCTTCTGGAAGCTTTTCCCAGCTGTGGTTGGCATAAAAGCTGAACACCATCTCACCAGAATATCTCCAAGGCCATTATAGGATTTCTGTGCAATTAAAAGTATTCTCAACTGGAACCGGAAGCTAACATAATGAACTAATGACTTGCATTATACTCCGTTTTTTGGTTTGACAGAAGCCTGCAGCAGTGTTTTGTATGAGCTGCAACTGTCTAATGGTACTCCAGGCAAGGCCAGTGAGAAGTCTGTTGCAGAAACCTACCCTGCTGGTCATGAATGCATGATTAAGCTTCTCTAGGCCTACTTTAAGTTTGTGCATGAAAAAAAGGATCTGATTTGTTCTGTTTCAGATGGAAGTAGGCTAATTAGGAATGGCTTTTGAAATAATTTTCCAGAATGTTACCAAGTTTCCTGACTTCATTTGATATTTCATCTTTATTTTCAAATAAAAGGACCTCTCTTTTGTCTTTATTCAACGTGGAATATCCAGCTGTAAATGTTATTCATGCACTGGCACAGGGATAGTATGGGACTCATAGCACAGCTGTGATTTATATGGCCTGTGGGAGTATACAAATTGAAGAGTTGAGGCTCAAGGATTGAAACTTGTAGACATCTGTTTATCATGTCAGCCCAAGTTAGATTTGTAAATGTTCACAAAGCTGCCCTGCCTGCTAAATATATGACCTGAACCATCTTAGCACTGTTTCAGAGTCCAACCCACATTTCCAGTCTGTTAATGAGTACATTGTGGTCGACAGTATCAAATGCAGCACTGAGATCCAGTAAAACCAACATTTTGCCAGAATCAGTATTTAAAGGGGGAGTTCACCTAAAATAGAAAATCTGTTCCAAACATGAGTTTATTTCCTCATTTAAACACAAAAGAGGATATTTTGAAGAGCAGCCAAACAGTTGGTGTATTTTTTTCCATATGGCAGTCAACTTTGGTTACACACATTCTTCATAATATATTTTCTTGACTTGAGTAAATAATAACATCATTTTCATTTCGATTAATATATTATCAACAGTACTGTGGACAGTTTATATAAACTACACTGTAATCCATCACAGATATAGCCCAGTCCTGTTGTTTTAGTTTTTGCGGTTCATCGTGAGATGTGTCGCGAGCTCCGCAGCGCCGCCCTGCAGCTCGAAAACTTTCCCGTCTCGGAGTGAGTTCCTCCCCTCTTTTTACTTCCTGTTTTCTAAGGGAGTCCCTTAACTAAGCTCGTTTCTTTTCATCGGGGTTTCGCTATGCGTTTCTTCTTCTGCCGGTAGTTTTTTACCGATCTTTCCGTAGGGATCTCATGACGGACTGGGACATCCGCATCTATATTCTGCTTTAGATGGAGGTCGGAGGGCTGAAGTCAGTCGTGTCTGCGGCTCTAATGGATTTTACGTAGACTTGTGTTGTGTTTTAATGACTTTTACTGCCTTCCTGCTCGTTTTATTACCATTACTTTCATTCGGTTTGCTCCTCCGCGGAGTGTCCAGTCCCTTTAACTCCGGCAACAATGTAACTAACTGGATCGCTTGCTCATCTCTCTTCCGCCGAGCTCCACTCCGAGGACCGCCGCTCACCACCGCCGCTTAGACGCTCTCGACACGTTATCGTGTGTTTAATCGCCGAGCTTCGCGATGGCCGAGCTGCGGCGGCCGACGCTGTGCTGCTGTCGGAAAGTGCTGTCCGTGGCCGGTAATAAGTCCTGCGAGGGCGGCCGGAGTCTGGCGCACTGTCGCCTGGTGGACGTCGCGTCGGCGTCCAACTTCCACAGCTTTAAACTCCGACATTTCCACCTGGACCTCCACCTGAACTTCGCCATCAAGAGGATGACGGGATGGCAGGTTCTGGAGCTCACGCCCGTCCAGCCCGGCGTCCAGTCGCTCATTCTGGACACGCATCCTTCATTATTAATTCATTCCGTGGACTGCAAGGTACCCGGGGCGTCCGGTACTCCCGACGTGTTTTTGTCGCTCACCTACCGAATAGAACCGTTCACCGATTACGGCTCGTCTCTGAACATCAGCCTCCCGGCCGCGGTGACCCGGCCGCACCGGGCTTTCCGTGTCACCATCCGCTACACTTCCACAGACGGCCCTGCGGTAAGGTCAACGCGGTGACAGCTGGCGAGCCGCCTCTCATACACGCTAATAATAACTTTGTTGCACAGGACCATTGTACACAGAGTCAACATCCACTCAAAATATCCCAGCAGTGCAGCTCTGCTCCCTTCTGCCTCGTTCGCTCTTATGCCTTTGTTTTGGCAGATTTAAGGGGTCCTGTGGGGTCACCCCGTTTATTTATTAGACACACGCAAAGGGGGAACCAGGGAGTGTACTGGAGCTATACTGATTAGAATGACCTCAGTGTAGTGTCATGTAGATATATATGCTGATTGCAAAAACAAATCTGTTTAGTCATATTTACACTGTAACCTGTACATCTCATTGCCCACTTGCACTTTTTATTTATATATATTATTTATATTAATGTGTATTTAAATAAATACAAAAAAGTTTTGGATGCAATTGATTTATATAATTTGCAGTATTAGCCAGAAACTGCACCGCTTTAAAGTATCAGCGTGACAACTGTTTCTTGGAAAACTATTTTTCAACCCAGCAAAGCAAAATATTCTCACAAATGCTTCCAAAACAATTCATTATCACAATTTTGATCAAACTTCATCTATAATAGCCAGCTAGATAACATTACCTTGACCAACACTTGGCATCGGCAGAATTCATATTATTAAACAATTAAACTTCGTAGAGAGTCAAATATATGAGTTTGCAATGCATAAAAATAAAAATTAAAACAGCTCAAGAGACTAAATTGGACATGGGCTGTAAGGTCACTCTTACCGCTGAGCCCTGCTTACACAGTGCTGTTTTAGTGGTGTAACAAACACACAAACCATGGGCACTTTAGCTGCTCACCTCTATATGGGTAATTGTTTTCTTTTTGTTTCTTCAACTTCATATTATTAAATGCTTCACCTGTATGGATTAAATGAAATTACAGCACTTTAATCTATTAAACTTGCTACCTAAACCTGGTTAGCTGAATCTGTATTGAATCATTTGCATGTTCAGAGCTATTCTCTAGAATGGTTATTTGCCAAAGGTACTCCCCCACTTCATTGTTCCCTGGTTCCTTCACCAGATTTGGTGGCTGGATGCCGAGCTGACATGTGGACAAACCCGTCCGTTGGTCTTCACTCAGGGTCACTCAGTCTGCAACCGGTCGTTTTTTCCCTGTTTTGACACCCCAGCCGTCAAAAGCACCTACTCTGCCACTGTCAGGGTGAGTCTGCTCAGATCCACCAGCTGTGTGGGCATTCAGTGTTGTTGTCTGGTTTTAGATCATGTGTGCTGTGTTACAGGTACCAGAGGGTGTCACAGTGTTGATGAGTGCCTCAAGAAGTGCATACTCTAAACAGGACAGGGTTTTCCAGTTCTCCATGGAGTACCCTGTCCCAGCCTACTTGGTTGCCCTGGTGGCAGGAGACCTACAGCATGCAGACATTGGGCCCAGGTAAAGAGGGATTGATATGCTGGGGCTCAGTTTAGGATACGCTTTTGGTGGTTTGTCTCTAATAGGTTTCTTAACCACAGTTTGGTTAAGCAACAGAAAAACAATGCCAGTTGCTGCTTTTGCTTCCAAGCAGCATTGATTGCATCAGCTATATCAGAGCCAAACCAGTACAATCCAGCTATCTCAGGCTCATTGCTATAAATCCTTGTGGGATATGTGCATTGCTTTCATTAGTGTTTACTGCTTCACCTTGGCGACAATCTGCTTTCAGGAGTCGTGTGTGGGCAGAGCCCTGCATCCTGACGTGTGCGGTCAGTAAACTGGGCGGCAATGTGGAGCGCTGGCTTAATGTGGCAGAGGGGCTTTTTGGGCCGTATGTATGGGGAAGGTCAGTTCTGTGCTTTTCAGTCATATCAACCTCGTTGCATCAAGTTTGCGGACATATACAGGTATTAACCGATCTCTTCCTTTACAGGTACGACATAGTGTTCCTTCCTCCTTCATTCCCCATCGTTGCCATGGAGAATCCCTGTCTTACTTTCATCATTTCCTCCATACTGGAGAGTCAAGAGTTTCTTCTGATCGACGTCATCCATGAGATCGCTCACGGCTGGTTTGGCAATGCGGTCACCAATGCTACCTGGGAAGAGATGTGGCTCAGTGAGGGTCTGGCCACTTATGCTCAGAGGCGCATTACCACAGAGGCCTATGGTATACACGTCCTCACACATATCCAAACATAGAAACATTAGTAAACATTCCACATTGTATACATTCCAGTGATATAGGAGTGTTACACCCATGCGAATGCAAAATCTCTGTGGAGTGATTCACACAGGCCTATACATATTCCACAATGCTCTCGTCACATTCATCACTTCCATTTTCTGATTCAGGAGAAGCCTTCACTTGTCTTGAGACTGTGTTCCGTCTAGACGCTCTTCACAGACAGATGCGTCTTCTTGGAGACAACAATCCTGTCAGTAAGCTGCAGGCCAAATTTGAGCCAGGTACAACCTTTCTAACAATAGAAACCAGCCTTTGTATGAGTCTGAGAGAGACCTTGGCTTTGGCACTTGGTGGTTTTTCCGTACACCTGAAATAGCTGTGTGGTAAATGCATCTAAGATTCCATGTCACTCCGATTTCAGAAAGACAGAAGCAAGGAAAATCCTAATTTGCAATGTTAAGCCTGTCTGGAAAATGTGCTGCTTACATATTTATAACGTTCTTTTGAAGTGTCAGAGCCATGTTATCCATTTTCCTCCTCTTTCTCCGAAGGTGTAAACCCCAGCAGTCTAATGAATCTGTTCACCTATGAGAAAGGCTTCTGCTTTGTATCGTACCTCTCACAGCTGTGCGGCGACATCCAGAGATTTGATAGCTTTCTTAGGGTGAGAAACATGACATTGCGTGAATTTTCATGCCCCGCTGTGCACATGTGACACAGTCCACACATGAAGCTTCTGAATCTTCCCACCGTGCACTGTGTAGGCCTACATTGAGAAGTTCAGATTCAGCAGCGTGGTCGCTCAGGATCTGTTGGACTTTTTCCTTGGCTTCTTCCCTGAGCTGAAGGAGAGCTGCGTTGCTCAACGAGAGGGTGAGTTTCGACAGCTGTCAGAGATGATGATTAACACACAGAGACACTTCTAGTTACTCATCTCACTGCGCTCCGTTTGTCCTCAGTTAGGAATTTCCCTGTTGAGCCAGTCATAACACCCAGTGAGGGGTCAGAGCAACATTAGCAGAAATGTGACACTTCTTCCCCTCCTTCTTCCTTCCCCTCTTGCACAGGTCTGGAATTTGAGCGATGGCTAAATGGCTGTGGTCCTCCGTTATGTGAACCAGATCTCTCAGCAGGTAGAGCTCTCACGGGCCCTGTTCAGCACCTGTGTGATCTTTGGGGAGTGGATGCCCCTGACCCCCATGTGATCTCTACATTTGACCTCTCCTCCTGGAGCACCTTTCAGACCGTGCTCTTCCTGGACCGACTTCTAGACCGCTCACCTCTGCCTCAAGGTATTAAGAGTCCATTTCGCAGTTTGTCAACATTCCTTTCATTTCAGTATCCCCTTTGCTTCGACGTTGGACATCTCTTCTCTTGTGATGTGAAATATGTGATTGACCTTTCAGAGGTGATGAGTCTTTTGTCAAGCTGCTACTCTGCGCTGTTGGACGGCATGAACGCTGAAGTCCAGATTCGATGGCTGCAGATAGTTGTGCGGAACAGCTTTTATCCCGATCTGCCCCGAGTTCGCAGCTTCTTGCATAAACATGTGAGTTTTGTGAATTAAGTGCCTAACTGATAATACATTAAAGGTGACATAACACACAGTTTCGGACAATCTCGTGTTAATCGTGAGGATCTATATTAGGGCTGTGCAAAAAATCGAATGTGATTTTCATGCACATCTCATCAGTAAAGACGCTCCTGTAATTAGAAGTATATCTCCAGCACGTGCGTTAAGATAATGGTTGCCAGGTTTTCACAACAAATCCTGCCCAGTTGCTTCTCAAAACTAGTCCAAAACTAGCACAAACGCGATTCCAGGAGGTTCCCCGATAAAAAAAAATTGCTTCCCGGGGTTAAAGTTTAAGTTTTATGGCATGGTTGCCTTGGTAAAATTCACATTTTAGGCGCTAAATATCACGTTACTGGTATTGTCGCTTCGACCCGCGGACATGAAAAACAATCACAGATTTGGCAACATTTGTTGGCATTTACTACACAGAGCCGTAATTCACTGACAATCTACACAAAATCGATTTTAAAATCGGTGGCGATTCGTCGTCGATTTTGAAAGTGATTTTTTTTTTGTTAGTTGTCGGTAGACCACGGCTCTGTGTAGTAACTGCCGCTCCACCTGAACCAGTGTTGCCAAGTCTGCGGTTGTTTTTCATGTCCGCGGTTTCGAAGCAACCCCATACCAATAAAGTAATATTTAGCCCCTAAAATGCTAATTTTAGCAAGACAACCATGCAAAAAAAACAAACATATATTTTAACCCCGAGAAGCAATTTTTTAAAGGGGGGGTGAAATGCTATTTCATGCATACTGAGTTTTTTACACTGTTAAAGAGTTGGATTCCCATGCTAAACATGGACAAAGTTTCAAAAATTAAGTTGTATGTTTGAAGGAGTATTTTTGTTCCCAAAATACTCCTTCCGGTTTGTCTCAAGTTTCGGAAAGTTTTTTCCGAGTATGGGTCTGTGTGACGTTAGATGGAGCGGATTTTCCTTATATGGGTCCTAAGGCACGTCTGCCGGAAGAGCGTGCGTGTTTTTCCGGGAAAAATCGGTACAGACTATCTTTCTCTTAAGGCTGGTTCACACGGCAGGATAATTAGGCCGATTTTAGCCCCGATTCACCCCTTCCGACAATCTTAGGATGCTCCGATTATCGTAAAATAATCTGATCAAATATTCCTGCCGTGTGTGGTGTGTTAAGACCGCTCTCCTCTGCTCGGAAGAACGTCGGGACCGCTCCGATCTCAAATCGGGGATATCCAACATGTTGGATTTATTTGGCCCGATTTCTTCTCGTGTGTGGTGTCCCCCGGTGACAAACAATCACGAAGCCTGTGGACTGTGGCGTGTAGCCAATCAGAAAGCGAGGTGACGAGGCAGTGATAGTACCGGGAAACAAAATCAAAACAGCCGGCGTATATAATAAAACAAATATAACAAATACAAATAAAGTCGATGGGCATAACTACATCCACAACTGCAGTCCACCAGAGTACATGGAAATGAATATATGAACGTTTATTTCAACGGTTATTAATCTGTGTAGTACGTAACAACATTTCTATGAGATAAAACAACAACTTTCCTCCATATCATGATGTAGCAAGTATAGTCCATGCTCGCGTTGTCTCCACCTCTTTGACCATCGCCTTTTCTTGTTTTTCTTATGTTTTTTTTTACCGTTAAAAACAAAGCACAAACTATGACCACTGCATCCTCTTCGTCCGCCATGATTGTTTACTCTGAAGTCACGTTTGATCTCGAGGGATTTTGCGAGATTTCCCGTCTGACCTGGGAATGCTCGGGAGTCAAATCGGTTCGTGTGTGATGTGTTGATATTGCCGTGTGGCTGCACACCACACACTGAACGACCAAAACTGTTAGACCCGTGATTTTTTATCGCCGTGTGTGGGGTCTCTCAGGTTTGGAAAATCGGCCGACAATTTTAAAATCGTCCCGTGTGACCCAGGCCTTATGAATATAATAAAACTAAAGACTTTTTGGAGGTATAAAGGATGCAGTACTATAATCTCTATAGGTACTAAAGATTAACAGGCTGTTGAGTGAAATTGAGCATTTCACCCCCCTTTAAAATCTGGGAACCTCCTGGAATCGCGATTAGTTTTTGACTAGTTTTGAAAAGGAACTGGGCAGGATTTGTTGTGAAAACCTGGCAACCCTGATCTGAACACACGTGCTGGAGATAATACTTCTGATTAAAGGAGCGTCTTTACTGATGAGATGTGCACGAAAATCGCATTCGATTTTTTGCACAGCCCTAATCTATGTAGAAGTATTTCATCTTTCATATCTCCGAAGCGTCTTCAGTTTTATCAGATTTAATAAAAGAAAGATACAGCTTCACTATTGCTATTGCATGCATAGAAAATAAAAGTTTATTCTCGTCTGTTTTATCAGTGGTTTGTCTATAAACTTTCCTCTTCACTTTTCTTTCTAGACCTCACGGATGTACACCGTGCCGCTTTACGAGGATCTGTGCAGTGGGGTGATGAAGTGTTTCGCTGTGGAGGTATTTCATCAAACTCAGGCCAGTCTGCACCCAAATCTACGCAGGACACTTCAGCAGATACTGTTCCAATCCAACACCAGCACCGCTTCACCTCTATTCACATCAGCCCCCTCTGCCCCTTCCTCGCCCACAGACCCCCCTGCCAACGGGACCATAGCCTTACGAGACGTCAATGTGTCCGCATGAGTTCAAAACCTCTGTGGAGACGCAGAAGGATGGAGGTGAAAAGCCAGAAGGGCAGGAACTGGACAGGAATTGAACTCCTTGGCTCAGATTGGACAATAGCAATGCATTGTGGGAGGCCAGCACTGATGAGTGTACACTCTCACCAACACTGGGATGTCTGTTTATAAAGGCAGACACTGATTTTTATAAGCTAAACATATAAAGCTGCTTAGGGCTGTGGAACAAAGTGGAGGACAATTGTTTGCAATGGTTATTATGCCATAGCCTGTGTGTGTGTGTGTGTGTGTGTGTGTGTGTTTGTTTATTTTTGTGGGTGTTTCGCGTATGTTCCGCCGGCCTATGCACATCATCTCACGTTGTGTTTCGTTCTCTGAGAAATCAACTGGAGGACTTAACAAGATTTTGACTTTCCTTTTGCTAGCTGCGCAGAGATGTTCTGAGGAGGACCAAGTGTTTGAAAACTGACGTGAATGCACACCGTCTGTACTCATTGTGCAAATCTGATCATGGCCTAATGAAGATCCTGCAGAACCAATGCACTCTCAGCCTTCCTGTGATAAACAGACCGTTTCCTTTTTGATTGACCTGGACTCTGTGTTTCTCAAGCTTCTCTTTCCTGGTGCTAACCACTCGACATAAGTCTCAGGTATATCAAGACAGAAGACGTGGTGCCATGTTAGTGCCTTTCAAACCTTTCAACACTCCTGTTCAAATGAACAGTCTGAATTTGTTATTTGAGCCATTCTAGGGTGATATTGGTGACCATTGTCCTACATACATTGTGTTAGAGGTTGCTTTCAGGAATTGAGATGCTTTGGTGATTTCTTTTTTTATTTTATAATAGGCAAATTTCCCTTAAATTGGTACATTTTGAAGAGAAGGGAGCAGTTTATGGATTGAGAGGATGCAGTGAGTGTGGTGGGTGTTCAGGGTGGGGTTAGAGCTAGATGGGTCCAAGCTGATCATCAGTGGCCTTAACTACAAGCATAGTTCAGTTTTACAGTTAATAAAGACATCAGAGAGGACTGTTCCAAAGACTGGACTGGATTTCACCTTCTTGCATATGTGGCAGACACAGTTTCTCTTCTTTTGTTGACTCAAGGTTTAAACACTGCACATCCAAAAATAAAAGGGGTTGTTTCAACCCTCATCGATTGATGTTTACTTTAATGAGATCCTGTCTGTGCTGTGTGTGCTCTGACCCCTTCAGCCCATTGTTAGAAATGTATCATGGTTTTTCTATAGGTACAACTTCGCAGCTATAGAATTGAGATTTTTGTAGATGCTAAATCTTTTTAGGATTGAACTTAATTTAATTACAACTACGGCATTAGTAATTACCTGTCCTACACCATTGTTTTAGAGAAAAAAAACAAAGTGTCGGAAGTGAGAAAAACACGATTCTTGTAATGAAATATTTTGTTAGATCTACTCATGCAAGTATTATATGCCTATTATAAGACCATTAGACTTCACAGCAGAGGCTATAAATATGTTAGAGTATTTCACAGGGGAGGGGGCTTGTGAAAATGTTAAAAAAAAAATATATATATATATATATATATATATATATATATATATATATATATATATATAATATATATACATACACACACATCTCAATAAATGTCATGGAAAAGTTCATTTATTTCAGTAATTCAACTCAAGCTGTGAAACTTGTGTATTAAATAAATTCAAATTCAACTTTGTTAACATGCTTCGATACAGCACTCTGTGAACAGCCAGCTTATTGGCAATGAATGTTTGTGACTTACCCTCCTTGTGAAGACTGTAGCCTAGTGAACCAAACTGAGAGAACATTTTGAAAGTTCAGGAAACCTTTGCAGGTGTTTGAGTTGATTAGATGATTGGTATGTCACCATATTCTAATTTATTGAGATCGTGAATTGATGGGTTTTTGTGAGTCAAAATCATAACAATTAAAAGAACTAAAGACTTAAACTACTTCAGTCTGTGTGCATTCAATTTATTTAATACACGAGTTTCACAATTTGAGTTGAATTACTGAAATAAATGAACTTTTCCACGACATTCTAATTTATTGAGATGCACCAGTATATTATAAATGTAGAAAGATGAGTAGAATAAAAAAAGTATTTCATATTTTGATTCTTAGTGGTGAAATATGACCTACTTTACATATTTTACAAGATATTTACCCCATAAAAGGCATATGCTAAGGATTTTTTGTTGTTGTTGTTGATGAATGCTAAAGTGCACCTCCAGAGTTAAACAACTGTTCTGGAACCGTGTCATCCTCTAGAGGGCGCTACTCTCAAACGAATCATTATCCAATGTGCCAATTTGTAGGGATACTACCTCACATCCCCAAAAACATTTAAGGACATTGAAAATAATTTAACAATATATGCAGTTTGCACGCAGTCCGAAAGGTCGAGTTGTTTTATTGAGTGATTAATATGCAACAATGCGAAATAACACCTGCTTGCGTAAATGATATGCATCTTCCCACATATACTTAGATCAAAGATTAAATTTAAAGGCCAAAGACCGGTATAATATTGGTAAAGCTCGTCCTGTAGAGGGAGCGCAGTGGTGAATCGATAGGAGGGGCTGTCTCACTGTTCTCACATCGGCCGACAGTTGTTTCCAAAGGACAGAGAATAGGAAAAAGCAACAGTATTCACAAGGAGCCCAGAGGAGACCGACCTGCACGTTCTTTCGCATCGTTTTGGAAAGAAAAGACACAGGGGGCCGTCTATTATACTCATGTATTCTACTATTAGATAGATCTGTATTACGTACGACCGCAAGTATACTCTGTTCTTGTGTTTAATCGCCGCTGACTGGAGAGCGCGCGCGGAGGCTGCGGCTGGACAGAGGCGCGGTGGAAGCGGAGAGCGCGAGCCGCTGTGGGGCTGATGCGCGCGGCCTGTCCCTCAGCAGCGGCCCGCCATGGCGGAGACCAAGATCATCTATCACCTCGACGAGCAGGAGACTCCGTACCTCATCAAGCTACACATCCCCGCTGAAGACGTCACGCTCGCCGACTTCAAAAATGTCCTCAATAAACCCAACTACAAATATTTCTTCAAATCCATGGACGATGATTTCGGGTAAGGCACACTATGCGCGTTAAAAGACAACAAAACCCTTTGTATCTCTATCGTCCGCTGTTCCTGTCAGACTGACCACTTTCACCGGCTTTATTTTGGTTGTCATTATTTTGTCTTTTCGCAAACCTCCCGTCGCTTTCTCTCACACAACCTCAGAAATCTGAGCTTTAGTGGTTGAATTAGTTTTGTTTCCAGGTCGTTGTAAACGCTATATAGTTTCCAGCACATATACCTGTCCTGTCTATTGTATAAACGGTGTTCAATGTGTATGGGAGGAGGCTTTATGTAATATAAGGTGCAAAGTCTGAGTTTTTTTTTTTTTTTTTTTTTTTTAATGGGTAAAAAGACCAGCTTTAGATCAGTGAGAGATCAGGTGTGAAACCATAAACCAGACTAAGAGAATGTTTTCCATGTTTCATGTTAAAATAATGACTTACAATAGCAATAACACGATGTAATTATACAGTACAGGCTACTTACTCATTATTAACTCATGTAAGCTTACTGTGACATGAATATTGCAATGTAAAGTGTGTTTGAAGAAGAATAGGTCACTTCAGGGCTCCCAGTTACATGGAAAAAGTTCTAGAGGTGTGTACTCTTCGGGGTGCAACTTTTAATAAAAAAAAAAAAGGTTTAAACACATACCAAACAAACAAACAAAAAACGTGTTCTAGTAAAAGACGACATTGACATTGGTCAGTGTTGTGAGAAATCAGATCTTCACATTTTGAGAGAGAAAGTAACTAGTAGATAGTAATTAATTAGTAACTTTGGCTCATATAATCTTCTGACACAGTTTCTGATTTGCACCCGATTTACAAAATGTTAATCAGCTCTCCTGAAAAACAATAAAACCAATTCATTCCTGTATATCTGGTCTAACTCGAGACCTGTTACACATTCAGGGTTTCCACTGTGTCTGGAATTTAAAATTGTGATTTCTATGCCTGGAAAAGTCATGAAAATAAACAAAATCCTCACAAATTATATTATTTCCATAGTGATTGTATGTAGGAAGATATTGTGCAGCTCAAAAATATTTCAAAATCTAGAATTTTCTGTTTGTGAGTGCAGCTTTTCTAAAAGGATTTATAAATTTGATTTACTAGAAATTAAGAAACGTAAGGAAATCTGATTCTTTAGGGCTGAACTTGGGTTTGAAATAGTCTTACATTCAGACTCTCATCATATTCAACTACACACACACTTTCTGATTTGCACATGATTTACAAAGTTTTAATCAGCTCTACTTTAAACAATAAAACCAATTCATTCCTTTATAAATGGCCTAACTTGAGACCTGTTACACATTCAGGGTTCCCACAGTCTTGGAAAACATCAGGGAATTTTAAAACTGTGATTTCCAGGTCTGGAAAAGTCATGAAAATGACTAAAATCCCCAAAGTTAGGGAACTGTCATGAACACTATGACATTTATCAAGTAATGTGCAGCTCAAGAAAAAAATGAATAAATCAGCAGCTACAAAAATTGATCTTCGTGAGTTAAAACTCAATAAAATTATTTAAAAAATCATAATCTAATAACCGATGACTATAAAAGTAATGGATATTCATTGGTCAAAAAGTGTGGGATCGTGCCCCTCATTATTTAGATGGTGTTGTTTCAATGCTACTGTGTTTATAAAGCAGCAGGCTGCGTATTTAGATGTAGGAGTTGAAAAATGACTTCGCTCTGTCACCACCCCCAGTAGTGCAGCAGTCGTTCCAGTGTTTATGAGCGGTAAAGTGCACTTTAGTGCTGTTACGCACCTCCAATGCATGCGGCTGAGGTCTGGAATTCTGACTTGGAAACACCGGACCACTCGGGAATCATCCTCACTGATCCTCTGAGCAGATTTCTGCAGTCACTGTTAAGCCACAAAGAACAGTGTCATGTTGCGAAATTCAAGTCCATGTGATCTGCTTTTTGTTTGCTTTTCTTGGCATGCCAGAAGGTTCTCTTTTAGACGCCAAGCTACACAAACTTCTTCGCGCACACACAGACCCATCCACCACATGCAAACCAGGACCCTCCGAACACACTTTTTCTGTCCACTTTCCTTGTTTGTATCAGCGTACTGTCCAAACCTGAACAGCCAGCTATTGTTCCGTACCCTGTGGCATAATCACTTCCAGACTCTGCCCATGCCATGATGCAAAACAAGCTCGCTTGATCCATGCCCATTACACTGCACGTGATTTCAAATCAAAACATTAGCTGAATTCATCTCAGTGACCTGGAGCAACAGGCAAACTACGTGAAAGATTAGTGAGAGTGACAGTAATAAGTTGTGGTTAACGTTTGTACATTACAGCACATACAGTAGCATTAGGTTTTATCCTATTGATTGGCAGGTTAACTTGTTTTATTTCTGATTTTAAAAAGTCCGCTTATGAACCTCACAGTTTCTTTGACTAGTTACATTCCCAGATGTTTCCCATGTGAATATGAAAAGACCATTTAAATCTCAGGGTTTGAGACATTAAGATGATTCACAAACTGTAGCAATCATGATCTGATGATCTAGTGTCTGTAAATACACTGAAAATATTTTGGTGTGGAAACAACTGTCACTCACAAATTGGCAGTAAATTTCATAAAAAAACAAACAAAGAAAAAGCAAGTAACACATTGCATTAAACATAAAATTTCGAATAAGAAAACTTATATAGTATTTTCTTGTAAACAAAAAAAAAAAAAAAAAAAAAAAATCTTCACAAAAGTCGCAAAAAAAGCTTAAAAAAGCTTAAAAAAAAAAAAAAAAAAAAAAAAAAAAAAAATATATATATATATATATATATATATATATATATATATATAAAATACAATAGACAATACATATATTGATATGTTTTTGAATTTATTTTGATTGGAGCAAGTAACCTGAACAGTTAAAAGTGTTTAGCCAGATCAATGTTAATATTGTTTTGGTAACACTATTATAGGGACCAATTCTCAGTTGCTTTTTTGCTTGCATATAACTACCGTATTGGCTGTTTATTAGTACTTATAAAACACACAGTATTGCCTTATTCTGCTTGACAAAGTGCACTTATTGAAAAAGCAAATTCATTCTCTGCCAGCAGGTGGCGCTTTCAGAGCGGCAGAAATATAGTGATTTCCCCGGTAACTGCAGGGGGTGAACTAACCAACAGTGCAGCCCTGATCTCCCTTCTATTGGTTGGCACCTTGCACAATTCATAATTCCCTAATTTTACCCCAAATGCAGTGACTATTCCTTTCTACCAGCAGAAACCAAATGGTACGCACAATATTCATTATTAGCCAAACGCTTTTCACCTGCCTCAAGATTTCTGACTGTTTACACTCCAATTGATGCACATGAGCAAACAGACGATGCAATTCTACATTTAGTAACTTTTTCACCACCACACCTTATATTTTATTCCTAACTTTTAATCCATAATGGAGTGTGCAGCACTGAAGCGTCGCACCTGTCACTCTCACTGTTTACTAGGGATGAGCCACGATGAGCTTTGCAGTCAGTTAGTGAGTATTGAAAAAAATGGCACTGACCACAGAGTCATGGACAGCGCTTACTACTGAATTGTACATCACAGTTGTCATCAAATACACTTTCCACTGCTTTGGACCACTAGGGACTAAGCTGAAAAATCACTGCATGCGTGCATGACAATCGAACAACATGGTGCTTGCCAACATTGAATGGTTAGAGTGGGACTCTCAGCCTTGTTTTTGCACACACACTCCAACTTGCTACAAATGACGGTTTCAAACTTCAACACATAAACCGTGTCGTTGCATCTGCCAGTCATCTTGTTTCTCATTTCCATCACAGCACAACTTCAGCTCAAGCACTGAAACAAAAGCAGCATCTGAAGAACTTGCCTGAGCACAAATTAGTACAGTACTAATGAACTAGGAGGAATTCTATTCATGACATGTTCAAGGCTTACTAGAGCAAAGATGGGCAATATCTGCTGTCTTATCAGTCAGAGTCAAATCATCAGATGCACAAACCCTCAAACTGACTGGTTGGGGAGTTATGGAGGGACTCTCATCAGTGCTTCACACACTTAAATGTGGCACCACTGCCTTGTGTGGAGAATCCAGAGTATCCGTCTCCATGGTTTACTCAGTGACAGGAACTCTTCTCATAGTGCGAGGAAGAGATAGGCCTAAAAGTAGAATCAGATGAAACACAACCGTTGGCCAAAAAGCCACAAAGGGCTTCACTGTCCTCATCTGCAATCACAGTCTTGTTCGGTGAGGACTATAATGTAGAAATCCCAGACACAACTGAACTAAATCAGTACTGCCAGAACATGTGCTCACCCATCCACATCGACCCCATGAAATGATGGGAAACCAATGAGCACAAAAACCCTAGACTGAAAAGAACTAGCAAAGGCTTACTTGTGTGTGCCCGCACCGTCTGTGCCATCAGAGAGGGTGTTCTCTGTGACCAGACTAATTGTGAACAGATTGTGCTCCCGTCTTCATCCCGAACATGTGAACATACTCTTTTATTTTTTTATTTATTGATTATTATTATTTTTTTTTTATAATGTTCTATGGTGTGGCTAAATGGTGCTGAATATTGGGATCATAACACCTAGTCCTATCATGCTAACTGAGATTATTGTTATGAAGACAGACATCCTCAGCTTCCTGCTTCAGTGAGAGGTGTAATTTATGATCATTTGAAACCAGCTGCAATTCTACTTTTTAACACATTATAAACACAAATATGTATTATTAACACCATTATTCTGACGTTATCCAGTGGCAGGAATGTGGCGTTATGATGTAGCACGAGAGCATGATGAAGCTGAGCTTACTGCAGATGTGTCATCAGTTTCAGGGAAACAATCAAGACTCAGTTTCATTATACTTCATGTCCATGTCTAATATAACAATATAAAATAGTGTTCTTTAAGAAGGTGCTATTGGTGAGAGATATTGTCAGACAAGATTGATTAAATGGGTCACTAAGTTTTCATTCAGATAGACCTAGGGTACATTTTGTGGTGGTAGTCTGAATGACTGCGTGTGTGTGTGTGTGTGTGTCAGCCTCTCTCTTGGGTCTCTCTCATAACAGCTGAAGGGCCAGTAAGGACATTAGCATCATGATCATCGTTATAGTACAAACACACACACACTGGTTTCACAGACAGATTGAGGATTCTGCTAGAGTAAAGCCTGACATGGTGAAACAGTAATAAATGGTGATTCAGAGGATTTGTGGTATATGAAATTCTTGTTGCACGGTTATCAGTGACGCGATAGGATCACAGAGCAAAATACTGTCTGTGTCACAGTGTTTTCTGTGATGCATGATAGCAGTTCTTGAGTTCAGCTCATTTGGGTAAAAACATGTTTTTGATTGTAATATAATATTTGTAATATGTGTAATATATAATATGTTTATTTGATTTATCCTACATTAAATACAAGAATTGTAGCAAAATTAATTTTCATTTTAATATTGAAAACTTTTAATCTTGGGCTCTAAAACTTTTGTGATGATGATTAATAGTCATGCAAATATAAATTAATTTATTATCTTAAATTATTTTTTTTTCCTTGGAAACATATATAATAAAATGATTTATTTCAATGCTTTGAAAAATACTAATATAATACAAAATATTTTTTATTGATTGATTGTGGCTTTGGTTTTAGTTTTAGTTGTAGTTAACTAATAACTCTGAGTACGACTCCCCTGCTCTCCCTATACTACACCGTAGGGCTGGGAATCGGTTCCAAAAAGAATCAATTCTGAGGCGTTAGGAATCAAAAGTCCTCATTCAGAGTGTTTTTCAGTTCAACAAAGCTTATCAATGGAGTCTCTCAAACGGAGAGAAGGATGCACACATTTAAATTCATGAAAATAAACAGTAAATAAAAAGAGTCAGTACTGATCAATTGAATTTTAGGATGTAGCCTTCTGTTTCAGAAGCACGATTCACCAAATCCATAATTACAAAAGTTGTGAGATAAAAGATAATTTTCAATTTTCATTAATGTTCTGGGTATTTTGTTTCAGTGTACAGTTTGTTACTGTTTGTTATCATATTATAGGAATGACACATTATACGACATATCCTGCTGTCATCGTGGTAAGATTAGGTTCCTTTAATCAAAAAAATAAATAAATAAATAAAATAAAAAATTGGAAAAGAATCAAAAACCACAGTGAGGAATCGATTCCAAGATCAAAAATTGGAATCGGAATTGGAAACAGCCCTACTACCCCGGAAAAAGAGACACTATATCACACAAGTGCTTACATTTCAATTATGTTGATGGCAAAAAATTTATTTTCAAAATATGTAATTATTGTAATTGGATCAAATAACCACATTCAGACAATTATACAATGATCACGACAGGCGTAATATTCATTTAGAAAACATTTTAAATGTGCAAGGAATCATTCATCTCATTTGTCATCGTGGAAGCAAAGACTTCAGTGTTTTTCAGTGCACTGAGGGGGAAGTGAACCATACATTGTAAAATGATGAAGTTGATCATTTTGTCACTGTTGGATTTCAATTACATAGATCATTTCTCGGGTCATATTGCAGTGCTCTGATTCTTTTATACAGCTGGTGCACACACACACATCCAGTCCACTCTGCAGCAAACTGCATCAACTTTGTTCAGTATTTGTTTTTTTAGTTTATAAGGTACACAGAGTATTTAACCTCCTTTGATACAGAAGTTGAGACTTTTTCTGTCTAGAATAAAATATGTGTGAGTGGTCAGTCTGACAGAGAGCCTTTCACTCTGTGATGGAAGTGATGTTTCTTTAAAGGAGACTGACCTACTTTCCCTGCTTTATTTTTCCTGTCTTGTCTTCTCCCATGTGTGCGCGTGAGTACAGTTTTCCAAGTGTGTTGGACAGCATTGGTATATTGTACGTGTGTGAGATTTCCATGTTATTAGCATTGTGTGTATTTTGGGTCTCTGTGGATTTCATTGCATCACTGGCTCATTGTCTGGTGGTCTCAGGATTTGGACTGACCGCGTCTCTAAAGACAGGAATGAGCACTTCGGTAGTGCTTACATCCCTTTCTTTTTTATTCTCATCAATTGGCCTTTTCTCTTTTCTTCCCCCTCTCTCTCCTCCTCCACATCTTCGGCGGTGGGAGTCCAGGCTTGTTTTCTAGACTAAATCTAATCAACGTGGGTTATGAAGAAGGAAGGCCTCTTCATTAGAGATCAGTTCTGCTCACAAATCAATGGGCCTGTTTGCACACACATGAGCCATCTGCACACACTGCCCCAATTCCAATGGGCTAGTCTGATGGGTCAGTGTGTGTGTGTTTGTGTGTGTGTGTGTGCGTGTGTATTGCAAGTTTTTTTTTGTTTTATTGCTAAAGTAGACAGAAAAGAGATGAAGTTATTGTGTTTGTAACAAATGAAGGAGATCTATGGCTAAAACAGTTGGAAACCACCTCAAAAAAAAAAAACTGCTTGGATGCACATGTGGGGAAAGCAGACAGAGCGCCTTGAATCTATCTGAACATCCTTACAAATGTGTGGATGTCCAACTTTAATGCACCCAGCGTTTCATTAATTTAAAAGGTTGCTAGTTCATCAAGAAATAAGTTTTTCCAAACCCATATGATTTTTTATAAACAAAAAACTGTGATATTTTGAAGAATGTATGTGTTGCTTTTTCAACTACTATGTACTGACACTTAAATGAATAATTTCATACAATGCTCTTATTGTATCCATGTTCCTGTGCTTGTTACACATTACATGTACTATACAGTAGTAGTAACAATAAACTATGCATAATAGCATGCAGCTAACCTTTAAACAAACCCTCATCCTAACTCTAATTCACTTACATTTATAATTACACTGTAACAAGGAGACGTAAAATAAAGTGTTACCAAAATATCCACTCATTAGCCCATTGTGCAAGTTGTGATCGAATATAGTCTTGGAAAAAAATAATAATAATGAAGTGAAGCTTATTTTATCTGTAAAGTATTTGAACAGTACATGGCTATATAATACATATGTCATGGTTATGTTAAATATTTATATCAAACGTACATCACAATCCTTAAGAAAAGATCTGTCGCTACCTCCATTTCATTGCAGCTTTTAGTGTTCCACAAAAGAAAGCCATACAGGTTTGGAAAGACATGATGAATTGATGACAGAATTCTTTATCTTTGGGTGAACTGTTCATTCAAGTAAAAATACAACTCCTATCTGAGCAGGACTTTTGCTTCTATCTAAACTGAGGATCTCAGATAAAACCGCTTTAGGAGAAATGGGACCTCATGCTGTCGGAGGAATGAGGAGAACAGAGGAGAAGAACAGAATGAGAAAAGGAGAAGTAGAGTTGCTCTCTGAGCCTCTTATGCCACAGTCCCTGCTGAGTTTTTATTGCATAGCCCAAGCAGGATTAGAGTCTGCGCTGTGGAACGATGTGAAATCCACTCACTAAAAGCAACAAAGTGCTCAGATTGGAATTCTCTGAGAGCTGTCAATCATCTGGTCATGCCAAAGTCTACACACTCTGCATGGGATCAAATATGCACAGACCCATGCAAATAAAGACCTCTCATAAACTAGCATGCTGCCTATGTAGATGTCATTTTGGGCATCATCGACTTGGCAGAACATTTAGAAGAGTTTGTAATAATACATACAGCATTCAGAGGCATCCACCATTATGACTTCCAAAAACTCAACAGCATTGCTTTTCTGTATGCTGTAAATTGGGACAGAGAGTTGGAATGAGATCTTGAGCCTGAGAGACTCTGACTCAACTGAACAGATGTGAATCCAGCAGATACAGTCACTGTTGAAGGGTTTCATTAGATCAGCTTCATCTGGCAGGAAGAGAGAGAGAGAGAGAGAGAGATGATGTATGACACAAATAAAGCCCTGAATGTGGATGTACGCTGTAGATTTTTTTTTATAATATCTACAGTGTACATAATATAATTGACGTAGACAATAGGGGAAAAGCAGTAGAACAAGCCAGTCAGATCAGATTGAAGCTTGTTGTTCTCAAACGTTGCTATTTTTATGTACAATGTGCATCAGATGGTCTTTTCAAAGTCCTTGGAAATGCCATCTAAAGCTGAGAGTAGCTCGAATGAAAAACACTACAAGAAAGCATTCACATATATTTTTGTCAGTAGGGGAAACAATAAGCATGTCCTGTGTGCAATATTGCTGTTATTTTATAGCATAGCCTCTGTTTCGTCACCATTGCTGTGGTGTGTGATTAAAGACAGCCGTCTGGTGTTTGATTTATGTTGCATGAGTGCAATCATGATCACTCGATAGATTTTGATTATTAATAGATCACATGGTCTGTTTCTGCAAACCTCGCATGCTTTCCCAGCCAGCTGTCTTTCACCCTCTTCCTTTTTGACAAAGGTTTCCATCGCGACAGGAGTCAGAGGGGTCAGCACCTTTTTAAGGAACAGCCAGGAAGGGGGAAGGACTAAGGATTATTTTTTGGGGGGACTAAATTAACCTGTGTGCATGTGAGGGGCCATTTATTAATGGAGCCGATCGTTGTGTCTTTACTAATTTAAGGGTGTTTGCTAAGTCATGTTTTGTTATCTGTGACAGCAGACCCCACAATGCTTTCTATTATATTCCGAGTAAACTCATATTTATTTGTTATTCCGGCGAAACGTTTTAATAGACCTGTTATGTCTCTGCAGTGTGGTGAAGGAGGAGATATCTGATGACAACGCCAAACTACCGTGTTTCAACGGACGTGTTGTGTCATGGGTGAGTTTGTGAGTTTCACACACACACACACACACACACACACACACACACACACACACACACACACACACACACACACACACACACACACACACACACATATATACAGATCTTCCCACATCTAATTTTTCATTGAGCTCAGAAAGTAACAAGGCCCTGCGTCTCGATGTTGCTGGTAAAGGTTTGATTAGAAAGCCCAGGTGTGAGGGAGTCTCTGAGCTCAGAGATCAGTCAGTCGGGCGTGAGTGTGTGTTTGGATGCGGTAAATTGAGCGCAAGTGTTTATCGGTTAGAAAACATCTGCTCCTCGGCTGTCTGTCTTAGAGACACGGGAGAGGATATTGAGAGTGCAAATTTCTAATGGTGTTTTCACGCCTTTGAAGGCCACTGCGGGACGGAGATGCTACTCGGAGGGTCACTTTTCATAAAGGGTGCATGGACGGCCGTATGTGTATCTTATTCAGTTCAGTTCAATTCAAGTTTATTTGTATAGCGCTTTTTACGATACAAATCATTGCAAAGCAACTTTACAGAAAATTATGTTTCTACAATATTTAGTAGTAGCTTATAAGTAGGGATTGTCAGTTTGTGCACATATGTATAATACAAGCATAATACAAGACGTAGTCAACCAGATGATGAACATTATTAACAGCAATTATTATATGATGCAGTCACACATGTAGCAATATTTGTTAGTTCTCTTTGTTGATTCAAGGTTGGCATCATCTGGGTTCCTCTGAGGGTCAGCATCATCTCTTCTCAGGTGTTCTGGATCCAGACTGGAGCTTGTGTAAATCCTAGTTACACAAAACAGAGACACAAATAGAGACATCATTAGCGTAGCTGCTGATCTAACAAAGTAAAATTAGTTTAACCCAAGCTAATGAATAAAAATGCACCTTTGATCAGATGCAACTACACTCACAATTTAAGAGAAACATTATTCGAATGCTTGGCGAAAGATAAGTGTTTTTAATGTAGATTTAAACAGAGAGAGTGTGTCTGAACCCCGAACATTATCAGGAAGGCTATTCCAGAGTTTGGGAGCCAAATGTGAGAAAGCTCTACCTCCTTTAGTGGACTTTGCTATCCTAGGAACGACCAAAAGTCCAGCGTTTTGTGACCTTAGGGTGCGTGATGGGTTGTAGCGTGGTAGAAGGGTAGTTAGGTACGCAGGAGCTAAACCATTTAGGGCCTTATAGGTAAGTAATGATAATTTGTAACTGATACGGAACTTAATAGGTAGCCAGTGCAGAGACTGTAAAATTGGGGTAATATGATCATAGTTTCTAGACCTGGTAAGGACTTTAGCTGCTGGATTTTGGACTTTCTGTAGCTTGTTTATTGACGAAGCAGGACAACCACCTAGAAGTCATGAATGCATGAACTAGCTTTTCTGCATCAGAAACAGGTAACATGTTTCGTAGCTTGGCAATGTTTCTAAGATGGAAGAATGCAGTTTATGATGGTCTTATGATGGTCACTTCAAGAAATTAGGTTTACCATTTTTGATCATGTGAATCCTGAGTGATGTGTCCTCTTGTAAAAAACATCACACTTTGGCATATTTTTTGTAATATACTTAAGTGTGAACTGAATGTAATTAAATTAAAATGTACTATAGTTTAATTATATTAAAGGCAATTAATTCAGTCAGTCAAGTTTACATTATTTAAGAAACTGATAGCCAATGGAGAAAATAAACTCCATGATGTTTTTTTTTTTTTTTAATAAAGTGGAAATCAGTTGTTGTCTCGAAATATGGTTAAAGTGTAGCCTACTGCAGAGAATGTACAGACAAGCATTTATGATCGAGTAAAATATCATTTAATGTTATTTCTATTTTATGTAATGTACCTAAATATATGTCTAATTATGCTTTTGGAATAATAATAAGTTTTTTGTAAAATTTTAATAATAGAGTTAAAATTATAATCAAGTACTTTACAGGTGTATGTTAGTATTTTAGTGTCACATTGAGTTTCAGGAAGCCACACCATTAAAAAATAAAGTACTAATTCAATAGTAACGTATAAAAACATAAAAATAATCAACAAGGTAAATTGACTGAAGGCAGTGAACCAAAGCAACATGCTCAGACAAGACCGGACAACCAAAAGTGAAAACACAGAAACACAGAGATGCACATAGCTATATACCTAAAATTTTTGTATCGTATCGGTTTCGTCCAGATCGATCCGGTGTTTTCGAGCCTGAAACCGATACTTTTTGAAACCGGGTTCCAGAGTGGATAAATCTGAAAATGACACAAGTGCGTTTTCATGTGTTCAGTCAATCCGTATATTTTCATTATTATCATCACCGTTACATCACATTACGGCAGCAATATTGGCGGACTGTACTTAAGTGTGTTAAGAAACATAGTCATGAAAGTCATGACTCTCTTTAAGTGCACTGAACTGACTTTTATTTTTTTATTAATATTATACCATCTACAATTATTTAAAAAAGTATACTTTTAAGATAAGATACACTACAAATGCACATTCCATTCAAGTAAGCACACTTCTTTTTCACAAGGAGTCATTTAAGTGCTTGCCTGTTTTTTTGGTATTTTTACTTAATACCTGGTAACTCCGGGTATTAAGACTTGTATGGCTTAATATAATGTAAATTATGTCTCTTACTAAAATATAAAGTTAAAAATCCCATGAAAGATGTACGCTATTTAATAAATGCACCTTGTTTTATATATATTCTGTACTATGGGGGCGCCATTAGTTCAATTAATAAAACTTCCTAAAGACCTGCGCCTTTGTTCTCTCCACTTCAGTCCTGATGCCTTTAAGGCTTTTAGTAGACCACAGCTACTGAAAGAGCTTACAAACGGCAGAGACAAGAAACATTAGATGAAAACATGCCGACACTTGTCATGACGCCGCAGCTACTGAAGGAGTTTCTAAGCGCGGGTTTCACTCGCTATCCGGGAGCGTTTAGACTTCTTACGGTTATGGCATTTGGTTTAAGCCTACGCTTATATCCATCGCCACCTGTAGGATCTTTCAGTAGCTCTTTCCTATCAGTATTTTATTTTCTGATTTTTGTATTCAGAGTTTTGTTGCAGTAAAAGCAGCGCCAGGTAGTGCCAGTAGCGTGCAACCATTAGACATCATAAAAATAATAGTGCCCCCAATAGACCAAAATATGTATAAAACTATGTTTTTTTTTTAAATAATGTAAATCTTTCATGCATATTTCAGTAGGCATCATTTACCTTATATTAAGGCATACAAGTCTTAATACCCAGGGTTCCCTTTAAAAATGTTAATGAAAGAAGTTTTTTTCACAAATAGGATTCAGTGAACAGCTTTTGCATTTTTGCTGCTAGGGTATCAAGGTACCACATTCTGATTCAAAAATAAAGTCTCAGTGATGCATGTCTTCATATATTGTGTACCAAAATCCATTCACACACAAGTGAGACAGTAATACTCACTCGATCCTCACTTTGGAGTGGAATCAATCCAGTGTGTGTTTGGGTCAGCTGAAGTTTTCTGTCCGCTACTGTAGACAGCAGGTGGATGTAATTGTGTTTTGACTCTCTTGTTTTGCTTTTTTTGTCATTTTTTGGGGTGCTTGTCTGATGTCAGTGTTGGTTGTATGCTGCTCATTTTCGTGCTGTGTGACAGATACTGTCTCTTAAACTCAAGATGACATCAAATGTGACCCTGATTTATCTTCTTAACACACATTCCAGGTTTTATTGGGTGTGTTCACACTGTGGCTAAATATGGTTGTCACTCCAGTTTTAATCCCATTCTGTGCATATTTCGGTTGTTTACAGGACCCTTGTGAAAAAGAAGTGCACTTAATTGCACTGTTAAAAATCGCTGTAAAAAAACGGCCAAATTTCGACAGTAAAATACTGTTTTTCATTAAAACAGTGCATTCTGGGTAATATTCATCGTTTTCGAGAAGTAGCCTGCTGCTATATATCGTAAATTAACAACGTTCAAAGTCGACACTCAGCGGCTGTGTTTCAAATCACACCCTACACCCTCATTCACTATTCCCTACATGAGTTTACTAATATAGTCCACCTGACAGAGAGAATGAACACTAATGAGTGAATTCAGACACTGATCAACAGCTGCTGTTAATGAGTAGAATCATTGAACAAAAGAGAAACAAGACAAACACATGAACTACAACTGACTTCAGCCACAGCCTTAGATGAAATCAACTGAAGATTTAAATGATCAACAAACAGCTTCACCAACTTCACACATTACTAACCAGACTGACTTTATTTCTGTCAGATCAGAGAACAGAGATCAAAAGATCTTACTGAGAATTAAAGAGATTTAGATGATAATGTTACTGTTTCGTTTAGCGTCACCATTTTGGAGATCAGTGTTTGCTTTAGTTGGGCTCCTGACCATTGACTTTTGCACTTTAAATTTTGTTTTATTGCTGTATTTGTATCTTTATGATGCATCTGTTACAGCAGTATTAATTTTGATAGTCAAGTGATTATGGTTGTTTCTAACAGGCATGATCTACTAGACTGACTTAAAGTGTTACTATGATAATCAAATATTAATTTGGTGTTGAAATATTTGAGTGAATGACTCTTCAATTTTGTAAGATTGAAAAGTAGTGTGATAACCAGTATTTATGGATTTAACGACTAGTTTTAGTTAAAAAGTATTTCGGGCAGCAGTCCCCACAACACTCAAAGACAGAAATCAACAATCAGCATATGAATCTCAACAATGGTGACAATCAAAAGGTTCATGATGCAATGCATGCTGGGTACCAGCACAGGATAAAACTCATCCATGATTCCCAGCATGCATTGCGGCATGAATAAATTATGCCCCTGAATTGTTCACTTATTTTCTTGAATTCTTATGTTCTAATAATTTTGCATTTGTTTTAAGTTTTAGTAGCATGTGTTGTGATATTCAGAACTGATCTTTTCATTTATTTTGTGGATTGTCACCATTGTTGTGATTCATACGCTGATTCTTGATGTTTCTGTCTAAATTTCAGCTAAGGTTTTTTTTTTTTATTATGAGTGAAATTTTCTTAACAGTCTTTCATAACTTATGGCTCAGCAGTGTTCCTTCTCCTGCTGTAGTGTCAATATTCAATAAGAGAAGAGACACGGGATTAGATCAGAAATAATAGTATTTGTTCTTGTCAATCTATAAACAACAATATCAGATTTTTTTTCTTCTGTGTACTTTTGTTTTGCTATAACAGGTTCCAAAAGCGCATTGTTACAGCATGTAAAAAAAAAAAAAAACCTTATTTGTTGAAAAGTCACGTTCAAGAGCCCAACTAAAGTAAACACTGATCTCCATCATGGTAGTGAAAAAAACACCTAAACCTATTTAACTCTCCATAAGTTCTTCTGTAGACATCTGACAGAAATAAAGTCAGTCTGGTTAGTAATGTGAATCTGGTGAAGCTGTTTTAGTAGTTGTTTAATCAGATCTTGAGAGATTTGATGTATTCTTTTATTCAGTTGATTTCATCTAAGCCTGTGGCTGAAGTCATTTGTAGATCTTGTGTTTCTCTTTCCTTCAGTGATTCTGCAGGTGTTTATCACTAATGCTCAATCATCAATTAATCACATAATTATAACAACTTCACTGATTCAGTGTTACTCTAACACTCTGTAGTGTGCACACATTATAAGTGTTCATTTAAAACTGAGGATTTTCTTGTGGGGTTTAAAGGGTTAAAGATTTAAGATGAAGAAAAAACAGCATGAAACATAATTTAACAGTAATAAACAGTAATTAATTTACAGGAAACAAACTGTAAAAAAACAGTTATTTACTGGCACCCCTGCTGCCAGTAAATAACTGTTTTTCTACTGTTTCTTGCCGTAAATTAATGGTTGCCAGCAAAAAAAAGTGTTTTTCTACAGTTTTTTGCCGTCAAGTCAAGGAAAAACAGTAATATACTGTAAAATGTAAACGTCAGATTTACCAAATGAAAAAAAAGTTAATTTAACTAAAATATTTGTGAACATCCATAGAAAAAAAATAGGCAAAGTCATACACTGATAATGAGAGTAAATACTGAACTTGACTGTATTAATGTGTGTTTGCACAAGAGAGATCGTTTAGTTTAATGTAGTTTTGTTGTTCACCATTGTGCTGGAGAGTAGAGCCGGTGCTTCAGTCAATGATGAGCCACAAATTCTGATTTTCTGCTGCTTTATATAAAGGCAGTAAATGTGGAGTCGCTGATACAGTGATGATCTCTGTGTTAAGTACTTCAGCACATACATGTGTAATACAGCTGACAATGAGCTGCAGTGATTTGAGTAAAAGTCATGTATTTAGTTACTTTATTACTGCACATTAAGTGTAAGAAATATTCCTTCTCAGTGGACTCAAATGAAATATGTTCATAGTACTAACATCGTAGGAATGCTAGTTTTAAAAACTCGAACTGTTTGAAGCAGTGGGAGTGGAGTTAATTTCCATGGTAGAATTTACGGTAAAATACTATTAAAAAATAAGAGTGGTAAATTAATGGCTAAGAGCTGTAAATTAACAGTACTTTACTGGCACCCCTGCTGCCAGAAAATTACTGTTATTTAACGGCAAAATTTTTTACAGTGGTATTAAATAAACACTTGTACCGTACTTAAAATCTTAAGTGTATTTTTATACATTATGAAATAAAAGATCACTTAAATGCACTTAGAGTTCACTTATATAACTATATTTCTTGGCAATCATGTACACTTTTAATAAAAATGAACTTGCAATAATGTTAAATAGTTTTTTCTGCAAAGTAAATATTTTAAATGTTTAAAAAATATATTTCAAGTTATTCAAATTTTAAAGTTAATATATTTTAAATGTATATAATTTACTAATTACAAATATATTTCAAAGCATGACGTACATTATATACCATATTTTAGTTTACCATAAATGCTTGTCAGTACTTTTTAACAGTATTTCAAAGACAACAGAAGAAATTATAATTAAAGTATGACCTAGTGCATTTAATATGTAGCCTACTGTGGTTTCTCCATATTGATATCCTGAAAAACATCACATTACTCTCTCTCTCTCTCTCTCTCTCTTTCTGTCTTTCTCTCTATCTCTATCTCTCTTTCTCTCTCTCTCTCTCTCTCTCTCTGAATCACTTATTCACACCTGGTTGCACAATTTCAATGTATTGAAATGAATTTACAGATGAATGCACATGTAAGTAACACACTCTCACATTCCCTCTTAATTTTATTCTACATAGTCAGACTCACTCTGATTGACTCTTTTCCACACACACACACACACACACACACACACACACACACACACCCTGTATTTTTCAGCCAAGGGAAACAAACTAAGCACACATCCACACATCCACACACACACACAGAGAGAGAGAAAGAGAGGCTGCGTAGCCAGACTCCCATTTCTCAAATCTCCTGTTCCAGAGAGAAACACAAGGTGTGCTCTTTATCACTGCTTTACTCCCTGCCATCTACAGATGCGCTTTTCCAATGCAGCAGCCAGAAGAGGCAGGAACCTGGGGCTAGGGAAATATGCATGTCCTCTTACTGCCCCCGTTTCAGATTCAGACCAGCAGCTTTCCCATGCAGAGCTGAACCTGTGGAAGCTGTCGGGCAGGGAGGGACTTGGCTCTGTCCAGAGCAACGCCAGTGTGCTGCAGAGGCATCTAGTGGCCAGAGCATCACTGCAGTCAGCTGTTTATTACTGTAAAACACAAAATTTGATTTAATATATGGCATCCATCAGTTAGAATTAGATTCAGTGTCATTCCATTTGAGTCTGCCAACAGGAAATTAACCTTTGCTGCCAAAAAAGCAATTTATTGTGATAGAGTAGTGATCGATATGCATCACATTAAGTTTTGTATTTTTGTTTTTGTTCATGTAAAAAAAAAAAAAAAATTATCCAGAGATATAGAAAAAACAAAACATTACAAATACACAAAACTTATTTATAAGTATTATATTTATTATTTTATATATTAGCATATCTGTCTGTGTTTTATGTATTTATTTATTCTATTGTTTATTTATTCTTTCAGGTTCTTCATGTAGCTTTTTCTCTTAACTGTTCTGGAAAATAATGTTTCAAAAAACAAAAACAAAAAAGTATAATTCAAAATGTAATAAGTATCACCCAAGCTGTAATAAGTGAAAATGGCTGCTTATTCCCTGTGTGCTGCTGTGCTCTTAAAGCACACTGTCTTCTTCCATGTTGGCTGTGATTGGATTATCTAAGTGAAGTCACAGGGTGGGTGAAAAACACTCCTGAAATATCCCCTCCGTAACGAGAAGATTCAATCAGACAGATTTAGGGTGGTGTTGGGACTCCAATGCAGCACATTATGGCCAGTGTCGTGGATGTATCAGAGCGGATGTGGTTGTATAAGAAGCTCTCTGTTTCTCCAGAAGGCATGTGAATGCTCTCTTTCCAAGAGATTCCTAATGATCATTATTATAGGGTTCATGGCATTCTGATTCATTTATTCCCCTCCTAAACCATGCCCCCTGTGCCCTCAGACCGCATAGAAAACTAAGCAAACAGTACACGTTTCATTAAGATTTGACACAAGTTCAAAGTTCTGTACACTTACAGTGATACTTGTACAATGGAAATCTATTGCACTGAGATGAACATGAACTGTTTATAAAGCTTATATATTATACATTACTGTTCAGAAGAATGGGGTCGGATTTGTTTTGGAAAGTTTCAGACTAACTGAAACACCTCCGATTGGCCACTGCTTTCCAGAAATCAACAAATATGTCTGTGTAAAAACACGTTGTGAATAGAAACCTTTGATGCTCCCCAGAGCGCAAACACAAAAACACTTTTGTTATGTTGTTTCTGTTTACTTTGTTATTAAAGTCATGTTTGCTGGGTTCCCTCGTCCTTCTTTGTACTTTGTACTTTGTTACACACATATATACAATTTCCTAAAAGGGATACTCCAACCCAAAATTAAAATTTTGCAATTAATCACTTTCAACCTTTAATCAACCTTTAAATCATCCTTGTGACCCATTTTTTAAGTCTTGTGACTCAGGGTTTGAAACCATTGCATTAAATTGATCTAAAGTAACTGTGAAGACATTTATAATGTTACAAAAGATTTATATTTCAAATAAATGCGGTTCTTCTGAACCTTCTAATCAGCAAATAATCCTGAAAAATAAAATGTATCACAAAATCTGAAGCAGCACAACTTTTTTCAACAGAAATCTGAAATGTTTCTTGAGCAGCAAATCAGCACATGTGACACTGAAGACTCGAGTAATGATGCTGAAAATGAAGCTTTTTTTTATTTTAGATTTTTTTATTTGATTCTAAAATATATTCAAATAGAAAACAGTTATTTTGAATTGTAATAATATTTCACAATACTTCTGTTTTACTGTATTTGTAACTAAATAAATGCCACTTTGTTGAGCGACATTTCTTTCGAAAAACATTTTAACCTATTAGTCTGCACCCCGACACTCTCGTCCTGAATGCCCCTCAACTCGCACATGTCAACGTTTACGAATAGATTAGATGAAATGGGACAAATTTAATCTTGACAAACTATCTATCATTATAAAGATCTAAGCCTCAAGCATCGACGACAGATCGCTGTTTTCCAATGGAAAGCTTATAAAGACTCTATTTGCTACATTTGTGTAAGCAGTACACATAAAAACATGAACATCTGAAACGCTGTACATACCAGATCCGTCTTAATAACGAGTCATAAACACATCCACAGCTGTAAATCCTGGTTCAGTTAGGAAGGTAAGGGTCCACTGAACGACATCTCATGAAGCACGTTTAGTCCAACGAAGCAAAAAAGGTTGTAATATGGATCATAATTCCTTTGTTTACGTTTCAGTTCTTCAGTGACAGAACTGTTTGCGTCTGTTATGATATAACTCATGGTCGGAAACTACGTCTTGGTAGTAGTTTTGCAGCATAGTGTCACAAACAGAATGAGATGATCCACCTGAAAAAAGAATAGGCGAAATATAGTTTATTTGAATTTTATTTTGGCGCTCCCTCGTGACGAGCTCTGACGCACCTGTCAGCTGATGGAGGCGGAACTTATAGCGACCGTCTTTTTCTTTGTTTCTTTAATTTTTCAACAGTTTTCATGTATGTGAGAGTGTGTTTTATGTTGCATGTGAAGGTATCTGCATGATTACTATCTGTTTGAGTGCAAATCAGCCCAAATCAGCTCAATATTACTGCATGATCACGGCTATCAAAGTGAATGCGTCTATATGAATAGAGAGAGTGGTTTATTTACTTTATGGCACATTTGTGTTATTACCATCTGTATAAGTGGCCATCAGCACATCAGCACTTATTTGCATCGTAATTCATTGTAAATGCTGTATTTCTAGCAATCTCAGGATTTTCTGTAATTGGCAAACAAAGTTAAATCTTTTTTTATTTTTCTTATTTTTCTTACTCAAATTATTCTTGTTGTATTTTTCTAGTGCAAAAATAAATCACTTATGCGATGTCTATGTTTCTGTCTAGTGTTTTATAATTGAAAAAAACTATGCAGTGGTATGTTTATTGACTAAATAGTTTGTAGAAGCCTTCAATACTATTGTGAAATATGTTTTTGTATATTTGGGGGATAGGGGGTGTAGATATAGTCTCATAAAAATATTTGCAGGAGTCTCACTTTTCATGATATCTTAATCAGATTTGAAATAGAAACTCATGACACATGTGGCTTTCAACCCATTACTTTTCTAGATTGCTCCAGGTATCATTTAATGCATTTTTATATAAAAAAAATATATATATTGTGTGGTAAAAAAAAAAAATTCAAGGCACTTCAGTGTCTATAACTTTCAATATTTTTGAGCATTATCAAATCTGGTTGATAAAAAGTAAAGCCCAAAGGGTCTTCTTTCCAAAGACACCAAAATTATGTTTGTAACACACTGAAGTAGGAAATTGTTACAATTATAAGTTAGGTAGAGCACTTTCAGCTGTGAGTCCCATAATGGTGGGTGCTGGCTAACAGGTTAAAATCTTACAGATGCCACATTTTTGAACGGTTGTATTTACTGGCATATTAGCATGAGACATGAGGCATTGTCGATCATGTCACAGATGCTATAGATAGAGCTTCCTTTGCTGTAGATAAGCCAATTCCATTGTTTCTCTTTGTGTCTCTGTACAGCTGGTGTCTGCGGACGGCTCTCATGGCTCTGACGGTGGTTCAGTGTGTGCAGACTCTCAGGCCGATGTACCGCCCCCGCTGGAGAGGACAGGAGGCATCGGAGACTCCAGACCCCCTTCCTTCCAGTCAGTAACCCCACAGCTGTCCCACACTGTCTCTTACTGTGTGTGTGTGTGTGTGTGTGTGTGTGTGTGTGTGTGTGTGTGTGTGTGTGTGTGTGTGAAAGAGAGAGAGAGAGTGAATGTGTCTATTTAATTGTACACCAACAGACCAAAATAAAATTAAAGTCTTCATTTAGCCAAATACTGAAACTGGAAGTTATGTTTATGTAATAATTAATTAATTAAATCTATTGAATAAAATCAACACTCCAATAAAAACGCAAAATTTCACATAAAGCAGTTTTTATAGGAACTTTTTAATGATAAAGTTATGTTTCTACTCCAGATTGTTGTTGAAATATAAACATTTAATCAGTGGCTGTAATAACTTGTTTTCATGACAGATTAATTCAAACATGGATTAAATAATGAAGACATCACTAACAATTTAAGCTCCGGTCACACTTTATTTTAAGCTCCAACTTCCACTATTAATTATGACTTTTTTGCCTCAGTTAACTCATAATTTGCAGTTTATTAAAGGAGTCATAAGATTATCATATGATTACATTTTTCCTTTGTTACAAGCTCTTGGTTTATGAAGAAGATCTGGAAAGTTGCAAAGACTAAAGTCTCAAATCCAAAGAGATATTCTTTATCAAAGTTAAGACTCTGCCACGCCCCCTAAAACAACTCGTTTAAACACGCCCCCACATGTCTCTGTCACTATGTGGAAATATTAGCGTAATGCCGCCCAAATGTTTACACAAAGAAAGAAGGCATGGTTTTACTTGTCAGAAGGAGGGACTTTGTAGAAAACTACGTGTTTGAAAGAAGCGGGGATACATGACTACAATAATGTACAGTATTTAAAATAAAAAAGTGTTTTTTGAACATTAAACCACGTCAACATATTCTGTTACACCAAATAATCATCTTTAAAAAAGCATCATATGACCCCTTTTAAGAGTTTGTAGGTAGTTGTTAAATTTAGGTATGGGGTTGGATTAAGGGATCTAAAATGTGCTCATAAGGCATTAATACAGTATGTGCATTATAAGTACTAAAGCAGTTAATATGCTAGTAATATGCATGCTAGTTAAAAGTGAGAATTGGTTCTTAAAATAAAGTGTTACCAGTTTAGCTAACTGCCTAGTTTGTGGACATTACATTACATGGCATTGTTAACAAGCTGTTTGACGTCTTTCAGTGGAGGGATTACATTTTTATCACAAAAAATAAAACCAGTGCCATTCTTTATACTTACTGAAAATTGTGTTTAAAGTATTTCTACAAGTAATATAATTATGAAAAACAGTAAACAAGTTTCACCCAAATTTTATTTGTCTTTTAATTAATGACATTTAAACATTTTATTTTTTGGGTGAATAAAGGGGATTTGCTATTAAAATTAAAACAAGGAAGGAATTTTGTGTGAATTATTTCTTAAAAAAATAAAGTTGTATTAATTTTTTCAACAGTAGTAGCAGTATCACATACATTCTACTAAATAATAGTGATATTTCTAGCACAATGTCTTTGTGTAAAAATTAACTTTTATTTTGACGTGCTACTTTTATTTTGACACTGGTTTTACTCAAATGAAAGGGTAAAATGCTTGTGAAGTGACTCAGAACAGTTCTGGTGATGTAGTTTATGTATTAATGTCCTCATTGAGACGGCAGATGCTGAAATCACTGCAATCGTCACGCGCTTCAGTCTATGTAGTAAACAAACCATTCATTCATTCACACAGAGACGCGCGGGAAAAACAGGATTCATATTTCAACCAACTTAACGGCTTAACATTTACAGATACTGGTACATATGGAGATTTAATTTGATTAATTTCATGCTAACTTTGACAAATTCCGTGACTGTCCATATTAAAATGTAAGTTTCATTTTCATGACTGGATTTTGAGATTCTGTCCGTGTTTTCTGCTTCACGGAAATCACAGCGCTGTAATAAAAGCGCTGATGTGTCAAGAACCGGGTTGACCGGGTACTCGGTACCATCTGTACTTAAAGAAACCTGGTACTGTGACATTTTCATTTTTTTACGGAAGTAGCGGGTCTTTTGACAACACTACCACTGGTTGAGCCAGACGCTTCAGACGCACAGTTTTCTTGTCAGATACACACTCGGGAGGTGGTTAGAGGCCAGAAGCGCTCGCTTTTGACATGAACTCATTAACCTTCAGTTTCCTTTTACATGCACTAATCAGAGCCTTAACCTGAGAGCGCTAGCACGTCAATACCCTTAATGACATCTGTCAGATCACAGGAGTGTGTTAAGAGGAGCTGTGCGAGTCTCAGATCTGTGCGTGTTTAAATTCTCCAATAAGCCTGGAGACCCCATTACGTGTTAATCTAATCAACTCTACAGGCCCTCAAAGAAAGACGCTCATCCATTTAGATCGACGTTTTACCTACAAAGGCATCGATTGCGTTAAGTGCTCATTTTGATGGGAATGTGGAGTACGAAGAAAGACCTGATGGAGGTGAAGTGTTTTTAGGTCTGAACAGCTAATTAAAAAGCAGTATAGCCTTTATTACTGCAATTTAATTTAAATAAATAGTCAAAGTCCAAAGTAAATGAGCAGCCTTTTGTTTAGTCTTTGTTATAATAAATTTATTTACAGTCTTTTCACACTTGACTCATTCTTAGTTGCTTTTGCAGATCATATATATCATATACTATAGGAATATTAGGTACTTCTTTCATTTCAAATCAACCCTTGAGAAAAAGAAGTGTGCTTATTTGTATGCAATGTGCACTTTCAGTGTATTTAAAAATCTTAAAAGTGAATAAAAAATACTTGCGGATAATGTAATATTAATGAAATGGAAGGACACTTAAGTGCACTTAAAGAGAGTCATTTAAGTACACTTTTAAAATCTGCACTTTGTAATCAGATAAATTAAAGTTGACTTTAAATAACTGTTTTAATAAAATGCGATCTTGCTTTAATGGTGTACATTTATTGTGATGTGTCGATTAACATACTTAAGCACTTGATTTTAATTTTAACTGTATTGTGTAATTTAATACTACACTGTAAAAAATTTCTTGTTGTTTTTACAAAAACTTTTTGGCAGCTGTGGTTGCCAGAATAATTTTGTAAAAATACAGAAAACTGTAAACACATTTACATCAAAAACTGTTAATTTTACAATATAAAGCTGTAATTTACAAACAAGAAATTGTGAATATAAACCAGTAAATTCAACAACACACAAAATTAAATCTGTTTTGTACCTTGAAAATACTGACAACCACCATAATAATAAAGATGGTACTGTATAAGAGAAAGCCACATGAAGTATCAAAGCTCATCACAAGTAGCTTCACCACAAGCAGAAGTATATATTAACATATAGAAGGTGCACATTTATGGAAACACAAAACACCATCATGGTAACACACGTGATACTTAAATAATGCAAAAAACTTTCATTAAGCAACAGAAGATGTAACATAAAGCTCAAATGTACATAACTGATAACAAGAACTATTTAAAAACATGATTATTTAAACAAAATACTTTCAAACGTGGAGTGTCACGCAGGGAATTCTGGGAATATCAGTTTACAGTTTTAGACTGTAAATTATACATTGATTTGTTCTTTTTTTACTTCTAAAAGCTGTATAATTAACAGAATTTTACTGTAAATTTACATTAAATGCTTTGTTAGATCTTTTACAGTTTTTCCCTGTATATAGTACGGGAACTTACTGTTAACCTATTATCAGTTTTTTTCCGTAGCGTTTTTACAAAATTTTACAGTTAAAATTACACTTATTTTTTACAGTGTACATTTAAAGTTAACATATTTCAACTGTACTAAATGGCAGCTTAAATATATTAAAATACATGACATACAAGTTTCAATAGAAATAACATTAAAGTATATATTAAAGTATATTTTGGTTTACTACTCAGCAGTACACTTTAACCATATTTCAAAGAACTGAAATGTACTTACATCCTACTTAAGTGGGTCAAAAAAAGTTAATCTAATTGCATTTAATACATTTTATTTAAATTCAGTGAACATGCATTTAAGTGTCCAAAAACATAACATTCGGTTCACACTTAAGGAAAATTATTTTTAAAAGTATGCTAAAGTCTATTTTATTTCATAAGTAAAGAAGTACCATTTGATTTTAAAGATGCATTATGATTCACAGCTCTATTCTTCATTGATTTTTATAAAAACCCTTACGGAGAAAGTGAAAGGAAGAATACTTCTGAAACCAAGGCCGGTTGCTGTTGTGATCTATTGGGACATTAAAAGTTTTATGATTTCACAGTTTAAATATCACACTCAATGTTTGTCAAAATCATACCAATGTGATTTATTTTGACCAAATCGCACATCCCTCATATATGTTTTGATGTTTTTTTATTTTCTTGTCCGTATCAGTGTCAGGTTTCTGGTTTCCCCACAGGTCTGTTAGTGGCATTGTTGGTCAGTGGGTGTCTTTATCTGTGTGTAACCACATGTGTGTGCATACTTGTTTGTCGTGCTGGTGTTTCCTGTCTGTGTGTGTGTGTTTCCTGTTCTGTCTGTCAGGCAGCATGACTCCCCTCTGTGTGAGTGTGTTTGTGTGCAGGTTAATTATTCATGCACTGAACACACAGCTCCAAGCAGTCAGGTGAAATACAGCAGCAACCTGTGATCGCCCTCTGCTGCTGATCCACAGCTTTTCTGACTTGCAAACTCTTATTAGTCATAATTAGGTTTTCGTTGTGAATCTTTATGGTACTCTTTAGTTTATACACATTATTATAAACTATTGATGAAGAATAGCTTCAAATTTTTTTTTCTGTTTTTATTTTAATTTTAGTTAAAGTATTTTTTTTTTTTGGCTTTTTTTTGTCCATATAGTATTTATTAATTTTGATTTATTAGTTTTAGTTTATTTAATTGATTTATTTAAGTACAACAATTTTAGTAAAATTTATTTTAAGTTACAAAAATGAGAAATGTTAATGGCTAACTCATATCAAATATGTTAAATTTTTTTATTTTATTTAGTATTTTATTTAAAAAAATGTTTTTTTTAAGTATATTTTTAAATGTATTTCAAAATATAGCAAAAATATGGTGTGTGCATAAATATATATTTTTTACTAACAAATTCTGGGCCATTTTTTTGTTTTGTACAATAATAATAATAAAAAGTAAAATAATCATTCTTGCCGCTAAAATAAATATTTGGAAATATTGGTGTAGAAATGTTGAACTATGTATAAATTCAAGTATATATTCAAGAATTTCAAGTAAAAAAATTTGATGGTTTTAGTTTTATTTGACAATAATGATTTTGTTTAAATGCATGGAATAGGTTGAATGTTGAGTTGCCTGTGATTCCAACATGATTCCAACACTTTCATAGTCCAATGACTTACAAATGCTTTATGATTAGATTAGCAAATGAATCATTAATCAAGTAAAACCTGTTTAGAAGTGGAGTATAGTTCTCTTTAAATAAAAAGCTTCCTTGTGTGAATTGTGTGTGGCACTCAGCTATGTTTTAGTCACCATCTGAACACTCGTCCTTCATTATTCTGCCTTCCTCTTGTTGTCCAGTGCGAATGCCGCAGGAAGTCAGGATGACCTGGGCAATGATACCGAGCCTGAGGTGGGTCCATCGCCGAGAAAAGACCGAGACAAAGTCAGAGACAGAGACAGAGAGAGGCCTCGTAGGAAAGATACACACGACCATGGTGAGTTTACCCATAAGTCAGTCCTGGCTTATGATGAGGAGAAACACAGGCTTGTTTGATGAGTGTTGTGTGCTGCAGGAGGCCGGATGAACGGTCACTCGCGGCCGGAGCGCAGGCCGGACATCGCCGGCTTCGAGAGCTCGTCCACGCTAATGAGCAGTGAGCTGGACACCACCAGCTTCTTCGACTCCGAGGAGGAGGACTCCACTAGCAGGTGAGTCCTGCTCTCGCAGACAAAACAAGGATTTTTCTTACTCTTTAGAAATAGACATCTGATGTAGGGCTGCTTTTAACATCTCAATATCTTCATATCTGCTTCACTTTTAATTTTATTTGAGAAAAGCTACTGTCAAATACAACCTGAAACTCAAAAGATCTTCACGACAAACCACCAAAATAAATTTAAAAAATCTTAACTTGAAGAAATTATGACATAAATGTATTACAATGTATGAATATTAAACTCATATGTTTGTACTTCTCAAAGTAATAGTACAGTAATAATAGTAGTAATTATTTTTTAACCCAGATTTTTTTATGCACTGTATATAGTTCGGTTTGCAGCATGCTATTTGACAAATGCAATGTTTTGATTGTTTCGAAAATGTTAAATGTTTTATTTATTTTCAGATTATTTATATTTTCATTTAATTACATTTTAAAAATACCATATTTGATTAAACATTTGTAATAAAACATAAAACACAGAATGCATAAAAACATTTATGGAAAACAGGATTTTGGGGAAAAGTTTAATTTTGGGCCCTAAATTAAAAGTTAGATTACGCTGTGTAGAGTTTAATTGTGAACAAACACATTATGTTTACATTTATTATAAACTGCATAATGGTCAGTTTACAAATCTTTCAGACTGAAGAGGCAAAAAAATATTTTGCAAATAAATATAATCTACTTTACTATTAGCATATTGAGAATTTATTATTTAATTATTTATAATTAAGCAGGTTTCTCATTTTATTGATAATTTTGATTACAATAATACAGTCCATTTTCAGTGTATTACAGTAAAAAATACTGTTTTACAATGTTTTTTTGTTAAAAAAAAAAAAGCTCAATATTTGAACAATGATTTTCATGACAGTAATACAGCCAGTTTTTACCGCATTACAGTACAAAATAATATTCCTCAATTATTAGTATTTTTTAAAAATAAATTAATATTTCTTACTTCAAACAATGGCATTTGCAGTAATTTTTAACTGTGTTGTAATACAAAATACAGTTTTTTTTTCATTTGATTTGTTTTTTTAGTAATGTAAATTAACATTATTTTTAATTATTTTCATTACGGCAATACAGTCCATGCTTTATTTTATAACAATATTAAATACAGTTTCACAATGTTTTAAAGAAAATATTTCTCATTGTTTTTAACAACAGTAAAACAGTTGATTTTTATTATATTAGTAAAAAATAGTGATCAATGACAGAGAGCTATTCTGATATTTTTCACATGTAAAGAGGCCATTCTTAACAGAGGTCATCTGGATATGGACATTATAAGGGTATTTATACAAAAAGAGTCAGAGTTATGGTGGAGCTATACATCTTAAGTGTAGCTTTGGCTCCTCATGAAGACTCAGATCACATGCTCTGGAAAGCCAACACAAAGCATGGTTTTCAATGCTCTGATACACTACTACACTATTGCAGACGATTGGCTGGTAAGCATCACATGACTCTCCTGACCAATCAGAGCAGAGACGACTGTAATGTGCATTATATGTGCACAAAAGCCACTTCCAGGCTGAATATGATGTTTTGAAGATTGTTTTTCGTCTGTGATGCTGCTACAGGTTCAGCAGCTCCACGGAGCAGAGCACATCGTCACGTCTCATGAGACGCCATCGCCGCCGCAGACGCAAACCCAAAGCACCCAGGATGGAGCGGGTGAGAGTCCAGATAAACCTCATGGCTATCAGTGTTTATATCAGTGTGTCCTCATCTCTGGCTCTCTTTCTCTCGATCTCTCCAGTCCTCATCGTTCAGCAGCATCACTGACTCCACCATGTCTCTGAACATCATCACTGTCACATTAAACATGGGTGAGTATGTGCACATGTATATCTGTGTGTCTGCCGTCCAACATACACCACAACATGAAGGACATTCACTAACGGCGTTCATTTCTGAGTGGAACAGAACTGTAAACCGGGGCTTCGGTTTTCCATCTCAATTTATTTAGGTTGTGAAAAGTTATATTATTTAAAGTATTGTAAGTATCACACTTTGATGTGTAACTCGTTCTGAACCATCTGTGCTATAGACAGTAGTGGAAAAGATCTTAAATACACTACTGGTTAAACATTTAGAATAATTTTTTATGTTATTGAAAGAAGACTCTTATGTTCACCAAGGCTGCATTTGTTTGGTCAAAAATACAGTTAAAACAGTAATCTTTTTACAATTTAAATGAACAGTTTTCCATCTGAATATATAGTCAAATGTATTTTTTTTCTGTGATGCAATGCTGAATTTTCAGCATAATTCCTCCAGTCTTCAGTGTCACAAGATCTTTCAGAAATCATTCTAATGTGCTGATTTGCAAAACAATAAATTTTGATAATTTTGGGTGTTTTTATTAATATTGATTTATTAATATTGGTTCTTATGATTGTTGAAAAACTGTTTTACAGCTTAATATTTTTGCGGAAACTGTGATAATCTTTGATAAATCGAAGTTCAAAAGAACAATATTTTTTTGAAATGTACTTTTTTGTAGCGTTATAAATTACTGTACTGTCACCTTTGATTAGTTTAACAACAATAATAATAAACTTTATTTTATATAGCGCCTTTAAAAGTAGCATCTCAAAGCACTTTAAATAAAAATATGAAATTAAAAGATACACATAACTTTTTTTGCAGGCAGTAAAAAAATGAATAAAAAAAATTATAAATAAAAAATAAAAAGCCAATATAATAACAAATAAAATAATCACATGAATCACATAAAAGCTACCCTAAAAAAGTATGTTTTAAGGGAAGATTTAAAAACACTGCATTCTGCAAAATTCTGCATTCCTAATCCTAAACCAAAGAAGAAAAGCCCGATCACCCATAGTTTTTAACCGTGTTGTTTAGACAGTTAAAAGACCAGCTTCAGAAGAGCGTAGAGCACGCGTAGGAGTGTAGGGGGTTAAAAGCTCACACAAATATTGAGGGGCCAAATTATTCAAGGCCTTATAAGTGAGCATGATAATTTTAAAATCAATACAAAAAATAACCGGAAACCAGTGCATTTTTTCCAGGATAGGTGTGATGTGCTCCCTTGCTCTGGTCCTAGATAGAATTCTAGCAGCTGAATTTTATACAAACTGATATTTTCTTTGCCAGCCAGCAAAGCATTACAATAATCAATACGTGAGAAAACAAAAGTGTTGATTAACTTTTCAGCCACAGAGAAAGTCAGCATGGGACATTATTTGGCAATGTTTCTGAGATGAAAAAATTATGCTTTGAATGTTAAATTGGCGTCAAATATCACCCCCAGATTTTTTAGTTTACTTTGGAATTGTAAAGCAGAGCCAACCACACTTGAGGTTATGAACTCTGCTTCACGCAACTGATGAGGTGAACCAATAAGCATCACTTCAGTCTTGTTAGTGTTTAGACAGAGAAAATTTTCGACATCCATTTTTTTATCTCAGTAAAACATTAAGAAAGAAGAGACACAGGCTGAATGTATATAGATCTGAGTGTCATTGGCATAAAAGTGAAAGTTAAGACCAAGAGTTCTTAAAAGTTGGCCAAATGGAAAAATGTAAATACAAAAGAGTAAAGGGTCCAAAACCGATCCCTGGGGAACACCAGAGTGCACCACACTGACCACAGACTTGAAATCACCCATCAGAACAAACTGCTTGTGATCAGAGAGGTAAAAAAAAAAGAGTCCAAAAAAAGAAAAAGTAGGGTGGGACATTGTTTTACACATCAGTTGTTGATTGGATGTTGAGAAATGGGTGTGGCCCTAAAAAAAGAAGGCAGATGAATGTGAACATGCAGTGGTGGAGTTTAAGAGGACTAAATAATTGAAGAAGACCTTCTTTCCTCACCAGAGAGCAGTCTTACATTTTTCGCTGGAAAATCCAGTTTAGACATTTTGATTAAACATTATAAGGTCAGAACATAAAAAGTGCAACATTTGAACAGATGAATTGTTCACAATAAGATCTATAACATGCATTTAGAAACTAGATTGAATTTTCGGTCCTGTGTTTCTTTCAGTTTATTATTTAATGTCTTGTGCAGATTGCGTTTTGTTAATATTCCTTCATATCTATACCCCTGGAAAATGATTTGTTATATTTGTTATATTTTAACAAATGATTATGAGATAGATAAAAATGTTGCACTGTATCAATACTGAATCTATAGTCTGCCGTTCATCTCTCCATTTTTCTTTTCTCTCTCCCCCTTACTATAGAGAAGTATAATTTTCTGGGCATCAGTATAGTCGGGCAGAGTAATGAGAGGGGTGATGGAGGAATCTACATCGGCTCCATCATGAAGGGCGGCGCGGTGGCTGCTGACGGACGCATTGAGCCTGGGGACATGCTTCTGCAGGTCTGATTCGGCTGCTTGATTTGTACTGTAAGACATTCTTGCTCACGGTTGTTGTGATCTATAAGAGTTGCTTTCTTTTGTTGCAGGTGAATGATATCAACTTTGAGAACATGAGTAATGATGATGCAGTGAAGGTGCTGCGAGAGATTGTCCATAAACCTGGGTAAGAGGTGGACACTGTGATGTCTGCTGCTCTTATTATGGATTAAATTAGATTAAGCACCGACCGACATTTCTACTAATTGTGTACGTTCACATTTTTCAGACCCATCACACTGACTGTGGCCAAATGTTGGGATCCAAACCCCCGGAGCTGTTTCACTCTCCCACGAAGTAAGAGTGCTTTTAAAATAGAAAATGTACTCACCCTGAGGACATCCAAGATGGAGATGAGTTTGTTCCTTCATTGGAACAGATTTGGAGAAATGTAGCATTGCATCACTTGCCCACCAATGGATGCTCTGCAGTGAATGGGTGCCGTCAGAATGAGAGTCCGAACAGCTGATAAAAGCATCACAATAATCCAGAAGTAATACACACCACTCCAGTCCATCAGTTAATGTCTTGTGAAGACAAAAGTTGGTTGTTTGTACACTGTAAACCCCGACAAGTTAACTTAACTCAAATCGTTTGAGTAAACAGATTGCCTTGATTTAAACCCTGTAAGTTTTAAAACTTTACATTCAAGTAATTAAGTGATTAACTAAGTGCTGATTGAGAATTAGTGATGAACAGCTGCTGTTAACAAACAGAATCACTGAAGAAAAGAGAAACACAAGAACTACTACAACTGACTTCAAACACAGACTTAGATGAAATCAACTGAAATAAAATACATGAAATCTCTCAAGATCTGATGAAACAACCCACAAACAGCATCAGCAGCTCCACTTATTAATAACCAGACTGACTTTATTTCTGTCAGACGTCTACAGAAGATCTTATTGAGCATGAACTAAGGTTTAGATGTTGATTTATTGTTTCATTTGAAGTAACCATGTTAGAGATCACTGTTTGCTTTAGTTGGGCTCTTGACCCTTTTCATCTGTCTTAGTGTTTTCTCTGGCTGTTATAACCTTGTGTTTCTAAAACACATTTGTTATAACTCAAAAGCCCAGAAGAAATGCCATCAGATCTTAACCTGTACCTAGGTGTAGGTTGTTATACTCTATATTGGTGATAATCATCAATTATTGATTCATAAGAAGTCTAATCTCTGATGAAAAAGGTGTTATGTAATTTGATTGATTACAGTAAAAGTGATCCTAAGACCCAGTGGTTCTGTAATAATCAGTTAATACAAAGACTTTCCAAAGAGTGTGGACTTCTATGGTGTCAATTAGTCACACACAGACATCAATAATCAGAATATGAACCTCAACAATGGTGACCATAAAAAAAAAAATCCTGCAGAGCATGCTGGGCGCCATGGATGAGTTTTGTTCTACAATAGTACCCAGCATGCATTGCAGCATGTTTTTTTGTCACCATTGTAGAGGTTCATATTCTGATTATTGATGTCTGTGTTTGACCAGTTACTGGCATAGAAGACAAAAGAATGTGTACAAAATGTTTATGAAGTCATTTTAATATTAATTGAATATTACAGAATCACTGGCTCTTAGTGTCATTTTTACTAGGTCCACTTCTACTAATTACACATCAGAGATTAGACTCCTCATTGATCAATAACTGTGAATAATAATGAATAATTACCATCACCTTTATAAAGTATAACAACCTACACCTAGATACAGGTTAACACCTGATGGCATTTCTTCTGGGCTTTTGAGTTACAACAAATATGTTTTAGAAACACACAGTTATAACAGCCAGAGAAAAGACTAAGACAGAAGTCAAGGGTCAAGAGCCCAACTAAAGCAAACACTGATCTCTAACATGGTTACTTCAAATGAAACAATAAATCAACATCTAAACCTTAGTTCATTCTCAATAAGATCTTCTGTAGACGTCTGACAGAAATAAAGTCAGTCTGGTTATTAATAAGTGGAGCTGCTGATGCTGTTTGTGGGTTGTTTCATCAGATCTTGAGAGATTTCATGTATTTTATTTCAGTTGATTTCATCTAAGTCTGTGTTTGAAGTCAGTTGTAGTAGTTCTTGTGTTTCTCTTTTCTTCAGTGATTCTGTTTGTTAACAGCAGTTGTTCATCACTAATTCTCAATCAGCACTTAGTTAATCACTTAATTACTTAATTGCAATATATATCTTTCAGTGAACTCAACTGAATTAAGTAAAGAGTACTCATAACTGTTAGTTTTTTCAACTTAAATGGTTTAAGGCAATCAGTTTCCTCAAACGGTTTGAGTTAAGTTAACTTGTCAGGTTTGAGTGAGGCTGTGTCTGAAGTCAGCTGTTGTTCCTTTCTCTCTTTTCTTCAGTAATTATGTTTGTTAACAGCAGGTGTTCATCACTAAAGCTCAGTTAATCACTTAATCACTTAATTGCAATGTATATCTTCTTTCAGTGAACTCAACTGAATTAAGTTCGGAGTACTCATAACTGTTAGTTTTTTCAACTTAAATGGTTTAAGGCAATCGGTTTCCTCAAACGGTTTGAGTTAACATTACTTAAGGATATCTGTTTACTCAAACCGTTTGAGTAAAGTTTACTTGTCGGGTATTACAGTCAAGGCAATCAGTTTACTCAAACGATTTGAGTTGAGTTAACTTGTCGGGTTTTACAGTGTATGAAACATATCCGTATTTAATACAGTTTTAACTTCAGACCATCGCTCTTCACTCCATAATATTGCTTTCTCCAGTGAAAAAGTCGTCTCGTTGAATCAGGAGAGAAATATGCACCGATCAAGCACCGAAAACAGTCCAACAATGTTCTGAAGAAATATGTTGGTGGATTTTGATGTGAGAGGACAACTGGAGATGGACGTTTTCCCTGGAGGAGGCGTTATGGATTATGGATTATTTTGCCCAGCAGTGATGGTTTAAAGTTAAAATGCCTTAATGATTGTATTGTTTCTTACAAACACACAGCTTTTCACTTCACAAGACATTAACTGATGGACTGGAGTGGTGTGGATTATTGTGATGTTTTTATCAGCTGTTTGGACTCTCATTCTGACGGCACCCATTCACTGCAGAGCATCCACTAATGAGCAAGTGATTGAATGCTACGTTTCTCAGACGAAGAAACAAACTCATCTATATTTTGGATGGCCTGAGGATGAGTACATTTTAATTTCTGGGTAAACTATTCTTTCAAAGAACTATTCTTTTAAACATGAAGTGGCGTTCGCAACCATTTCACTTTCACAGGTAAAATGAAATCATTTTCTTTGAATGTTTTTGTCCTCTTTGGTATCATCTGAAGTGACCAGGCATCTGTGTTTGTTCAGGTGAGCCGATCCGTCCCATAGACCCTGCTGCCTGGGTGTCTCACACTGCCGCTATGACGGGGGCGTACCCAGTGTACGGTATGAGCCCTTCCATGAGCACAATCACCTCCACCAGCTCCTCCATCACAAGCTCCATTCCAGAGACTGAGCGTAAGTGTTTATCCATCCACCCTTCCCATAATCCACCTCTGCTGTCCCCGCTGTCTGTCACCAGAGGATGACTTAATCTGCCAACCACTGCTTACTGTGTTGTGATCGTAGCCCTTTAAAACTGAGTGTGTCAAATCAAAGATTTGTGATTAGTCTTGAACAATTAAAAATGAGGCAGTACAGGACTTGTCAATAAGACAAGAGTACATGCAAATAAAAAAACTAGTATGAACTGAATGTAATGTTTACACATAATTGCATGTTATTTACAATTAAATAAATCTGTATTATAGTTTAAATTTGATTAATAATAAACACCACAGTTAAAATTATAATCAAGTACTTTACATGTGCTTTAGTATGTTAACACATCAAAGTAAGTGTACGTCTTTAAAGCATGACAAAAAAATCATTATAACATAATGATATAAAATGTACTTTAAAGAAAACTTTTGAAATTATTAGAAAGAGCACTGTGTGTAAGAAAGAGTCATGAAAGTGTATTTTTAAGATTTGAAGTACACTATAAGTGCACATTAAATACAATAAAGCACACCCCTTTTTCACAGAGAAAGTTAGATGGATTTGTAATGTTTGAGAATCAGATCAGATCAGTTGATAACGGCTAGAACATCTCGATGTTCGTCTTTGTAATTCACGCTCACATCTGTGGACTGCTGTCTCACTGAGCTTCACTCTGCAGGGTTCGAGGATTTCCATCTGTCCATCCACAGTGACATGGCAGCAGTAGCCAAAGCAATGGCATCTTCAGAGTCAGGCCTGGAGGTGCGGGACAGAATGTGGCTGAAGATCACCATCCCCAACGCCTTCATAGGTAAACCTGCAGCCTCACTCTTAAAAATGAACCTGAGCCACCGAAAGGGATAAACAGGTTCATCACAATCAATTCCTTGTTTATCTGTTATGTCGGTTATTATCTGATGTTTTTCACCATTTTCAGTATCTATCCAGTTAAGCCAGTGTGACGAAGAACTGTGCTTAATTGTATTGAATGTGCACTAGTAGTGTGTTTCAAATCTTAAAACTGTAATAGATAATAATTAAATAAAATGCCACTTAAGTGTAACAGATATTTAACTTAAATAAAAAATAATTAATTGGTCTTTGTAATCATGTCAAATTATTATATTTTATTTTAAAGTAATACTTATGTAACCTAACTTTATATTAGGCGTCTTAAACTACTATGTTAATATAAAGTGAGTTCCAGTATGTTTAATAATCTTTTGCTTTAAAGAAGTACACTTATTTTGATGTGTTGACTGACTCATATACTAAAGCAAGTGTACTTGATCATAATTTTACCGTATAGTGTAATATTTGATATTAAAGTTAGTTACTATATTTTAAATGTACTTAACTCCATCATTACAATCATTACAAATGTATAATTACACATATATATTATATATATATATATATATATATATATATATATATATATATATATATATATATATATATTTGTATGTATTTGTATGTATGTATATAAATACTTTATTAGAGGTTTCAATAAAAATTGAGAACTATATTTTAGTTTATCATAAACGCTGTCAGTACATTTCAAAGACAGTATAATTATGACATTATATATAAAAATGTATTTTAGTCGATTAAAAGGACTCTTTAAGTTCAGATATCAGCATTTAATATAAATAAATAAAACTATTTAATACACTACAGTAAATAGCATGTGAATAAGTGTATTGTACTCAATTCCCACCTAAATATATTCCTATAAAGTAACATTTAAAAGTATGCTAAAGTTTACTTTCCACAAGGGTGAATTAACAACCACTGCTGTATTTGATTTGATTGTTAACAGTCATGTTTTTTTTAAAAATAATAATTCATTTCCGTTAGATTGAAGTTGGATGTGGACATTGCGCTAGTGTCTTTGTTTTCCTCTCAGGTTCAGACGTGGTGGACTGGCTCTTTCATCACGTCGAGGGCTTTCCTGACAGACGGGAGGCACGCAAATACGCTAGCAACCTGCTCAAAGCTGGCTACATCCGGCACACTGTCAACAAGATCACCTTCTCTGAACAGTGCTATTACATCTTTGGTGACCTGTGCGGCAGTGAGTTCCTCCACTTCTCCCCACTCTTTCACACTGAAGCATCTTTTATTTGTTCATTTGGAGTGAACTCTCTTCCCTCCTGTTTGTTCCTCTTCTGTCTCAGATATGGCCAGTCTCTCCTTGCATGATCATGATGGTTCTAGTGGGGCGTCTGACCAGGACACTCTGGCTCCGCTGCCTCACCCTGGTGTAGCCCCCTGGCCGCTCACGTTCCCCTATCAGTACCCGATCCCTCACCCGTACAACCCCCACCCTGTGCACGATCCCAGCTACAGCTTCACTGCGGGGGGCGGCAGCGCGGGCAGCCCGCACAGCGAAGGTGAGACTGCCTTCCATCAGGGGCTTGGGGCAAAAATGGCATCAAAATAAACAATAATATCCCCAATAGCCCCTGCACAATTACAGTAAAACAAATGTGATTATTTCGCAAAAAATTGTATGGCATTACATTTAGTTCTGCTCAGCTTCAGCATATTAGAATGATTTCTGAAGAGTCATGTGACACTGAAGACTGTGGCCAAATGACAGAAAAAACGGAGCGCCCACATACTGTCGCTCCGCTAAATTAATAACTTGTAAATGTTGATGAAAACGTTATTTGATTAATAATATAATAACGGACAAAACACAGATGTCCAACATTCACTGATTAAAAACCTTGTAACTCCACTTAAGCTCGATTTTGGTCAAATCTTTATAACATAATGGAATATGCAAGGATCGGACAATATTGTGCCGAGATACAACTATATGAAAATCTGGAATCCGACAGTGCAGAAAAATCTAAATATTGAGAAAATCACCTTTCTAGTAATATCACCAATGCATATTACTAATAAAAAAATAAAGTTTTGATATATTTACGGTAGGAAATTTACAAAATATCTTCATGGAACATGATCTTAATATCCTAATGATTTTTGTCATAAAAGAAAAATCGATAATTTCGACCCATACAGTGTTTTTTTTTTTTGGCTATTGCTAAAAATAGACTCCAGCGACTTAAGACTGGTCACATATATAAAGCCATGATATCATCTTTGACAACACAGTGTTTAATTATTAAAAAAATATACAGTGTTTTTATTTTCTCATTTCCTGAAAAGTAGTGTTTTTGAACAAACAAGGTTTCCACCCAACACTGACAAGCTGTAAGTTCTATTAAGTTTTTAACAAGCAGTATACACAATAGACTTAACTATTAGTTTTGACTTGTAGCTGATATAGTCTTTTTAAGGACAAGAACACTTTTCATATAAGGTGAATACCTGGAAAAGTTATCAAAGAGTTAGACTTGAACAGGAAGTCTCACTTTTGCTTTCTTTCATTTCGCTCGCAGGCAGTCGGAGCAGTGGCTCGAATCGAAGCGGCAGCAAAACCGATGCAAACGCCGCGGCTGGAACCCAAGAGTCTGGAGGCCGATCGGGCAGCGGCAGCGAGTCGGAGAAAAGAGAGAAGGCTCCCAGCGAGCGCTCCCCAGCGCCCCCTAGTGAACACAGTGTGTGTAGCTCACACACCATCCACAGCGTCCAGAGCCTGGTGTGTGCAGCACCCGGCCTCCCTCCACAGACACACACACAGACACAGACACCCTCCACAGCAGCGCCGGGCTCTCCTCCAGACCGAGACCTGGCCTCGGTGCCGCCCGAACTCACAGCCTCGCGCCAATCTTTCCGCATGGCTATGGGGAACCCCAGTGAGTTCTTCGTCAACGTCATGTGATGAGCTTCATGTGACCCCGAGGGTCGACCCACGTGCTGAAGGCACTGTGAAATCAAGAAAGAAAGATGGGGAGGAAGATGAGAAATAGATAGATTGACATTTTAGTGGCTGAGTGTCCCTCCTGTGTCCTGTGGCTTGCACTTTCTTCAGTGAAGAAGACAGATCACGTATCCCATCATGCCTTCAGAGACCCGAGGTCTCTGATTTAAGGAGACTCTGTACGATGCAGTGATGAAGGTGAACGCTTGCTGGTTTTGTGCACTCTTTTATGTACTTTACCTGCATTTTTTTATATTTTGACCTTAAGATCTGTTCTTAAATCAAAGATGAACTAAATTAAGCGGAAGCATGACATGAGGAGAAAGTCAGGATATCTTTTACTTCTAAATCACATTTTGCTTTTTAAGAATGAACAAATCATTTTTAAAAAAAAGTCAAACGCTATCAAAAGAGAGAATCTTTGGCAATTATTTTATATTTATGACTCTCATTTTCTGCTAAGAATTGTGGAGAGTGAGAGAGAAAAAGAGAGAGTTTTTATGTTTACAGACAGGTCTGCCTCACTCTTTGGGTTAAAATCAATTCCTTAAACATAATGCATGATGTTTTTCATCTGTTTTGTTGTTTTAATAACCTGAACTGATAAATCGTGCACATTTAGACCAGGGACATTTATAAAGGAAATCAATCAAGTCAAATTTAGAGCTTAATTGGGAGAAATTCATTCCAGTACTGTTATTATTTTATAACAGTGCACCTGTATTACATGTTCTGAACCTGCAACAGTGATGAAGTTTGAAATAGATCTTTAATGTTTCAATGTTATCATCAGTCCTATGATGCACTATTATTATTATTATTATTATTATTATATGATGGAGACTCTCTCACTCTTCCTCAAACAACACAGTACTTATATCTTAATGTCTGTCATCATTAACTATCAGCACTGTGCTTCATTGTTTCTCTGTAAACCTTACTTTTTTTCTTCACCAGGTGCATTTATGACATTTTTTATTATTGGAAACAGATAGTATTGAATAGTTCAATTCAATACTCGCTGTACACTGTTTTATGACAACAAAAAACAAATTGTTTTATTTATAATATAGTTTATTGCCTAAACACTGAGTGTGAATCTTTTCTTTTTTTTGTGCGTGTGTGAAAAGAAAATCACTTTTATTCTTCTGCATCATGAAGACATAACAAAACATAATGAAGTCCTCCTAATTCCCTCAAACCTTACGACTGAAGAATACGTTTTCAGCAAACAGCCCCTTTTACATTTTAGCACAATAAAAAAATATAAAAATCAATAATAAAATGATGTGTTTGTTTGAGCTATATGTGTGTGATGGTGTGTGACACTTTACGATGACAAGAACATTTCATGCATGTTTACAACTAATACAATTAAGTTGTATGCATATTTTAAAAATATAAGTTATTATGGAAATAAATAATATACTTTAAAATAATAAACATGCAAACTGAATGTAAAGTTTTTGGACACTTAATTGCATGTTATCTACAATTACATGATAATATATTGTAGTATGAAAGTATATTCATGCAATTAGTTGAATTGTACAGTGCTAATCTGAAGCACTTAAGTACATCTTTATGTTTAAAATGTATTTCTACATTGGAATTGGGTGTATTTAAAATATAATTAATTTAAAGTAAAAAATGTAATATTGGGTAACAAACTACAGTTAAAATTATAGTCAACTACTACATGTTTTTTAATATCAAGTATAGGCCCACTTCATAAATAAAAGATTATTAAAACCGTGATTTAAAATGTGAAGCTTTTAATTTGACATTATTAAAATGCACTTTTTTAGAAGCTACTTTAAGGGTAAGTTCATTGAAAATGAAAATTATGTCATTAATAACTCACTCTCATGTCGTTCCAAACCCGTATATCTTCCGAACACAGTTTAAGATATTTTAGATTTAGTCCGAGAGCTCTCAGTCCCTCCATTGAAGCTGTGTGTACGGTATACTGTCCATGTCCAGAAAGGTAAGAAAAACATCATCAAAGTAGTCCATGTGACATCAGAGGGTCAGTTAGAATATTTTGAAGCATTGAAAATACATTTTGGTACAAAAATAGCAAAAACAACGACTTTATTCAGCATTGTCTTCTCTTCCGTGTCTCTTGTGAGAGAGAGTTCAAATCAGAGCAGTCTGGATATCCGGTTCATGAACGAATCATTGGATGTAACCGGATCTTCTTGAACCAGTTCACCAAATCGAACTGAATCGTTTGGAACGGTTCTCGTCTCCAATAAGCATTCATCCACAAATGACTTAAGCTGTTAACTTTTTTAATGTGGCTGACACTCCCTCTGAGTTCAAACAAACCAATATCCCGGAGTAATGAATGCACTCAAACAGTACGCTGACTGAACTGCTGTGAAGAGAGAACTGAAGATGAACACAGAAATAATTTTGATTTTTCGGTGAACTAACCCTTTAAGTGTTAAGACTTGTACTCTAAGTATACTTAAGTGGCATTTAATATAAGATTATTTGCACGGACCATTTTTTTTTTTTTCTTTTTTTTGTGATATACCTTTAAGATTTACGCACATTCAAAACAAGTGTGCACAATTTATTTTCTACAAAGGCATTTATTCTTTACTTAAACACGTATACTTGGACCCAGGCATAGGCTTTTGTCCTCTGTATATAGAGGACAGGAAATTTTAGTGAATTTCTCTGAGACACATGCCACAGTGTTTCTGGATGTCCTGTAGGCTCCTGAGCACATTAGGGCTTTTAAAAAATATCAGATGTTTGGAGGTTTGATCATAAACACTCCCTCTCCTTGATCTTTAGATATGACTGATATTGATTAGCACAGGAAATATAATGGTGTTTTAAATTATCATTTAAATTTTACTAATTTTAAAAAATGTTACATCAAATGTTAAAATAAACCACTGTTATGTTATGGGGTTTCAAATCGAAATATTACTTTTTGTTACGAAACGGCATAATTTTCATTCATGTCTTCTGTAGAGGACTCCCAGGACAAACATCAAATTAATCAGGTGTTTTTGGGAAACACAAGTCAATAAGGAAAGAAATTATAGATTAATATTTCTTTTAAATATAGATATTCTTATAAAACTGTTGCCAAGCTATAACTCCCATTATTGCACTTCTTTTTTTCATTAAGGTTTGCCCCAAGAACACATTATTATGCAAATCAAATGCAGTGTATAGATACATTTTATAGAATGGGAATAGCAATTTATGAACATTTTATGCACACATTGAATAAAGTAAAATAGTACATCGAATAATTATGTTATATATCTTTCATAACATAGCTGAGAATCATCTTTGTAGAAGTTTGCTTAAAAATAGCCTGAAAAAAAAGATTGGTTGAATGAAAAAATTTTTTCTTTTTATTTTCTATTTTTCTAAATATCAAAAATATTTTTTCTTCTTATGCTCCAACCAATGTGTGACTGTATCGTTTTGTTTCTTACCTGCTACTACGTCTCACAACTATGTGTAAATTATCTTATTTTCTTCTGTGGAGGTTGGCAAAGCTTAAAAACAAAAATGAACAGTGTCGGACATTGTGTAGCATCGTGAACCCGACATGTGTGCGCGCGTGCGCGTGTGCGCGTGTCCAGTGACGGCTGCAGAGGGAGTGAGCAGCGGCGACATCTTGGATTCATGATTGAACGGTGACCGCAGCCTAAAACACCGAATACTATCGATTACACGGAGCCTCGGTCAGAAGCGGACATAGCTGTCTCTGCTGAGCCGGACCCGTCCGGAGGACACCGAGTGACTGACACACAGAGGTGAGGGCGGGAATCCGCCGCGCGGGGCTAGTTAAAGGTAGTTAGCTTAACCAGCTAACCAGCCGGACGCGGGTGTTATACGTTGATTCACTGATGGGAATGTGTTAAATCAATAACAGGGAGTATTTGAGTATTTGGGAAACAATAGTTAAAGAAAACATAATGTAATGCGTTTTAAATCGTGATGTCTCTGCGTTTTAAGGGAAATAGCCGCTGTTATCGCCACATACCTTTACTGTTAACTATCTCGGGCAGATATTTAAATTAAATTATACAATATGTTTTATTGATGCTATGATATAGAAAGCAAACAGCATGTTTATATATATATATATATATATATATATATATATATATATATATATATATATATATTAGTTTGAGGCGAGATAGTCTCGGTGGGCAGGCATAAAATATGTTGCTGAGAATCACGAAAAATCACATAATGATTAAAAATCAATATTGGACGTAATAGAAACCTTATAAAATCCCGGACATAATTGCCATGTGAACTCTTCTATTTTACCATGAGCAGCCATGATGCTGTAGAGCTGAGAAATGACATCATCATCAAAATGTGATGTTCTTATGAGTATTCAGATATACTCGGAGGCACAGGAACGAATGTGACAGGTTTTATTGTTGAGAGGGTTGTAATCCTACACAGGCTATGTAGTCTAGCTATATAGTTATAATAACTTCACTTATAATTCATTGAAGAGATTGCACCCACATTAGGTTCAGATTTAGTTCCTGTTAGCCAGAGGTGTGTGTGTGTGTGTGTGTGTGTGTGTGTGTGTGTGTGTGTGTGTGTGTGTGTGTGTGTCAGTCTCTGGGAATGTAAAATCTGACATGAAATTATCGGAAAAAAAATTATTTGGAACACTATTCAACCTTTAGACAAAATATGAACGTTTGCATATGTTACAAAAGCTTAATTTATCATATTTGATGAGTTATATTTTAATAATTTTTTCTCACATTTACTTTTAAAAATCAGTGAAGATTTCACCGCAAATAGGCAGATGAACCACAGCCTGATGAGAGAACACACACAGTCTGCTCATTGTGTGTATGATCGCATGTTTTGTTTCGTCTTATTGATTTTTAATTGATTTTTTTGCCGTGATTTATGTTAGGTGTATTTTTAGGTCTTTTCTGAGAGAGGATAACATGAGCAGGTTGTGGTTGTGCATTTTAATCTCTTGTTAAGCCTCAGAAGCAGAGATGTTTTTTTTGTGTGTGTGTTAATTTTTAACAAAACTGAAAACAATCAAAAGTCAAAGCAGTTGAATGTAAGACAGCAAATAAAAAAAAAATACAATTAGGAGATTCAACCGGAACAAATATTATCATGGTGCATGTGTACAATCTACAATCTGTGTCCTTTATTTTTTAATGCGTTCTCTGTCCAGTGACTGACAGCTTGGCTCCGCCTCTTTTTTCAGTTTTCTAGCATGGCCCGTGGACACTGAGAAGAACTGCACCATGATCGGAGGACTCTTCATCTACAACCACAAGGGCGAGGTGCTGATCTCGCGTGTCTACCGGGATGACATCGGGTAAGTCATCGTAACGTTGTGTTTCAGGTGTGGAGAAGATGGGCTTTGATTACTCCGAACAGGAGGTAGCTCTAGGTTGTGACATCAAGGGAATGTGTCGTTCATGTTCATGCTCATGATCTGATGTGTTGATGTGCTGCCTTATCCGCATTTCTTTTCCTTCAATAATCACCCCGTCGGATGTCAGATCTGTTTGTTTCATTGGCCTTTGTGGGAATAACAGCAGTCAAATGCTCCATCTCCACCTTCAGCCCTACTTTCACTGTTAGAAATAGAAAAGGGCTGAATTCTAGATCACTGTTAGAATTTTAGAATGAATTTTAGGCTTCTGATTGTGTGCAAGTTCTTTCTGGAAGATCCTGGCATCCTTTAAAACCACAGATATGGTGTGTTCCGAGAAGGGTTTCTATGGATACAGTGGGTCTGTACATCGCTGCCAGCTCGTACTGTCGTGTGTGTGTTCAGCTCATACTGTCACAGTGTGTGTTTGTGTGTGTGTGTTCATATAGCATGCAGGGCTTTATGAGAAAGAGAGATCGTTAGATGGAGTGGCAGTGCGTGAGCATGACGAGTTTGCCTGGAGGAAAGGGAAATCTGGGAAGAAGAAGAAGAGAGGGCTTGAAACCATGTATGCAGCTTAAAAACAGACCGTTGAAATGAATCGATGATGATTTATAAACCCAGTGATAAACAAAACATAAGCTTGATTACAAACCCTGTGATCTATTTTTTGATTGCATGTTATAGGTCTTATTAAGCAGCATGTCTACAGGTGTGCACCTGCTTCACCTTCACTTAGTTAACTGATGTGATATTGGATAAATGATTATCAGAGAGTGAATCCATAAGTGAATGTATTCAAATTCTGAATGGATTATAGCCTAAAAAGTGCACAAAGAGTGCACCCTTATAATCAACGGAAAAAAAAAAACCTAGACATATTGTACACTGAGATAAATTTGCTATTTATTTTTTATGTCTGTCAGAAAAAAAAAGACTATGCCAATTTGAGGGTGTTTGAGTCCAGGTTTTGTATGTTGTTGTTTGCATGTTAAAACAAACAGGTGAATTTTTTTTTTTTTAATACTAATTTATTATTCTAATTTTATTAATTAATGGTTAATGTTCAGATAACGATCGGAGGTTGCTGGTCAGGAAAATTAACCTAAATGACCATCCCCACATCCTTCAGTAAGAACGCAAATAATTCCTGAAGGGAGCTTTCCATTAGCATTCCCAATCATCTCAGTGGTAGATGCTTGGCTGACACAGAAATGTAATTAGAAAATGTAAATAAAAAATTAGACTTTTGAGAAATTTGACTTTTTCTTTTATGCAGTTTTTGGATGGATGTGATATGTATTTAGCCCAAAGTTGACTTCGTTTTGTATGTGTATACATACAGTCGAACACGTCGCCTTTCAAAGTATACTCCATTTGATAGTGTGCGCGAACACAGGCGGTCCACACATGTGCTCCAGAAAGCTGTGCTCCAGAAATCTTTGACCAGCATCTGCTGTATTTTTCTGCAGCAGTTTTACACCAAAATTGTATTTGAACTCTTTTAAACTAAGGTTGTGGCTCTCTCTTAACCCCTTCACACAAGCACTTGTCACTGCGGCCATCAGCTGTTGTTACAGTCTCCGACTGGTGCGTACAAAATGAGCATGCTTACTAAAATCGTATGGTGTGCATATAGTACACCTGTACTAATTTGGTTCACCAAATTTGCAACATAGGCACTAGGGCTGCACGATATTGGGAAAAAATGACATTGTGATATTTTATTTTTCTGTGATATGAAATCTAATCAAATTTTTCCTTACAAAAATGGGGTGCGCAAACATACATTCACATTTTAAATGATTTAAACATCGACACCATCGTGTCAATTGATTAATATGCGCGAGGGAGAGAGAGCAAGACAGTGCTCGTTTTGTTTGAAAACGGTGAGCGTGCGGCCACGGATCTCTCTCTCTCTCTCGCGCTCTCTCTCTCTCTGCCCTGTTAAACTGACAGGACTAAAAAAAAATGTAAAGTGCTGTGCAATTAATCCGCGAATCACATTCGTCAAGGGCCGGGGAGCAGCTGGCCTGTACAGTTAATGAATAACGGGTCAACTATGACAGCCTACATCGCACATCCTGCGATGTGACTATCGTGGATTCGTACATCGCGATATCGATGCTTAAACAACACATCGTGCAGCCCTAATAGGCACTGTACTTGGACCTATGTGTATGCGTAAAACGCAAAGTATGCTTTTGCTTTTAGAGTATCATGCTGTTGTTCTAGCAGTATGATAATGCAGAACTATTGAAATCTACTGTAAAAGTCACATCTCTTCTGCACTCTCATTAGGATATTACACGTTGCTTTCCATGTAGAGTGTGATTGAGGTTGAACAGTTGAACAGTGAGGTTTCAATTCAGTTGAGGTGTTGTTTGCTCTAGCTGTAAGTTTTTGACACCAGAGTCCCGTTCTTCGTACGTCGCTGACTCAGTTAGCTGGATTTGATTGTTGATGATTTAGCATTATCTTGGATTGGTTGGTTCTGCGCTGCTCATTTTGGAGTTGCTTTCATAGCAACAGGTCCGTAAGCTTAAACCTGCTCGGGAGGGTTTATTTCATGTAAACAGGATTAGATCGCATCTTTTTAATCAGAATTGATACTTAAAGTCAGCCCATTTCCACCTCTACTTTATAAGTAGAGGATCCTACTGATACAGGGACAATAATTTAAAATAATAATTATTACAAAATTAATTTAAAGATAATATAATAATGTTGTGTAGTCTTTAATGCCCTAGACACAGCCAGTTTTACTCACTGAAAGATTTATTCGTCATAAAATAATTACGTCATAATAGGATTAATTCGAGTCTTCCAGACAGATAATGTAGATTCGTGCATTAATTTGAGTGATGATGATGGATATTATGGGAGTGGCTTGATGGAGCGCAGGAGATGCAGATAACATGATCTTTGCCCTTAAGAAACTTTAATTGATGCTGTCATGTTACAGATCTGTTCAAATATAAAATTTTATTTGAAATATGAATTGCTAATTACTACATTAAAATAAAAATGTAAAGCCAGTACAAATATTAGAATTCATGAATATAAATAATTGGGAATCATGTAAAAAAAAAAAAAAAATTATTTATCTATTATAGTTTTGTTCTCTTGGCTGTTTTCTTATAAAAGTCAAGTTTTTCGTCAGGTGTCTTTTTAATTATATGACATCATCACATTGCTGTTTTGCCCCCAGCTAATCGCTGCACTGCTGATCATGGTTTCGAGTATCGATGCATGGCCCCTTTTAAACCAAACCATGAACCCCCAATTATCTCAGATAACTAATTCCAGCCATACTAATCATCGACAACCGGTGTGTTCGAAGAACCAGATTAGCCAGATCCAGATTAGCGCAATGATATCGAAGAACGGACCCCAGAACTATTTAATGATTTAGCAGGATTCCAACCTGAATTAGAATAAGGCTGCAACTAACTTTTTTCAGTGAATTAATCTATTGATGATTTAGATCTTGATGGTGTCTCTGCAGGAGGAATGCAGTGGATGCGTTCCGTGTGAACGTGATCCACGCTCGCCAGCAGGTGCGCTCACCCGTCACTAACATCGCCCGCACCAGCTTCTTCCACGTCAAGCGCTCCAACATCTGGCTGGCTGCCGTTACCAAGCAGAATGTCAACGCTGCCATGGTGTTTGAGTTCCTCTATAAGATGTGTGACGTCATGGCGGCCTATTTCGGCAAGATCAGCGAGGAGAACATCAAGAACAACTTTGTGTTGATCTACGAGCTTCTAGATGGTACGATGACTTTCCTGATGCGATACTTTCCTGAATTATCTTTAAATGATTACGAAAGTAAAAAGATATCCGCCTAAATGTTGCTTGGCCATAACATTGATTATATTGCAGTTGAGTTCTCTTTTCCCTCCAGTTCCAGCCATGAAGTCTCCCACAACTGTTGTGCTGTTGTTTTTTTAGGTTTTGATTTTTATGTAATGGCGATGAGAAAATCAAAACCTAAAGAAAATACTGCACAGACAGACAGACAGACAGACATCTCCTCTGCTCTCTGAGATGGATGCTGTTGATTTACAAGTGAAGTCATATTTATTTGAACAGCACTTCATACAATACAGATTGTTTCAAAGCAGCTTCACAGTAATAAACAGGAAAACAGCACTCAGTGTTTCACAGTTAATCAGTTATGAAACAAATTCACTTTCAGCTGTAAAGCAGCTCTACAGAACGGTCAGGACTGAACATAATAATGAAACTTAGAATCCCTTGTGATGCTGACTTCTAAAACTTCATGACAGATTGATGAGCACAATTTTCTTTGTTGACGATTTTTTTTCTTTTTTAAGCTGTAGTTCCCTTCCCTGTAGCAAACCTATAAAAACTTAAAAGAATGCACAAAGACTTTTTATTTATGTAGCCATATGATAGTTGGGAAGCTATATAAAACATAAGCGTTAGTGTAATATCATTAAAAAACTTTACTTGAACAACGTTTAATTTAAATTAAAACAATTGCATTTCATTTAAATCCGATTATATTTTTGACAACATTTTTAGGAGTACACCAGGATATTAGATGACCAGTGATCGACATGAACCAAAAGTTCAAAACCAAAACTACAATTTTGACTTCATGGATTCTGTAGAGCTGCTGTTTACTGCTGTATTAGTTCAGCACTGTCAAAGTTTTTCTCTTTGCCCTTACTGTAGAGATCCTGGATTTTGGGTACCCCCAGAACTCTGAGACCGGAGCCTTGAAGACCTTCATTACTCAACAGGGTATCAAGAGCCAGGTGCGTTCTGCTCGAAACACCAGCATCTGGTCCATTAGGTTTTCTAATATGTAAAGGCTTTATGAAAACGGACAGTTAATATAGCTTTAACAGAAGTGTTGAAATCTGAATTTGTTGAAGTATGTGGAAACTGAACTGTGTGTTAATGTCTCTGTTATCTTCACATCACTGCTCACCACGTGCCTGATGACCTGTAACCCACTGCTTCCAGCATCATGTAAGCACATTTGTACACTTATAGAGCACTGCAGTGATGACGTGTTTTTGTAGGCCAATCCGAAGCTATCCATCAACCGAAACCAAAGAGAAATTTCCCATTGACTTTTGGATTATGCCAGAAATTAAGCTTGTGACCAACAAAGGCTTATGGTACTTTCATGTTTTGTTCATCATGATAATCTTCACAAATGAACACATTTATGAATATAAACGATCTCCACTCGATTTTTTTGTGCTAAAATGCTAACTCGTTCCTGGGATTCGGCCTACAAATACATCATCCCTGAAACAATCTATACCCCACTTTTATATTTTCCAAGTTGTGTTCACAAAGCTTTACATGACTTCTTGCAATATCAAATATCTGGCTTGTTGTTTGGCGGTGCTCATATTTCTCTCACACTCTACACTTGGTGTTTTTCTCAGACGAAAGAGGAGCAGTCTCAGATTACCAGTCAGGTCACCGGACAGATCGGCTGGAGACGGGAGGGAATCAAATATCGCCGCAACGAACTCTTCCTGGATGTACTGGAAAGTGTGAACTTGCTGATGTCACCGCAGGGTGAGAGTTACTGTACCACATGGTTAATTTGACCATCATTCATTACTTTGTGATGAAGCTGCACATAGTGATGTTTTGTGCGTGCAGGTCAGGTGTTGAGTGCACATGTCTCAGGGCGTGTGGTGATGAAGAGCTACCTGAGCGGAATGCCAGAGTGCAAGTTCGGCATGAACGACAAGATTGTCATCGACAAGCAGGGCAAAGGTGGCACGACTGATGACTCGGGCAAAAGGTGAGTTGGATGACACTCAAATGGAAATGTGAGAGCCACTGTGGTGAGTAAACCATAGAACATGATGGAGATACATTGTTTATGCTTGTTACTAATTTACTAAATGCCATTTAATGACTCATAAGGCCAAACTAATGTGGTTTATTTAATTTTACATAAAAAAAAAAAAAATATATATATATATATATATATACACACACACTGATGTCACGGTTCGGTTCAGTACCTTTTAGATACAGCAAAAATTAAAAACATCTCAACTTTTCAGAATGCTGCAAGCGCACCGCGGGTCATGTGACAAGAACTAACCAATCAGCTTCATCCTTTCCCATAACAACGTTGAAAGCTCAGCCAAGATGAAGGAACAGCTGATCATAGTTGTATATGTATATGTATAGGTCTGGTGTTTGTGTGCACTTTGGATTCCCTGTAAGCTATAGGATCTATAGCTTACAGGGATATGAGACCTTACTATTTACCATTCATTCTATCATTCTATCATTCCCGCTGGTGTTTTTAATTTTTTATTTTTGTTTAATTTTTTTTTTTTTAATTTTGTATTCCCGCTGGTGTACCCTATTGTCATGTAGCAGATGCGACATACCGTTGTTTTTTTTTATCCACCACTCTCTTGCCATCACCATTATAGCTTAAAGGGAATCCAAAGTGCACCCAAACACCAGACCTGTTGGTTATTGGAGGATCTTCTATTTCTGGTCTGTTAAACGCACTGGCCACCACGTACCGTGCATGAACTGCTCGCTCACTCAGCGCATACTACTGAGTGAGCGAGCGCCTGGGAAGCTGTAGCCTAACATAAACATATAAGTTGGTGTTTTTTTCTTCTTCGGGGGTGTCAGGGGTGTTGCCTGTTACGTCGTTTGGGTTATTGGGCTACCTTGTTTAACGCATATCATTATATTTCACTTTCTTTTCTTTCTTTTTTTTCAAATATAATTAATTAGTCCAACGAACCGTTCGGTACATAATGCGTAAAGCGTACCAAACCGAAAGCCTCGTACCTAACGGTTCAATACGAATACGCGTATCGTTACACCCCTAATAAATATATATATATATATATATATATATATATATGAAACTGAAAATCATTCCACAATAAAAACCTAAAAAATTTAATGACTCAAAACATTTTAAAATGAGTTTTCTGAAACACCAGGATTTGCAATTACCCCATTTGTGATGTCATGATGTTCCTCTACATGCTCCTTTACGTGCATATTTAAATGCATACACAGCCCTTCCCACCAGTAGAAATCTGAAAGCGTCCTGTGTTGTATATCAGAATATAAACCCGTTGACCGTTTTCTGCCGTCACACAGTATACTGTCATGCTCCCCACCCCTGATGAGTGATGTGTGTTTAGTTTCTCTGCTCATGCTTCATAGTTTCCTCATCGTTTTTCTCCTCTGTGTCTCCTGCTGCAGTGGGAAACAGTCCATTGCGATCGATGACTGCACGTTCCATCAGTGTGTCCGTCTCAGCAAGTTTGACTCGGAGCGCAGTATTAGCTTCATCCCCCCCGATGGAGACTATGAGCTCATGAGGTCAGTGAAGAGCGTGTGTGTGTGTGTGTGTGTGTGTGCATTTGAGTGTCACACAGCACAGTGACGGTGTCCCTTTCTCAGGTACCGTACCACTAAAGACATCATCCTCCCCTTCCGTGTCATCCCATTGGTCCGAGAGGTGGGCCGCACCAAGCTGGAGGTGAAGGTGGTGATCAAGTCCAACTTCAAGCCCTCCCTGCTGGCACAGAAGATAGAGGTGAGACTGACAGCAGTAATAATATTCATTATTCTCAAAGTGGTAAATATTGCATTGGAAATCCTGTGTGTTTCTCTACAGGTGCGCATTCCTACTCCACTCAACACCAGTGGGGTTCAGGTCATCTGTATGAAGGGGAAAGCCAAGTACAAAGCCAGTGAGAACGCCATTGTTTGGAAGTACGGCTTGATTTTACTGTACAAGTTCATTTTCTTCATTTGCAGTTACATCTGTTTTGGCCATTCTTACATTTCCCTCAAAATGTTCCGTTTCCAATCCCACTGTTCAGATTTGTACTCTTTTACTTAGGAGTGAGGATTTTATAATAAAACTAAATTTGCTTTGTTCTTGCTTCAAGTCATATTAACTTATGCTTCCGCTGTCATAGAAAAAGCCAGAGTTTTACACTTGTAATTTCAAGGACCAGATGTATGAAACTACGGATAGTTTTTATTTTATCTATTCAGCTATCCATTCATCCACCCATCCAAATAATTTATCCTTTCATCCATCCATCCAAATACTCCACCCATCGACATAAATACCATCCCCTTGGAATTATAAGGTTCTATCTGACATTTGTCAAAATTGAGTTATTCCCATATTGTTGTTCTGTGACAACTTATTTACATTGATAGATTTTTTTTTAATGTTGTATACAATATGGGATTTTTATTTAAAAAAACAATAAGGTTCTATCTACACAGTCGAATGGAATGCAAAAACTTTGAAGCTCAATATCCCAAAACTACTCTGAATGCAGATAGAACCTTATAATTAAATACCTCCATCCATCCATCTGTCCATTCATCTTTCTGTTGCTTTAAATACACCATCCATCCCTCCGTCCAAATACTCAGTTGAGTATTATTATTTCAATATCAGAATGTTTTTTGGAGACATTTGTAGTAAATATACTCATTTAAAGCTATAAATTCCAAGGATTGGTACTTAACATGCAAATGAAAATCTTTCTGAGAATTTAAAGTGTTTAATGGGCGAGTTAAAATGTAAGTGGTGACATGTTTTTATTTTCATATTGTTCTTTCTTTTTTTTGTAGGATCAAGCGAATGGCTGGTATGAAGGAATCTCAGATCAGCGCTGAGATTGAGCTGCTACCAACTAATGACAAAAAGAAGTGGGCTCGCCCACCCATCTCCATGAACTTTGAGGTCAGCTTGAATCCCTGAAGACTCCCAGTCTCTTTCACACAGGATGGTCTCTAAAGCTGGATGGAAATGTTTAATGTTCTATTAAGTGGCATGTCAATTATGCTTATAATATTATAATTAAACTAGGTTGTTTTGAGATTTTCTTTAGGTGCTTGGTTTGGGAATGCAGTCTCTGTGTAATGAAGCTAAGGATCCATTTTCTTTTGTTTTCCAGGTACCTTTTGCTCCATCAGGACTGAAAGTGCGTTACCTGAAGGTCTTCGAGCCGAAGCTCAACTACAGCGATCACGATGTCATCAAATGGGTGCGTTACATCGGTCGCAGTGGCATCTATGAGACCCGCTGCTAACAGCAGCCCTCCTGTGAGAAGAGGGGAGGGACGCAGATGGATAAATGGGCAGAATTAACAGAGGATTATTCATTGTTTCACTCTCCTCTCCCTTCCTCAACTTTTTATACTGGGCTCTGTTCACACTAAAAACATCAACACAAGGAAACCCAAAAAGAACATCCGAAACCTCATGAATTAAAACAAATGTGCCCTTTAAAATAAAATGCATAGTTTATCTGCAACTATAAAAAATATTTTTATCCAGAATTTCACTTGCTATGAGATGTAAACCCCCTCTCGTTTCTCCTTTCTAATTCTTCCACAACATGCATTCCAGACCCCCAGTCCCCATTGAATCCCAGCTAATTTGGTGCCCAGGCCCCCTTTTCAACCCAGTGATTAGCGCTGAACCTGTGTTCCTGCACGCAGGCAGTATATGTGTGGTCATGTCCTGCTCCTAAGTCTAAGTCTATCTGCTAACCTGGACCCTAAAAACAGATCTTCATTTTTGTAGTGCTCCCTCCTAAGAGTATTAGTTTGGTATTGTCCACATTCTTGTTCTCTGTGAATTAGTGTAAACGTTAAGCAGATGGCCCCACGGTGTTCTTGAGCGTAACTTTTCATTGAAAAGTTGTTTTATGTACACTGATGTAACCATTTGGGTTTGTAATTTTTTGTTGTTGTCTCAGTATAAAATAATTTCTTAATGTGACGACAATGAGGTTCGAGGACGTTTGAATTAAAGCAACAAATTATACTTATGCTTAGTCCAGCTGTGTTTGTGTGTATATGCTACACTGTAACAAAACCACCAAGCTGATTGAATTACAGCTTTCATTTGGTGTCATATAGTGAATGGTGCGTATGTGTGTGAGTTAGGGGTCCCCAACATCTCTCAGGGACTTTTCATTTGTTCGCTTAACCGTCTTTTCATGTCACACTAACTTTCATCACTTTGTTTACTTGACTGAAGTTTACCGGTGGAGTTTGAGTGCACTGAGTCTGTCTTTGCATTAGTGAATTCTCTCCCTGCATTTCAACACGTCTCCTGGGATTAGTTTAAAGGCAAATGCAATTTTAAAATGAATTTCAGTAAATACATGAGTGAGGGGCTAGAATATTAGGGAGTCACATTTCTAACCTCCTTCTTTAGTCCTGATCTAATGCAGGAGATTTTGGATATTTCAAAACATTGAAGCCATGTCTGCTTTTAAGGTCTTGAACACCATGCTCGGTCCTATAATGTGCGCACAAACTCTCCAGTCGGTGTCCTTGGCGGAAGGTGCAGGAGGATTTATCTTGATGCGAAAGCATTTTGGTTGAACAGCACAGAGACTACAGCAGTTTAGTGATGAGCTCACTGTCAACTACTACACTAGTGCTATCTACGTTATGTTTCATATAGGGATGCACGATATTTCAGCCTCCATATTGGTATCAGCCGATAAATGCTCAATTTTCTGTTATCGGTATCGGCCCGATAAGAAAGTTTGGCCGATATCTTAAAGGCGATAAATAATGCATTATATCCTTCAGAAACACTTGACTTGAGATGACTTGTTTGCATTATTTATGCATTATTTTATTTATTTGTAAGACTTTTTATGAAATTTGGTAATGGGAGAGTTAAGCTATTTTTAAAATTTACACTGTTCAAACTAGGCTGCTTATGTTGAAGTGTTTGGGATGTGGCTTTAAATTATGATCTTTTTTATAATCAGGCTCTCAAAAAGTATATATAAATTTGGATATGGATTTATCGGCCAACAAATCGGTTATCAGCTTTCAAATAAAAATAAAATATCGGTTATCGGTATCGGCCAAAATGTTTTATATCGGTGCATCCCTAGTTTCAGACAACACTACTAACTCGACCCTGCAGATTTAAGTGTGCCACTTCTTAAACGCTTGTGTTGTAACACTCACACCGTCTGACCTCAGTGTGTTTAAGCTCTGAGAGATGATGAGGCTCCTTTTGCAGTGTATTGTCTTCATTTGGTAACTTTGTAACTGTCATCTTAATCCTAATAAAATGTGTAATCTGTTATTGTTAATGGAGTTGGAGTTTTTGTTACATATTATATAAATATTGTATGCTGTTTTAAATTTGCCATTGAATAGAAGTAGACAGTTTGCAAGACCTTGGTTCCCTCGACAGAAACCCAATAGGATTTTTTCATAGACTTTTGGATTATTGCAGATTATTGTTTTGTTTTTCATGATGATCTTCACAAATGAATGAAACTTTTGAGTTTTGAAGCGTAAATAAAATCACCAAAAGTAAAAAGCTGAATGTAGGCTATAAACAATCTACACCACGGTCACATGATTTCAACGTCACCACCATTACGCTTCTGACAACTCTATCATTCGTTATCTAAAAACGTTTCCCCTAGAAGTTTAAGTTTGACTAGATTGCAAGAGCACAATTATAAATGCTATGAAACTGAAAGCAACTAATGAGTAGATGAGTTTACCTGGTTCTGTGTGATGACGTTTAATGTAGTCCCATTTAGACACTTAACAACTGCCTTTTATAAAACAAGTAAAAGCGTTAAAGAGGCATTACTGATCTATTAGATGTCATAGAATAAAATGTGAAAATATTTTGAGCTTCATATGTTAGTTTTGTATCTTTAAGAGAACCCTACAATTGTTTTTTTTAAGGATCTAAATCTATTGGATGACTGAAAGTGAAGGGGAAAAGAATAACCATTGCAAACAAGTGTTTGGATATTTTATTTGGGCTTCTCGTTTACTATGGGTAGACCGTGTTTTTATTTCATGTGGATGTTTTTTGGATGGGTTTATATTGGCTGCAGTGTACTGTAATCCTCTGGATGGAAGCATTTAATCAAATTGGCCAAAAAACTGGATACAAGAACACAAGAATGTGCAAAACCTAGTGAATTATCTGTGGAGAAAAAAGAAATGACGTGGATACTACGTCAAACCACCCAAAACTTCTGCATGAGTGAGACTTCGAACTGAAAAGCTTCATTGTTCAATGGCTTCGTTTAACAAAAAAAGTAAAGGAGCTTCAGTCAGACATATCGAGAGCACTGCATAACACCAACGGGTGGCACAAAACAAACTATGAACCATGTGAAACAAAGTATCCTAAAAATAAAAATTCTGTTAACAGTCCTGGGGAAAGGTACTTTTGAACGTAATGCATTACAATATTGCATAACTCCTTTAAAAAGTAACTAATTGCTTTAGTTAATTTTTATGGAAAGTAATGTATTACATTACTTTTGTGTTACTTTTTATCATCTAGGCTGGGCTTAAAATAAAAAAATTATATAGTTTCTGTACATTTAAAGCCCTTTCACACACAAAAGTTAAACAAATAAGCCTCAGCCTGAAGGAAAAGTAAATCCACATCTGTGTAGTAGAGGCACAGCTCAAACAAACCTTTCAAGAAGATGGAGAAGAATGTTCAACACTCCAGCAATTAAACAAAAAAAGGAAACATGGGTTTATCTAAAATAATTTTTGCTTAGTAGTATTGGAATTGGATCATTGAAGGTCAGCATAAGAGACATTGGTTAATAAAATGGGATTAAATACATAAAGGATATTTGTGATATTTAATTGCGTCATATTCTTAATTTGCTTTTCACAGTTTTTATTCATTTTAGAGAAATACTGAATATGTTTTTGTGTGAGTGGGATGAATAAATGCATGTTTACATTCATAAAACTACTAGAGTAACATCCTGGTCACATGGCGCACTTCTGCACTTACTCATGATTTTAACATGGGGACAGGAGAGCTGTCAGTCTATAAATGGGAAAAACTGCTTTTACTTACTTGATAAAGCAACTCCTTTATAGAGGTATTGGAGGTCAATTGTTTACCAAAAAACTGGTTAAAGGAATTCTTCAAAATATCCTCTTTTCACAGAAGGAAAAAATGCATGCAGGTTTGACCTGAATGACATGAATTTTTATTTTTGGATGCACTATTCCTGTTATTTATTCAAGGGTTGGCAAGATCATGTTATTTCTGCATAGGATGCCTTTAAAAAATAGAAGAGAAATCTCTGTTTATATGTAAAATTTTTGTTGTTGTTGTTGTTTTATCACTTTGACATAAGCCTCACAGAAGAAAAAATCAGTAAACGAGACTATTAGGAACGCTTTCAAGCGCTGTTTGTGGATTCGGATGGTCGTTGGTGGTCTGATGTTGCACCAGTGTTATAGCTGGTTGGGAAAAGTCTGGAGCTGTTTTCCTGCGGCAGGGATAGAAGGGGTGTTTGTGTGGGAAGTCACTCATTAGCGCGAGTATTTAGGCTGACGTCATGGCCAATCATTAAGTGGGTGCAGGAGCCAGAGGACCTTCTGATGGATCGATGGCCAATTAAACTCTCATCTCTCAGGGCCCCTGAAAGAGAATCTCCTGTCCCGCTAGTCTTTTTCTCCTTCGTCCTTCCGTCTCCCTTTCTCTTTCTTTTTTTTGCTCGTTCCCAGAGTGAGTGACAGGGAAGGGTCGAGCAGCCCCCGGTTCCGCAGTCACCTGGAGCGCAGCCAAAGCCTGGGCCTCCAGCCAAATTCAAAACCACTCGCAAAAGATATGAGGCTGCCTTTCAGGTGCCCTTCTCCAAATCCATGTTTCTCTCTGCTTCAGGAATGCCATACTTTATGTTAAAGCAGCCGTGGCATTGCTATTTGAATGATACTGACTGAAAACCAACCGTGGGCTCGCTGAATAGTGACACGATCGACTTCTAGAGCAGAACCGGACTTGTTACATTGCTAAACTTACAACGTTGATAGATAGAGAGCTAAACTGAACCGAATAATGACACTATTGTAACCACAAATATATATATATATATATATACATGTATATATATATATATATATATATATATATATATATATATATATATATATATATATATATTTTTTTTTTTTTTTTTTTTTTTAATTTGTTTACAGCATTGACACTAATTTTCCTATTTTATTCAAGTGTAGCTGCTTTTGAAACAATCTGTATCGAATAAAGCATGACATAATAAATGAATGACTTTTAATGACATTTTGCTTATGTATATATGTAAGTAGTCATAATATGATTTTAATATATTAGATTAGCAATTTGAGACTGAATGGGTGCCCAGTCTTTGTTTCTAATAAATGCATCGTCTTTTAGACACCGACCAAGAAAGGCATCATGAATGTGAAGCACTGAACACCCTGCATGTTGACCCGGCAGGTCAAAGAAAAAATCCAACATAAGTGACTGACTTCTCTCTCCTTAGTGATGTGAGAGTTAAAGTACAGCACTGTGAAAAGTCCTGTCTGTTCCTGAACCCTCCGAAGGTCGACCAGACTAATGAGGTTAGGGCTAGAGACTGAGGGCTGTTTGGCCATGAGTGCCATGTGTTATGCCAAAATCCGCAATTCTTCACAATGGATTTTTAATGAGCGCAGCTTATGCATGCTTAATTAAATGAACTAAAAAAAATTAAAACACTTTTTTTTGCCTTCAAATAAATAGCCTTTGCGATTATTATGCTGCTCTGAGTTGATAACAGAGAGTGCACATGCATGGAGAGCAGAGGGAGGAGAAGAGCAGAGGGAGGAGAGGAGGTGGAGGAGGGGGGCATTAGCTTTGGATCCTCCCTGCACCCTAGAGAGAGCGAAAGTTCAGAGCAAGAAGCAGAAGTGCGCTAAATAAAGTCTATCCAGCGCATTCAGAAACATTCGCACGGAGGCACGCACACTTCTGTCTCCAGCACGGATGCGCGCGCGTCTGGATGCGCTTAGCTCTGTGGAAATACTGCCTCAGGGGCGATTCTAAGATTTTGATTTTAGGGGGGCTCAGCCCCCAATAAGGGTATGATTAAAAAATATTATTTTACTATTAGGGTAGGGTTGTATACTACTAACCTTATTGTAATCCACTATTCCATTGTATTCCCTGTATTTCATATATGGGAGTAGGAGTACTGACTGAGCCATATATAACACTGTAAAAAAAAACTAATACAGTTTTTTAGATGTGACCAGTCACTGGAAAATTTTGAATTGGGAATGTAGATATTTATTTTTATTTTTATTTTTTTACAATAAAGACTTCCTGATTCAGTATTAGGACATTCATGTTTATCCTTTGATGATACCACAGCTTTTTCTTATGAAATGTAAGTGGAAATTGGCAGAAAATTAAAACAACATAAGGGTTCAATGACTGCAATGAATCTTGGGAACACAGTGGTATTGTGTGTGTGTGTGTGTGTGAGGCTGTCTGTTCTATTCTCACCTGACTGTTGCTCATTTGCAGACCTACTCCCGCACGACAAAAAAAAAGTTGTATATCCATCTACAATGAAATATAAATTATTATATTTTATTATTATTATTATTATTATTATTATATTAATTTTTAGCTTTTTAGCCTTTATATTCAACAATACGGTTGGTTATACATCAAGTCAGCCCCTGAAAATTTATTTCATTTCAAATCATTTAACTAGCCAGCTAATTTTCATTAAGAATATAGACAAAACATGTATTAATGTAATTGTCTATTGGCAATATGTTTAATCTGTTCTATATTTATTTATATTTATTAAAAATAACATCATTATCAATTTGCCACTTCTATAAATCAATTACTTAAAAAAAAAAAAAAAAAATCACAGATCCATTTACTCTTACTCTAATATATGTATCATGATACACTAATGATTAATTATTACTTAATACAAAATTATGTTTAATAATAGAAAACAAAATAACTCCACATGATGTTTCTCTCTCTGTGACATTTAGTGCTTTCAGACAATGATGTGTGTCGTTAATAATTTATTTTGCATGGCTGCATAATGTAATGCCGAAATACACAATAATATGTTTTCAATTTCAAAAAGTAAATTAAAATAAATCATGATCGTTTTCTAAAGTATGTTTTCATGGGTGTTAATCGCTTCATTTTTTTGGAAGAAAAAACATCTCTCACACTGTGATAAAGGCTGAAAGTGAACGCAGCGAAGACGTACTGGTATTGGATGCGAGAACACACACACCACACGCACACGCACACACACACACACACACACACACACGCACGCACGCACGCACACACACACACACACACACACACACACACACACACACACACACACACCTTGTACTCTCTGATGTTCGCTCTGCTCGGCGCCCCTGTGGATTGAAAAACGCGCTGAATCCATGCAGACTCAGATAAGGGGAGGAGCCGGAACTTGATGCAGCTTGCCACCGTCTCAAATGAGTTTTTAAAGGGGACTGAAGCGATCACTAATTAATTAATCAAAATTTTTTTAGGGGGGCTGGGCATAAGTTTAGGGGGGCTGAAGCCCCCCTAAAAAGGGCCTAGCGACGCCCCTGTACTGCCTCACTCCAGAATAAATGGATGAAAAACAAATGCAAAGTGGAAGGTAATCCTTGCGGAAAGTTGTGTGGTTTTAAGATGCGCTGGGTTTATTCCTGCGCGCTGCTGATTGTGCTGGTGCTCGATAACGCCGTGGCCGCGCCTGCGTGGAGAAAACACACGGTAAGCGCTCGATATCATCTCAAATTCATATTAGGAGCTTTGGTTTGTGTCTAGACCTCATAAAAGAGCTGGAAGTGACATGCACAGGATTTCAGGACCCTAGAGCATACATTTGGCACTGACATCTGACGTGGCTCTATTTCATTGAAACTATTTAAACTAATTATTTGATCATTTTCATGCATGCATTTTCGTGCATAATAGAATACATGTACTTTTTACACTGCTGAAAGGTGATATCATGAAAGAAAATGCAAACCTCTAAAAATATACTTTATGCACAACATTTACTATAAAGCTTTCACTTAGATTTTTTTTTTTGTTGTAATTTTCATAATTAATTAAATACAAGTAACGCGTTGAATTAAACGTGAAATGTTGAAGCGTAAAGACAGAAGTAGCATTCTCTTGTAAAACCTACTCCAATAATCTTAGAATTTTTTATATTTTAGGCTGTTTGGACAAAAACTGTTACTCATTTGACACAATGAGAAATGCATTGCTGCTTCACGAGCTTTTTTTTTTTTTTTTTATTTGGAAAGAGTTGTAAAATCTTTGCAAAGATCAAAAGGAGGAGAAAAAGAGAGGAAGAGTGTTGAATGCGCGTTCACATGTGGGTGACAGATATTCCAGAGCCTCGACTGACTTCAGCTTCTGAAGTTCATCTGGAAATCATATCACACAGCAGCAGACGATAGCTCTCCTGATTTATCTAAATATTCATATATCCGAAACCAAAAAAATAAAGATTACTTTTAAAAAGAGTTGTTAGTACAGATTTTTTTTTGCATGTTAATATTTTATAGTTTAAATTTATGTTTAGTACAAATATTTGAATTTGGCAGTGTTGTTTGAACCATTTAAGTGGGATTCTATCTTTAATTAAACTGTTACATAAATCAAAACTTATGTTTTTAAATGTGTTCATTTAAAAATATATTAACATTAAATATATCAAATAACTCTCAACAGGTAAAATTAAAATCAAGTACTTTACATGTTTTAGTATGTTAGTCAACACATTAAACTAAGTGTACTTTATAGAACAAATCAAAAAAAGATTATTAAAACAATGTACTTTACTGTAAAACTTTTAATTTGAAATGATTAAGTGTGTCATAAACGTTTATTCTCTTTATTTCCACTTGTGTCCTTTTTTTCATTATTCAGTAGAGTTTTGTTTAAATACTTGAAAGATTTGTGCACATTTAGTTAGTACAATTAAGTGCACTTCTTTTTCACAAGGTACAAGCTTGATTATTTGAGTGAAACAGCAGGATTGGAGCTGCATGAACTCCACAGTTTTGTATAATAAAACGTGATAGTCATGTTCTCCAACATGGTTTGACATGATCCAAAGTGGATGCTAGTATATCAGAGTTGATTTGTGACTTAGAAACATATCTTGACATAAGAATGTCAGTTTCCCGGTAATCACTATGGACTGGCTTGGTGGTTTGCTAAATGCATAATCTTTTCTATCTTCCTCTTAGGTGGCTAGTATTCAGTTGCATAAGCCATGTGTGCAGACACTGGCTCCTGTGGACACGAGATCTCATCGAGGTCTGGCTCGATCCAAGCGCTATGCTATCAACCCACTGGGATACAAGTGGGAGCATCTTAACGTCACATACAAGTGAGAGACACAGGATATGTATATAAAAAACATGCTGACTAGATAGAAATAGAATTGAAGCTTTTCTATTGAAGTGCATGTTGATGCATGAGATGATCTGGGGTTCAGATGGTGAGGGATATTTTGGGAAGAGCAGATTGATTTGGGGAGTGTTGGGCTTTTGTAAATGTGTATTCTGATTGATAGCAGACACAGAGTCTCTTTGAAAGTGTGTCGTTCATTCCTGGCTGGGAGTAATTTACGATTCTCCCTCTTCAAGGATCACAAAGTTTCCCAACACATTGAATAAAGACGATACCCGCAAAGCTATCAGCATCGCCTTCACGAAATGGAGTGATGTTTCTCCTCTGACTTTCAATGAAATCACCAACCCCGACAAAACTGCTGACATCACTATAGGTAAATAAATGAGCGGGAAAGGAGCCAAAGCATCAGGCGTGTGCACTTTGGCAGGCTGACAGAGTACGTTATGCAGCTATTTTTGCATGAATCTCTAACACCTCATTTTTCTGAGACAGGCTTCTACACGTACAATCACACAGATTGTTGGTGGTCTCCTCTGCACCCGTGTTTTGACGGACTGAACGGTGAGCTGGCCCATGCCTTCCTTCCCCCACGAGGAGAGATTCACTTTGACAACCATGAATTCTGGATTCTGGGGAAATCCCGCTTCAGCTGGAAACAAGGTACTGGTCTGATACATTTATTTATTTCAATCGCAGACATAATGTTGGCCCACATCTGGTCCATGTCTGTTCCACTCGGGCCACTGTGTTGCTGTCTGGGGATGGATGTGTTTGACAGAATACAAATATAACAGATTTGATCATTGATTCCAATATTCAAAACTTTTGACAGACTTGTGGTGCATTCACCAGTGGCATTGTCAGTGTGTGGAAATGAAAAAAGTGTAAATAAGCAAAAGTGCTGCTGTTTGACTAATTTCCAATTACTCACTTTTGGCACCTAAGTTTGAATTCAGTTCAAAAAGTATGTTTCAGACAAAATTTGAGATTTGTGGAAAATCTATTTCTAGTCAAACGGAAATCGCAAGCACCAGGTGACTTTAGTTTCTTGACCATTTGTGTTGGTCCAAAATGTATTTGCTAAAAATTTGAACTGATGGTGGCGCTGGAGTAAAGTGTTGTGCACTAGAGATGAACAGATGTCTTCTGTAAAATGCGTTTCACAAGCACAATACAGGAATATATCACATACAGTAAGTAGACAGGTGATCAAGTGCAGAGACCACAAATGTGAGCATTGAGACAGACCCATTAATGCCTTTATGAACTTGTTAACTGAATCAAAATGATCCACTGTTTTGAAGAGCTTACTACAGATGTTCTAATTGAAGTGTAGCCTGATCTATAAATGAATGAAACTGTTAAATATGAAGGTTTGGTCAAATTTGTGTTCTTGCATTAATGTACATAGTGCTTGTTTTATGGGCGCTTGGCAAACTACTACATTAAGGTCAAACTTTATTTTAAGGTCCAGTTCTCACTAATGAATTTGCTGCTTGTTAATAGTTAGTAAGGTAGTTGTTCAGTTTAGGTATGGGATTGGATTAAGGGATCTAAAATATAGTCATACAGAATAAGTGCTTAATAAGTATTAATAAAAAGCCAATATGCTAGTAATATGCATGCTAGTTGATAATGAGAATCTGTCCTTAAAATAAAGTGCTAGCGAAATTAAGTATCATTCTCTTTTCTGAATTATATGCATATAATACAATTCTATAAAAATAATAAAAATATAAACCTACGTTATAAAACTGATCTGAGATCAGTTCAAGTATAGGGATTTGAACCATCAGACACTCATTCATGGGTTTTAGTAGATCAGTTTTGTTTATTGGCAAACCATGGATTTCTCTAACATTTTGGAAGTAAGGTTTGAAACAATATGAAATCATGTGACTTGGGGAGTTTGAGACAAGCTCTGAACCTTGTGCTCATCACTAGTTCACTTTGAATGTCAAATGTTTAACCTGAAAAATCACATCACATCTCTTCATACTCATGCTCAAAGAAATCTCACGGTCCTCCGTCTGTTTTTCTGTCCCTTTCCTCTTTGATTTGATGGTGTGTTGTCTCTGCACAGGTGTGTGGCTGAATGACCTGGTCCAGGTCGCTGCTCATGAAATCGGTCACGCTTTAGGCCTCTGGCATTCACAGGACCCTAATGCGTTAATGCATCCTAATGCAACATACACGGGTCAGAGGAACATCGCTCAAGATGATATCTGGGGCATCCGGCGCCTTTATGGTAAACAAAATATAGTCACAATGAACCGGAAATTGTGACAGATCTTTTATTCCATATTGTGACATACATAAACTGTAGAGCGGGGTTGTTTCTATGAGTCAGTTGTTGATTGGATGATGAGGTGTGGGCGTGGTATCTAAAGTGGAGGCGGAGTTTCAGTGACCTAAATGACCATTTTCACCCAAAGATCCAGTTATTACATTTTGATTGAACATTCTGAGATCGATAATGAAACATGCACGGGTGAATCGTTAACAATAAGACCAATAACATGCATTTAGAAAATAGATAAGTTGAATTTTGATTGTATGAGCCTTAAAAATAAGTGCAAAAATAATGTTCTTTTGACATGTTCACATCTCTCTGGAGTGTTATAGCTTATGTTTGTATCTATCATCTGCATGTGTGTTTGCTTCAGGATGCATGGACAAGAAGCGTGTGTGTGTTTCTTGGGCCCGCTTGGGTTTCTGTGAGAGGAGGCGGAGCTTCATGAAGAAAAACTGCCCCCAGCGCTGTGACCTGTGCCACGGTGAGACACTAAAAACATCCTCCTCCAACATCTCCTGCAGCGCTAGCTTCACTTCCACACAGTGCTCTTCATTGTGCATGTGGACGGACATCGTAGTTAGTTGAAATAGTAGTGATTATTACAGACTCACACACTTGTTCAGCTGACCCTTTACTGTGATTGTTTGCTCCTCAGAGCCTCTGGATTCAGTGTCTACACCAACACCTCCTCCTGAAAATGTGAAGATCAAAATTGTGCCTCGTGGAAAAGTTGTGGGCTTCCGCTGTGGGACAAAAAACACCAGAGTGCCTCCAAAAGTCAGGTAGAGCATCCTCAAGCCTAAATAACTTTTATATTACTAGTAATATTTTGAGGTGAACACTTACAGGATTGAAGTAACTTAGATTTACTTGTTTATCCATAAATCATTTTTTTTTTTTTTTTTGAAGAATCATGTTAAATTGTAAGTATCAAATATGATCATCAGGCTTTTAAGGAAGGCTTTTCTCAGTCTTTTTTTTTTTTTTTTTTTTGCATCACTTTATATGATTTGCCCATGATAAAAAACTACAGAGAATTGATCATAAAACTAAGCATTTAAAATATCATCTGACTGAGATTTTATTGGAGCTTAGGGTTAGGGTAAAGTTGAGTCTTATTTTTGGCCACAACTTTCTCTGTGTTTCAGCAAATGGAAAGATTTTTGGTGAAAAATCTTATTTTGACAAATATTTTGGGAAAATGCTTTGAAAAATTTCAAAAACATTAGGCCTACACTGTGGGTAAATTAACTACCCTTTCGTTATGTTTGTGGATGAAAACATCAACTAAATTAAACTAAAATGTATCAGATAAAAACAAAAATCTTTTTTTTGCATAAATCTATTAATCAACCTCAGTCCTGATCAAAATCCAAGATTTGAACTCTTTAATTACCAAGTTCATAAATTATGTCACTGATTTAGAAAAAAATACACACAAAATGACTTAGACTTAGTAAAAAGTAATTGTGGCTGGATATTTTTTTACCTTATATCACAGTCTTGGGAGCATCAAAGATTAGTAACAACGTTTACGCTTTTATGTTATGTTTTTGTGCAGCATTAGATTTAAATTTTTTCTCCCTCATTTATTGTTTGTGGCTGTTTTTGCCCCATTGACTTCCATTATAACAACATTTTTGGATTGCAAAGCCATGACACCATAAAATCATGCATTCTTGATGGTTGGTGGTTTTCCCTGTTGGGAAGAGGTACAATTTGTTATTTTTACAGTTGATCACAAGGTGGGGTCATTAACCCTTTAGATAGACCTGTGCAAAAAAAAAAAAAGAAAGGAAAAAAAGTAGTTTCTGGCTTGTAGATGGAGTTATATGGGGAATAACAGCAAATTATAGTGTGTGTGTGTGTGTGTATGTGTGTGTGAGAGAGAGATTCTTGATTGTTGGTGGTTTTCCGTGTTGGAAAGAGGTAAAATTTGTTATTTTTTTACAGTTAAAAAAGTTTTACAGTTAACCCTTTAGATAGACCTGTGCAAAAAAAGCTTAGTTTCCAGCTTGTATAAGGAGTTATATGGAGTATAACAGCATATTATATTGTGTGTGTGTGTGTGTCTGTGTGTGTGAGAGAGAGAGAGAGAGAGAGAGAGAGAAAGAGAGAGTGTGTGAGAGACCTTTGCGTGCTTACCTTGATGTATCTAAAAAATCAAAATATGCACCAAGGCTTTCAGAACTACATGGAGTAAACAATAAAAAAAAACAAGTGTGTTTTTGCACCTGCTGCTTTTTATGGTGAAAAGTACAGACCAAACAAAAACAACTAGATTTAAACACTTGCATGCCCTCCTGCTTGTCATTTGATGGTGAGAAAAGCAGCAAGCAACATGAAATTGGCACCCTAATCATCCTCTCCAGCTTCCACTGAAGGCGAGGAGGATTCAGATGATCCTGTATAAAGGTGGATTGGGAGAAACGGTAAAGTGTGGTTTTCCATCAACATGGAGACAACTCACTTCCTTCAGCCTGCCAGAGGCGTGTCTTCAGGAATGGCGCGTTATGCCATCGCAAGGGACCAGAAGTGTATTCCTGTATATGTGTGAGAGGGAAAGAGAGACCTTTGTGCACTTACCTTGATGCATCTGAAAAAAATCAAAATATTCACCTCAGCTCTCAGAACTACATGGAGTAAACAAAAACAAATTAAGTGTATTTATGCACCTGCTGCCTTTTGATGAAGTACGGATGGCCTATGTGTGAAATGCATGTCCTTCCTTGATGGTACAGCCAGTTTAAAAACTAGTTAAAAAATTAAACAGTTTTAAAATCCTTCTATAATACACTTTTTGATTTTTGTGTAAAAAAAACTACTTTGCATCAGATTTATGAACATTATTATAAACCAAAATGCAACAGCAACTTCAAATAAACTGTAGCTTGCTGGAGGGGTCAAGCTGCATAATCATTTCTAAAACTTCGGTACAAGTCAAGCCCTTTCTCGTGTTGCTTGCTGCTCTTCTCACCATCAAATGACCAGCAGGAGGGCATGCAAGTGTTTAAATCCATGTACCTTGTTTTTGTTTAGTCTGTACTGCTCACCACCATTAAAAGGCAGCAGGTGCATCAATACACTTACTTTGTTTTTGTTTACTCCATGTAGTTCTGAGAGCTGAGGTGTACATTTAGATTTTTCTCAAATACATCAAGGTAAGTGTGCAAAAGTCTCCCTCACACACACACACACACACACACACACACACACACACAAGCCAAACTAAGCTTTTTTTGCACAGGTCTATCTAAAGGGTTAATGGTTCCACCTAGTGATCAACTGTAAAAATTACACATTTTACCTCTTCCCAACAGGGAAAACCACCAACGATAAACAATGCATAATTTTATGGTGTCATGGCTTTGCAATTAAAAAAAATGCCGTTATAATGGATGTCAACGGGGCAAAAACAGCCACAAACAATAAATGAGGGTGCACAAAAACTAACAATGCATCAAAGCCAACGTTGTTACTAATCTTTGACATGCCCAAAACTGTGTAAAAAAAATATCCAATATTTTTTAAACATTTGGTAGTTTTGATCAGAACTGAGGTTGATTAATAGATTTATGCAAAAAAAAAAAAAAAAAAAAATTCTGATACATTTTAAAAGCAGTTTAATTTAGTAGATGTTAAATAGTCTTCTATACTGTTATATATATATATTTATACTGTAATATATATATATATATATATATATATATATATATATATATATATATATATATATATTACAAGCTATTAGAAATGAATCTTTCTTTTTGACTATATAAATATCAGGATCTGCACCATATTTTTGCATGTATATATTTGACTTTTTATCTCGCAATCCTGACTTTATAATACACAATTGCGGGTCGCAATTACCTTGTTTTATTTTTTTCAGTGGAGTTAACAGGCTTCCATAGGTTTATCAAATGTTTAGAATTTTTTTTTTTTTTTTTTTTATAGTTGAGGTTTTTTTCTCGCAATTAAGAGTTTAGGCAGAATTGTGAGATAAAAGGCACAACTACCTTGTTTTATTTTTTATTGAGTGGCTTTAACAGGCTTCCATAATAATAGATATATTTTTCTAATTTTTTTTTTTGATATATCGGGCTTCACTGGGTAAAATCTTAACATAAAGATCAATAGATTAAATTGTTCAAGATCATATGAAATAATTTTATTTTAGTTGAATATTTTTTCCCCTTATAATATTAATGAAGTACAAAATGTCCATTAATGATCTCCCAACAGCCATCAACATGTTTGATGGAATGCATCATTTTTTAAGCTAAGTTTCTGTCCAGTTAATCTCAGCTGCTTTGTTTCATCTTTCATCAGCTGGTATAAAGACGGTGAGCAGTTGCTGACATCCATTCCTGGCTATATTGTAATTAAAGATCGGGACCTGAGGCTCGTGGCAAATGAATTTAATGAAGGCACATACACCTGCCGCATCCATCGGCGCGGTAACGTTGTCTCTGCTAACTCGTGGGCCATCCGGCTGAAGCCAGAGCAGTCCTCCAACAACAGCTGATGGAGCGATGCTGATGTACTCATCCCATACTCTACCTCCAGACCCGCTGTCCTCCTCTGCAGCAAACACAGAGTCATAATGGACCACCGGCACAAGCAGGGGTTTCCAACCTTCATAGCTCTGAGATTCATGACAATATTTTGAAGGATCACCAACTAGATTTTCTTTTGTACGTCTGTCTGCTGCAGTGATGACAAAGGTGCTTTTTTATTTAGGTAAATGCCACTTCTGAGGCATAAAATTTAGTTTCAAAGATGCTTAAATGTTTGAAAACATTTTTGATGAATTAAAGTGAAAACAAAATCTTCTCAATTTTGTTTGCAAAGGTACAGTTCCATACACAGCGGTTTTTCAGTAGCCTTGATTTTAGTGTTTTAAAGGGCTGTTCACACCATTGGCTTCAACAATAACTATAAAGTGTTAATAATAGTGCTCTCAAATCAATAAATCGCTAATAATTCCATTCAAAATAAAAGTTTGCGTTTACATATGTGCATGTACTGTGTATATGTATATATAAATACACACATACACGTTTAAATGTAAGAAATATTTACGTGTATTCATAATTATATATGATTCGTAGTATACATATATATATTACATTTATTTCTTAAATATCTACACATATATTCGTGTATTTATATATACAAATAATTATCAGAGAACACACACACATATTATGTAAACACAAATGTTTTTTTTTTGGATGCAATTAATCACCATTAATCGATTTGACAGCACTAGTTAATAATCATATTAATTTTTTGAGAACAGGAAGTCCACCCCACAGCTATAACACTAACAAGAGAAATAAAAATTCAAGCAAGTTTGTTTGTTTAGTGCATTTTAAAAATGTCTAATGGTTTTAAAACGGCTTTAACAGAACATTGTGATGTTAAAGGGTTAGTTCACCCAAAAATGAAAAACCTGTCATTAATTACTCACCCTCGTGTCGTCTCAAACCTGTAAGACCTTTGTTCATCTTCAGAATACAAATAAAGATATTTTTGATGAAATCCGAGAGCTTTCTGACCCTACATAGACAGGCGCTGTGCCTTGTTTACAAGCAGAGGAAGACGTACGCATGCGTCGTGGTACTGTCATGAACGTGCGGTGGAGACTGACACAGAGAAGAAATTGTTGAATAAAGTCATTATTTTTGTTTTCTTTGTGCACAAAAATATTCTCGTAGCTTCATAAAGTTAAGGTTGAACCACTGACGTCACATGGACTATTTTAACGATTTCCTTAATACCTTTTTGGGCCTTGAACATGGTATTTGCGTTGCAGTCTGTGGAGGGTCAAAAAGCTCTCGGATTTCATCAAAAACATCTTAATTTGTGTTCGAAGAGACACGTGGGTGTGTAATTATTGACAGAATTTTCATTTTTGGGTGAACTAATGTTAATGACATCTTAATATCTTAAGGCTTTATAGTTGTGTTAAGCAGATTAAAGCTGGGGGATAATATAGTGACATTTTGCGATGAAATAAAAATATTAAGCAGTTGATATACTATACAGCAAATCTCAACTGCTTGATACTTTTACACAAGTATATTTGTGGATAAAGTTGGATATGACAATTCATAACTTTATACACAGAAACAATATCATTGGAATAATTTTCAGAGCATTTGTTTTCCAGCTGATGAATGATTAAAAACATTGACCACCAATCTGAATCCAACCACTCATAGCTCAAGCATTTAAAGTGGCTTATAAACAGAACATTAGCACGTTTGTTGGTGTGACACCAATATAGTCATCATTCTTGGTGTGAATGGGCCTGTAGCTTTTTAAAATTATTTTAGTTTAAATTAGTTTAGACAAAATTAAGTTGGTTTAGCAGCCCTTGTTAAAGTTTACTGATGGTCTCAAATGGACTGAAGTATCCCAAGTTGAGAACCACTCAGATATGAGTATGAGTTTATGAAACTTTTCCTTACAATGTCATTGACTCATCCCTTTCTCCAAGACTGAAGTACATTTTATAAAGAGTTCAGACATGTATCATGAAGGGCAAGTCAATTATGGTGGGGAATATGGCCTTGTTTACATATGCTGGAGTTTTAGGTCCTTTATTGGCATCTATTATTAAAATGTTCTTCACACTAAGGAAAAAATGGTTCTTTTAAGAAATAATCACTGAAAGCTGTAGGGAACCAATAATGGTTATTCTATGACATCACTGCAATCCCCCCCAACCCCCCCCCACCCCACTTTGGAATCTTTATTTTTAAGAATGCAGCTGCTGGAACTAGTAATAGAATTGGAAAAGTGGAAATGTAACCTGAAATATCAAACATCTGTATCCAATGTTACGGGTATTTAACTATTCAGAAGAAATAGGTTAATGTTAGTTTTTTTTAAATCATCTTTTTTTTTTTTATCTTATGTTATTGGACATTAAAGGTGCTGTAGTACCTAGTGTTTTTTTGATCCCCATGAATAAGTAACAAGCCATGAGACAATACAAAAACAATTATTTTTCTTTCAGGATGGTTTAGTGATTCACTGATATTATTTACAGTCCTTTTAATTCTCAAAAGATAATCGAAAACAAATCAAATCAATGTTTCTGACCACAAGAATGTCAAAGTTGTCCTTTGGTCTGCTGGCAAACACATAATCCTGAAATCATCTTCCGGTCCTGTGTAAACATGTAAACAAACAGGTCCTGGAAGTCTTTCGTGTTAACACTGTTCCTCAGTAGACTTAGGTAATGTAAACATGGGACCTGTGCCTCAGACTAGCACATGGTTTAAATGTGACACTGCCAGGCCCCAAAATTATTACTTCACACCAGAGTCTGAGAGAGAGAGTTCATGGGAGGAAAAACACCTAATGAACTGTAGCAGAGAGAAAAAAGGTCAGTGAGATGCATGAATGTTCAAGAAGAATGATTAGAAGTAAAAACAGACTTTCACTTTGAGTCATAAACTGAGATGAAATACAGTAAACAGCATAAAATGAGAACAAAGATTCTAGAATATACAACGACGACTGATTCTGAAGATTTCTGTCCCGGGATCCCTCCCCCATCCTGGAAGTAGTCTCAAATCTGGCCACTGTTCAAGTATGAAAAGATCTGGACAATGAAGGCAGGTGAGGGTGAGTTTTATGCACAATTGAGAATGAGATTACGTGCAAGCACATGTCATGTTATGAAACAAAAAACTGAGAGGAATGCAGAATTATGCAAGTTCCAGGACGAATACGATCCAAAGAATAGAACAACAATACGAGCGTTTTTGGTTAAGTGGTGTGTGACAAACCTCTCTGAAGCGAGAGGGAACCGTGGGATAAAAACATTTAGAAAGTACGGGTGGAATAATTTGGTCACTATTGTGCATTTCAACATTTTTTGTATTCAAATACATTTTGAGCTAGTCCATCCCTAATTTATATTCTTGGCTACTCAGAATGGCTTAAAGGCGAACATGAAGTGTTGTTTGACATCAGGAGTCTAGTCGTCCTCATCTCTGCCTGTGCAGTGAGCGCTGCTGTGATGATGAGGAGGAGGAGGAGGAGGAGAAAAGAAAGGTGAGGAGGTGAAGAAGGGAAGACGGAAAGTGGGGGACGGCGAGCGCTCCTCACTGACGGGACTGCTGCTGGGACTCTGTCTGGGACTGATGGCCTGTAACATCCGTCCTCTTCCCTCTTTCAACATGTGCTTCTATTAGACACACAATACACATTAGTGATTATTAGAGATATTAGTGAATTCATCTGTAGACAAGCACGTATTCAAAAAAATGGCTGAAATGAAAATGTACTCCTATTCACTGAAAATCTCCCTCTTTATCACAGTGCTAAAAATCATTCGCGTACACCAAGTCAAAAGTTTATAATAATTTAGATTTGATTTATTTTATGTTTCTTATGCTCACTAATGCGCACATTCTTCCATCAAAAATACAGAAACATCAAAGCTCAAGATGAGCTGCAGCTAGACTCACCAATGCCCCGTCCGGGCCGAACATCTGCAGGAAGTTCCCAATGAACTCCCTCGATTTCTCCTCCCACTTCTGAATGAGGTCGATGCCCTTCTCCTCCACCTTCTGCACGAACTCTTTACTCTTTTCCTCCACATCTCGGACCTTCTGCTTCACCTTGTCCACGTGCTCCTGCAGGTGGTACTTCTTCTCCTGGCAGAGCAGAAACTCCAATACTTAAATAAATGAGGGCAACATTTCATTTCAATTGCGTTGTTATGAAGAGATGGAAGGAGTAGTCAAGCGCACTCACGTTGATGAAGCTGACGTTCAGCTCTTTGGCGGTGTAGCCTCTCTGCAGGTTGCGGCGCACGTAAACATCATAGTCCCGTACGATTCGTGTGATGATGTCGGACGTGGAGATGCCCTCGGTTCTCTGAGTTGATGCGAACATACCTGAAAAAGTGAATTTGAAGAGCATGTATTAGAGTAAAAACTAATTGACTGAATTTGCAAGTTGCTAATACCTACCTGCCTCCTTTATGTGTCTGTAAACATCATCACTTCCTGCTGAGATGTATGGGATGTCGTCATGGGCGACAAAGTCTATCTGGGGACAGAACGTCATCATATCAGTGATGATGAAGACTTTCTCTGTTCCACTGAAGGAGAGAGTTCGGGGTTGATAATGAACCAAAGTCAAGTTCAAAATCTGAGATGATGCCAATATCTATTTTAATGGTTTGTTGTACTTTGTAAATTATTTTTTAATGTTAAAGAAAAAGGTAACCCTGTATTTTCTGGTGTCCTTGATACACATTACATGCACTTGCTATAGTAATAGTAAATCCTGCATAATAACGCTGAACCAAACACTAACTTTGACTCTAACTTAAGCATGTTGTTAAGTGTTGCTACAGTATCATTGATATACTATTGTGTTTAATATTCTGAATTCAATTCTTCCTTTTAAGTTAAAATGTTAGTAAATTTGTTGAGTTTTTATCATTTTTATCGCCTTTTTTAAATGCCTATATAGTTGTTTTTTCTTTTTATTTAAGTTTATTTAGTATTAATTATTTTAACACAAACTAAACACCAATATAAAATGTTTTATTTTATTTCAGTTAAAGGTGAGACACTGCAGGCAAAAACACTGTCAATTTTGAGATTTGGGGCTTTTTGGTTTTTCATAAAGTGCTTTTTCAAACTAGTGGAAGGAAAACATCCAAAAGACACTGTCAAGTTTTTCTTTTATAGCACTTTATCTGTTTGTGTCAACAGATTACAATACATATTTTTAAAGGCCGTTTTCTCAAAATGAGTTTTTTCTTCAACACTGACTCATAAATCTCCACTTCAGTAGCACTTACACACACCAAACTTGACATTTTTATTCCTGTCTATATTCTGAAGGTTTTTACAGAGGGATTTGTTCATATATATTTTCCTTGATTATATACAACATTTTTTTCCCCCACAATTGTGAAAATATATTGTTTTCTGGCTGCTCAAAGTATTTTCTGAATTATGGAGTGACAAAAAAAGATGACCAGAATTCCCTCTGTAAAAACATTTGACTCTAATTTGTCAAATTGTTTTTAAAGAAAATTTGAAACTGACTTCATCTAGTGTTCCGATTTTTGTACTAGACATTTATACAAATTAACATAATGCCTCATTTGCATATTTAAACATAACATTTTTGAAAACTTGTAATACAATTTTTTTTTTGCAATAATCAATGTAATCAATCAACTGGGTAAGAAAGGTGATAACTATTAGTTATTTTTTGCCCTATTCACCTGCAGTGTCTCGCCTGCTTATTTGAAGAAACTAAACCGTTTTTTTTATGGTTTCATCTTGGCTATAATTACCTAGTTTGTTAATGTCATTCCAAACTATGTGGTCACTTTGAAACCTCTCCTACTCAAAAATGTTGACTGGTTACATCTAAATTTTTCAGTTGGCCTTATTGAATTTATAAAATTAAATACACACTAATTCAATTTGGCAAACTGAAAAATTAAGATGTGATCAATCAATAGAACATTTTTTTTTTTTTTTTTTTTTTACAGTGTATACATTTTTGATTTTTGAGTGAACTATGACCTAAAACCTTTATGGTTACACACTTCACAAAGTCCTGTGTTAACCCTGGGAAATGTACATTTTCATTGCCATTTCTATATTTGACGGCTGCTTGTTGATCTGGATACTCACTCTGTGCTCGGCCAGAAACCCAGGCGTCAGTGTCCACGGAGCGTTGCGGACCACCTCATCAACATAACGACAGTGACTCACTGCGTCGTAGCGCTCATCCTCGTTCATGACGGTGAAACCCTTAAACTGATGCGTCAAATCATCGCTGCACACTGGAAAACCCATGAGGATCCATTTAACTGCATTAGTTCACATTAACAATTCACTTTTCTCTTAAGCAGTTACTACTCTTAGTTCATTTAAACATTTACTAATACATTATTAAAATCATAGGTTACACCTGTAAGCATTATTTAACGTGCTAACATGATTTACAAATATACTGCTCACTGTAAGTTAATTTCTTAATGTTACCTAATCAGACATTGCTTTTTCACTGGTGACACTAGTGACACACAAATGAAATGAAGAGCTGATTTACTGCTTGAATCTGATTGGATACACTATTACAGGGATATACGTGGCAAAAGACATTGGTTCAAACTCACCACCCACAATGAGATGTGTGTTGGGGAAAAGGCACTTGGCCTGCATCAAAGCCCGAGCGTGTCCGGAATGAAACATGTCAAAGATCCCGTCAGCATAGACGCGGACCGGACGGTGCTCTGAAGAGCGAATGAGAGAGGGAACACATGCAGGTCTTGCAGAGAGTGTGTATACAACGAGGGTGACTTCAGCCTTCACGCACCTGGAGTGCCACGGCGGGCTTCTTCCATGCTGACGCGGACGTATGGGGTTTGTGCAGCCACCAGCTCATCAGCGAACGGTGCAGGTGCAGTCAGGCCCTGGAGACACACATCAGATGAGGAAATCATGTCTTCACATCTGAGCGGCGACTGACAGAGACCTGCCCAGCACTCACCAGAGTCCTCCGAGGAAGTTTTCTGAAACACTCGGCCTCCTTCATCTCTCCGTTCATCTCCTCTCTCTTCCTCTTCCTGCCGAGGCCTGAACTGTGCGCCTCCATCCCTGCACAGAATTAAAATACACTGTTATATTTCACTGTACGACTCGTGCTGCAGTGTTCTTCATGCAGACAAATTCAAGTCGTTAATAATAGAAAATAATAATAGAAAATCTCCCCTGCCTCTTTTGATTTGTTTTCAATGGACGGTAAAAAGCGTAGAGCTTTTTTCATCACATTTTACACGGAAACTGCAGCAATTTTACTATTTCACATTTTGCACAGACATATGCAGTCAGGTTTTTCCCATGAGACTAGAGACATATATCTGTAAAGTGTGAATTAAAATATGTATTATTAAACAGAAATAATCAGATTAATTTTAGACACTTTAAATTGTGTTGTAAATGTATTGTGCATTGCACTTCAATATTTATAATGATAATAAATGTAACATTTTTATCAACACAAATATGAAATATACTCCATTATGAAGTGCTTATACTAAGGATTATGGGTATATGATTGCATCAGATTTTACAATCTGATTCAGCTCTTGATTCGATTCCATTTTCAATTCGATATTTGTTTATATATATATATATATATATTAGGGGTGTAACGATACGCGTATTCGTATTGAACCGTTCGGTACGAGGCTTTCGGTTTGGTACGCGGTACGCATTATGTACCGAACGGTTCGTTGGACTAATTAATTATATTTGAAAAAAAAAAGAGAAATATAATGATATGCGTTTAACAAGGTAGCCCAATAACCCAAACGACGTAACAGGCAACGCCCCTGACACCCCCAAAGAAGAAAAAACACCAACTTATAGTTATATGTTTATGTTAGGCTACTCAGTCAGGCGCTCGCTCACGCGCTGAAGGCTCGTTGCAAAATGTCTAATGCGTTTAACAGACCAGAAGTAGAAGATCCTCCAATAACCAACAGGTCTGGTGTTTGGGTGCACATTATAGCTTACAGGGAATCCAAAGTGCACCCAAACACCAGACCTGTTGGTTATTGGAGGATCTTCTATTTCTGGTCTGTTAAATGCATTAGACATTTTGCAACGAGCCTTCAGCGCGTGCTGAGTTAGTGAGCGAGCGCCTTAGGGGCCGTTCACATATCGCGCCTGAAAACGCGTGGAAAACGCTAGTCGCGCCGCTTTCTCCTCCTTTCCAAAGCGCTCAGGCAGAAGCGCTCATGAGGCGTCTGTCTTTGCTAAGCAACAATGACGTGCTCTCTCCATTAGACGCGGAAATTTCAGCGAAGGATAAATGGATTTGCAGCTCTAAAAATCGCTTGCAGTTGCTCTGCTACTAAATTTATTTCAAAATTGCAATCCATATACAACTATGATCAGCTGTTCCTTCATCTTGGCTGAGCTCTCAACGTTGTTACGGGAAAGGATGAAGCTGATTGGTTAGTTCTTGTCACATGACCCGCGGTGCGCTTGCGGCATTCTGAAAAGTTGAGATGTTTTTACATTTTGCTGTATCTAAAACGTATCGAACCGAACCGAACCGTGACATCAGTGTATCGTATCGAACCGAACCGTGAATTTTGTGAACCGTTACACCCCTAATATATATATATATATATATTTTTTTAAATCTTTTTCTAAACATTTATTTATAAACTTTTTCAAAGCATTCAAAAGTTTGATACAGTTTCAGTTATAGCTTTTCCCCCTTTATAACCCTTTCCGCCAAAGTAAACCATACATTACATAAAGGTTAACACAATAATACTAATATCAATAAAAATGTAAAAATAATAATAAAATAAAATAAAAAATAAATAAATAAAAATATACATAATAAATAGCCAATAATAAAAGTTTTCTCTAATTTTAAGTATTATACTACATCACATTACCACATTAAGGCTTTAGGAGAGCTTGTTGACTTCCACTCCAATAATATTCTTTTTCTCGCTAATAAGGTGGCAAAAGCAATAACATTTTTACTTTATTTGTCAGTAATACTCCGTGTTCTGGTACTCCAAAAATAGGTTTTATATTCAAACTAAAGGCCTCATTTAATGTTTTGAATATGCATGTCCAATAGTCACTCAACTTTTCACAAGCCCAAAACATATGGAAATGGTCTACCTTGTCACCTTTACATCGATCACACAAATCGTCCACATTTGGGTAAATTTTTGAAAGCCTACATTTTGTGTAGTAGGCACGATGGAGGACTTTAAGTTGTAGAAGGATGAGGCGTGCACAAGAGGTTGATCCATTTACTCTATATGTGTTTTCAATGTTCATTTAGAATCAAATCAATTTGTGAAATCTGTGTCTATACATATATATATATATATATCTCAGGTACAGTAAGTTTATTTATCAACTAAAGTTGTAAACCTTACAGGGAACCCTGTCAGTTGGTACATTATTATTATTATTATTATTATTATTATTATATGAAGTGTTAATTTAACAACTGAGTCCTAATTCAATTGCTATTTATTTAAGATATAATAACACACACACAAAGAGTATTCAAATTTCCCATAAGGTCATTTAATATGAACTTTTAATGACATAATTATGATATTGTTGTTGACATCTAAGCCCGTTTAGAGAAGCTAGTTCTCGTGTCTGTGGTAATCATTAGTACAGTACGCGGTCTCAGATCTCCAGCAGGAGCAGTGCTTTAGTGACGGGTCAGCAGATGTACATGGGCCATGACGAGCCCACGCTTGCCACATCATTTCAACATGATGACCGGCACAAATACGACACAGTTCACAAGAGGAAAACAATCAATGTGTTCACCCCCCTTTCTTCATTATAACTGCTCTATTGTTCGCTCAGTGTTCACTTAAACGTCCTCAATGTGTCCAGATATAAACCTCAGACGTGGAAGCAGACAAAGCTCTGACCGATCCACTGTCCAGCCACATGTGAACCAGCGCTGCAGCTTTTACAATTAAGACTCATTTAACCCTCCTGTGATGTCTGGGGTCAACAGATATGATAACTGAACTGAATATGATGATCATTCGTTTTTTTTTTTTTTTTTTGCCTTTTGCTACACGTGTTACACAAAATCATAAACAAATAAATTCAAAAATAAATATATTTACATGTATCATTACTGTACTCCACCCTTATCTACTGTACTATATCATACAATAATTTCTACAAGCATCAAATTATTGTTGTTGGGTTTCTATATTATATTTTGTGAGTTTCCATAAATATCATTTTATACTAAACAATAATAATAATAATAATAATAATAATAATAAAGGTTTTCCTCATGGGGACCAACTAATTAAATGTAAACAAAAAAATTATTATACTGTCAATTTGAGTAATTAATTAATACATTTAACAATATTTGGAGTCAATTTGACACCTCACAGATTAAAAACGGTTGAAATTTGCTCATAACAGGAGCCAAAAACATTTCCATCACTTTTGAGTTCATTTCTATGACTTATTAAAGTATAAATAAGAAAATAAACATTAAGGCACACAGCAAAGCCAACAAACTAACACTTTTAACCGTCGTTATCAGCTTCAGCGTCGATGGAAATAACTTTACCCTCAATGTAGGGATGACCAAACGATTAAGAGAGGAAATAAATATGAAGTCTTTCTCCAAGTAAGATTTTAATTTGAAACATGAGGACTGACCCTGATTCAGAAGCTGTTTGTTCGTCGATCGCGCCGTTTCTTCGTATCATCAGCTGAAGACCGCGTCCGAAGAACACATTTCAGTTTTAAACACTTTATAGTGATGATACTCCATATATGCTGCCGATATGACAGCTCTCCCTGCTTACTACATCATCATCATCATCATCACTGCTCAGAAACACGCACACATCCGCCCATTCGACACACTTCCGCTTCGAAACCCTGCCATCAAGCGGTCACTTCGTGCAACAACCGCTAATGAAACTACAAGAATGGCGCTCTACAATCAGATTGTCATCAAACTTTAGGATAATAATATATCCTCCCGAGGAACCAGATTTTTTTTTTATGAAAAAGTATATATATATATATATATATATATATATTGAGCAAAATTATAAATGCAACACTTTTGTTTTTGTCGCCATTTTTCATGAGCTGAACTCAATGATCTAAGACTTTTCTATGAACACAAAAGGCCTATTCCTCTCAAATATTGTTCAAATCTGTCTAAATCTGTGTTAGTGTGCATTTCTCCTTTGCCGAGATAATCCATCCACCTCACAGGTGTGGCGTATCAAGATGCTGATTAGACAGCATGATTATTGCACAGGTGTGACTTAGGCTGGTCACAATAAAAGGCCTCTCTAAAATTAGCAGTTTTATCACACAGAACAATGCCACAGATGTTGCAGGTTTTGAGGGAGCATGCAATTGGCATGCTGACTGCAGGAATGTCCACCAGAGCGCTGGGGTTATGGTATGGGCAGGCATATTTTATGGCCAATGAACACAGGTGCATTTTATTGATGGCATAAAATCATGAGGCCCATTGTTGTGTCATTCATCCACGACCATCACCTCATGTTGCAGCATGATAATGCATGGCCCCATGTTACAAGGATCTGAACACAATTCCTGGAAGTTGAAAACATCCCAGTTCTTGCATGGCCAGCATACTCACTGGATACGTCACCCACTGAGCATGTTTGGGATGCTCTGGATCGGTGTATACAACAGTGTGTTCCAGTTTCTGCCACACGGCCATTGAAGTAACATTGAATAAACAGCCTGATCAACTCTATGTGAAGGAGATGTGTTGCACTGTGTGTGGCAAATGGTGGTAAACCAGATACTGACTGGTTTTCGGACAGTCATAGTCTGACATAGAAAAAGTCAGTTCATGAAAAATGGGGGCAAAAACAAAAGTGTTGCATTTATAATTTTGTTCAGTATATATATATATATATATAAAATAAATTATAAATAAATATATATTAAATAAATTTAGAAATTAAATAAAAAATTGACATGAAAAGAAATGTATAGGCAGAAACAATGTTTTATTTATTTATTTTCATTCACCAGTCAGTTTTTAAGTTTCAGGCTATTTTTAGCCAAACTTTGAACAAAGATGATTCTCAACTATGCTATGAAAGATATAACAGTTATTTGATGTACTATTTTACTTTAGGCAATATGTGTGTAAAATGTCCATAAATTGCTATTACCATTCTATAAAATGTTTGTCCTGGTGTACTCTACAGAAGACATGAATGAAAATTATGCCAAAATTATTAGGGATGCACGATAATATCGGCACAACATCGGTATCGGCCGATATGAATATTTCTGCCGATGAGCCAAACCGATATTCTCCAAGTGAAATAATTGACCTGTTTTTCAGGTGTGAATGTCTGTCTACATTTGTAAAATAATACATTTATGGTAGAATCAGTACAGAAGAGATACATGGATTTCTCTTCAGTAAAATTAAAGTTTAAATATATCAGGCAAAATGTTTATATATATCGGTATCGGTATCGGCATCGGCCAAAATTATTTTGAAAATATCGGCATATCGAATATCGGCCAAAATCCAATATCGTGCATCCCTAAAAATTTTGGTTTCTTAACAAAAAGTCATATTTCGATTTGAAACCCCGTAACATTTTTCTGAAATGTTTATTCACGACAATTTGGAAATTAGCCAGATTTAAATGATCATATTTCCCTAAGAGTGCTAAATTTGATAATTCTGTCAATATCAGTCATATCTAAACGCCAAGGAGAGGGAGCGTTTATGATCAAACCTCCAAACATCATGATGTACGTTTAGTTGGAAGTCTGACAGGCTTTGAATTGTCAATCTTTATGTTTCTAGAAAAGTATGAGGCAGTCAATGTTGGTGCAGAGTGCATTAGCCATATTCCTTTACCAAAGCTAATGTGTGAAATAATATTACATAAATCTCTTCTATTATGTTCTGTTTTCTACAACACATTTACAGTTATACAAGGTTTTACAAGGACACGGATGTGCTAATTACAGAACAAATGAAAAAGGAGACATTTGACATATCACAAGCTGTATTTATCAAGGAGATAACTGTACAGAGTCAGTCAGGATCTGAATTATACAGCATTGGTTCATTCACTGTTTCCATGTGTATCAGTGTCACCCTTGAATAGTGGCTGTGAGTGAGAATGAGAGAGGTTTCATCATGCACAGCAGTACCATTACAAGGACATTGTTATTCATGCAACCTGAATCACCCAGTTTCCTTTCCTTTTCGACCCTTTAAGCATTGGAGAAATAACCCCACAGATCTTCAAAACTGATTTTAAAACCCATAAAATGTTCTTATTTCACAGCAGAAAAAAGAGCATTTTTGGTTGTACAGAAGCAATTAGTTTGTACTGTACAGGTCAGTGAGCTGCGGAGCTAAACCCATGGTGCTCAAGGGCCTGACACTATGGATGTGACACGGGGAGTGAGTTTCACTCTTACCCAAACATTTAAAGCAGATACAAATATTATAGTATATATAAAAGTAATTAAACAACTCTTAAGATTACAGATATCACAAGAACCTCAAAAAAACCGAGCGGCTATTAAATCATAACTGTTGGGGTTGTGCTTTCTGTTCCGTCATGGATTTAATAACATTTTATAAATGTTTCCAAATGCTTGTACGCCTCAGCAGCTTCATGTCCATCAACTTGTACGATATGGAAGCTGCAGATATAAATGTGTGTATGCATCAATGAGTGTGAGAGCGGGGGGTTTCATGCAGGATTTTCTCATGATTTCGTCAAAACCAATAGCTGAATGAATGCATTGTTTTATAGGATGCTAGCTGATCACAAAGCGCAGTAACTTGTCCCAGACCCTCAAGCACCAATCCTCCGCTCACACTAGCACTGTGCAACGGGGCAGTAATTTAGTGCAAAGGAAAAGTTGCATAATTTTTTACTTGCAAGTGTATAAATTTTTTTTCTCTCCATTCACCACCACCTTGGATACTTTTACTGCATACCCTCCGTCTGTATAAGTTATTTTATTGCATAAAAATAGGATTTTTTAATACCAAAAAGTAGACTTGGAGACAAAACCAGGGGAGTCAAAGGAAGAGGAATTCAGACCCAGACACAGAAAGCTCTTTCGATATATACTGTATACAATGCTTTGAGAGTGTATAGAAAAAAACGAGAGATGACAATTGAATATTTAAAAGCAGGGACATTACAAAAGCATTTGCATGATGCTCTGTTCAGATGAAGGAACAATCATGAGCTTGCAGAGAAACCACAAGAAAATGTACATGGACATAATCTCTTCTCTTTCAATTACTGCTTTACATTTCTCTTTACAAAAAGAACACCATTGCTTCTAACATTATTTAGGCTTTTTTTTTACATTTAAAGACAATGTGCTGAGGACTACAGCTGACAGACGTTAGGACAATGAGGTGCAAATATAAAACATGAAACATTACGTTTCTGTTTAACACACACACTTTGACATTTAATTTCAAACCCTGTATGTTGCATGAAAAATAGCATGTCATTATGTAGTTACCATGTCGTTTCAACTGCAGTGTGTGTTCATGTATATGGCTGGATCTCAAAAGAACCAAATTAGATTTGTCATAATTTGCAGAGCTGTCTAAAGCATGTACCGCTTTTCTTGCAATATACTGTACCTTGCATTTTTTGCTAGCTATGGGCTTTCTATACTATTACCTGCAGAACTACACAATTCAAAGACATATTTAACCCCGTTTCTGCCAATCAGGAGAAACAATCACATAATGACATCTACATGGCATTCAGCCCACACAGATTCATGTTGGGAGAACGTGACAAAAGCCAAAAACTAAAGTTTTACAAAACAATCAGTTCTGTGCTTGGAAGACTTTTGAGGATAAATAAAAAGATGTAAACTTGATCTCACGTTCAGAATAGCTTGATGACGAATGCAGTGCATGCATGCATAGACACATACACACCTAACTGATTTGGTAATCGGTCATTAAAAGAGCGAATGAACTCACACGCAACATTTGATGCATGATATGAGATTAATGGTTGACATTTTCCTGGAAAACTCACATACGAAACCAACAAACCCTAGTAATCAAATCTGAGAATACACACTCACAGCAGGTGAACTGCTTCCCTTTATTTGAAACAGACCATTTATTTCTTCACTTGAAAGTTGAACCTTGTAGGCATGCTCTGATATGTCATATGCCATTCAAACGTGGTCTACAAAGTGGCAAGACGAGAATCAAAATATCGTGTGGAAGAGCCAATGAATACAAATCAACACGTTAACAGTATAAAAGAGCAAAACAACTTACAAAATAAACAGACAAAACATGCTCTTCAGAAAAAGACTAATCTTGAGAAAGATTTTGGCATATTTCTATTTTCTTCAGCGCAGGATTGTATAGAACTGATGCTGAGACGTTCAATATACAAAGAGAGAGACGGGTACACATACATATGGGTCATCTTTTTCACAGACGGATTAGAAAATAATCTTCGTGAGCTACGTTACTATAACATCTTTCTCTTTTATCCTCCATGTGCCTATGCTATCAGCTCTTTGGCCCATTTGGAGCTCCTGAATTGTCATGGTCCTCGGCAGCCACTAGAGGGCGCTCACTGACACATGAGCTTCGTGCTCCTCCATGCTGCTTGATCCCACACTCAACTGGACAGCAAGAGATAAAGGGAGTTCACAGTGACGCCTTTGTTTCCTGATTCCGTCAGAGCACTGTCCTGGATTTCCGTAGTCCCGGCTCCTGTCTCACTGCTATCGTGTGCCTTATTTCTTCTTGCCTGTCTTTTTCTCAGGCTTTTCACCCTTGTCTGAGCGCACAGATCCCCCGTCCGCTCGGTCTGACTTTTCACCTCTTTCCGAGCCGCCTGCCCTGCTGCCTTCCCTGCGTGTTCCCTCGTCAGTAGATGAGGTAGTTAGATGGGTCTGCCCCTGTTTGCCGTTTATCTCTTCATGCTCACTTATACTGGTGTTTAAACTTGTGATCCAGCTTTTTAGATCGTCCTGCAGACCAAAGGGAGATTGAGGACTCAGTTTTATGCAAAAAAAGTTGCCTGAATCAATTTAACAAGTTATAACCAGGCCCAGACAGAATCTGCAGAAGGGACCTAGTTTCGGAAATTTTAGCAAAATCAAAACAAATTCACATTCTATACATTCCACAATCCTTGCATTTTTCTTTATTAAATATTAAGATTAATTTTATTAATGCTTTCTGCCAATAAGTGTGTAGTGCCTGCTGGTGGACTGGCTTGGTCAGGCTAGTTCGAGCTGGTAAACTAACTTTAAACAGCAATAAACCAGCTTCTACAGTATGCTAAGTCAACTTTAGAGGTCAACCGATTAATCGGCCAATTTTTGCCATTTTTAAATTAATCGGCATTGGCTGATTGTGTTAAAATTAGGCTGATTTATAGGCAGGCGCACCGGTGGGCAGCTAAGCATTGTTGCAGAGCTCCCTCTAAAGAACTAGAATTGATCCCGGAAAGTTCATAAGTGCAACAAGTCACGTGCATGTGAAAGTATAAACACATTCAATACAGATGAAACTTCTGGGTTGATTATAATGTGCACGTTAACTCGTGTTAACGGGGGTTTTTATATGAATGTATCTTTGAAAAGAACAGACTGTCTTCAGAAAAGCTTAAATGCAATTTTCATGTAATCTCTCCTGTAAAGCTTGATAAAGTAGCATTTGTGAGCAGTGCTTATTTGATTACAGCTGTTACCGGGGAAACCACTATATCTCTGCTCCAACAGCAGAATTAAATTGCAGTCTGTGGGAAACAATGGTATGTCAGTAAACATAAACACAAAGTGTACTTCATAACTGTTTTAAGAAGATGCTTAAGCTTTGAGCCATGTATTATTACTCTAAATTGGGCTAATGCTACTATTACTATCTTGTACCATGCAATAATAATTGGCTCAAACTCACTTTTATGAGATGAATAGGCTGCCCTGATTTATAAATATCGGCATTGGCCAGTGAAAAACCCTAATCGGTTGACCTCTAGTGAATTTGGTGCAAATGTCTGTAGATGTCATCTAGGCCTGGTGTTGACTAGTTCAGTCGGAAATACATTATAAAGTCAGAAACTAGGATGATAAAAACAAGCAACTCACCTCATCTTTAGCATGGAACAGAAACTCACTTCCATCGTTAGTTCTAAAATTATAAAGCAGAATTAATATTACGCTACACAAGAATACACAAGTATTTTGGAAAAGATAGTAAAATTGCTAATGAAGTACTTGAGTGTGAAGACATTCTTCTTCTTTTTGTAACCATTGTTGATATCACAGGCACAACGGCTCAGGTTGATAAGTGGCTCGTTGTTGTAAGGTGTCGAGGTGTTCTTCGCATCCTTATAGAAGCCCAGCTCACCTTTATTCAGCACACAGTACAAGTTCACCCAAGATCTGCTGTAGTGTGTGGGAGAGAAAGCAGAAGATTGAACCATCACAACCCAGATGACACCATGCACCGACTAGCTACTCACCCACTGAGACCGGGATGACCAGCCCTTAAGACTGAGCAAGACCAAACTGAGATCATTAGATCTTTAGAAAGAGATGGACTGACCATGTCTTACCTTTGTAGAGATGGAGGAGAACAGTCAGCGGCAAAGAGAGCATTAGAAAGAAGAGAGATTTTGGTTAATGAGATATACTTGCAATATAAACACAAATGCTAGTCCGAAAATGGCTTCAGATGACAGGCAGATTATGTGCAAATACATGCTCCAAAAGAACAGACAGCCATTCTTTTTAGTTCCTTAAACTCCTCGATGCAATGAATTGTTTTGTGACTTGGGCTGCAAAGGTGAAGTATCTGGAAGCTGGAAGCTGTGAAGGGTGAAAGCTTCATACCTTGCTAGCCATGGCTTCAGAGACCCAGCATCAGTTGGTCTTCTGACACAGTCACATCCACCATCCAGGCTGATTTTAGTATTACCATGCAAGTGGCAAGCAGTGCTAACAGTAAGCTATTTTCTGCCATTGCTTGATATGAAACTTGTAATCAGAAATGACCAAAACCAAACAGCTGCTCCTCAATTTAGCTTCAGGAGATATTTTAGGCTTGTGAAGCATTTAAGCATATCCCAGTTTGACTTGAAACTTGGTGAAAGAAAATAAGAACTGCAATTGTTAGTGCTCTAAGCAGCAGTACCTAATGCTAATAACAACATTAGCATAGCTTTGAATGACCAATCATACTGATTGGCATATTTGGTTTAGCCGTTTTCATGCTAATTCCATGCCATGTGCCCCTAATTTTTAAACCACAAAGTCCCACCTGTTCGAACTCTTCTTTTGGCTCTCAATGTCTATTTTGCGGAATAGGAACCCTTCACGCTGGGCAGTGTGGGTAGGCGGCTGGGGGACTGGTGGGCTGCTCTGGGCTGGCGCAGACCTTGAGCGCCGTGTTTCGCCGGCTGGCTCCTTGGGTCGGGGTCTTCTTCTCGGTTTGGGTCTGTCGCGAGCACGTGGCCGGTCCAGTCTAGAAGACTTCTCAGGAAAACCGTTGGGTAGACGTGGAAGCTCTCCTCGTGCCTGAATTGGAAATATACAGCAATGTACATGTGGTAAAATGTGGTTTAAAACAAGAAACTAGTGGTCGACCGATATATCACCAAGGCCGATATATCAGCCGATATTTGGCATTTTTCAAATATCGGCATTGGCCGATAAGTTTTTCTGCTTGTCCGATGCGTTCGAGGCTTTTATTTTGACGGCGCTGAGAGCGGCAGTGCCTGAGCACACTCTTGCTCTTTCGTTTGTCGTCATCGTTAACAGGTCTGTCTAATACAGATAGAAGTGTGTCTTATAATCAGATAGAATGCTTAAACAAAGGAATTAATGTATACAGAAAGTTTAATAATGATTGCTTTTATATAAGACCTATTACAGTAGTAATAGAAAGGCAAACATTACAATACTTTCTTGTTTGCCATCAGCATTAAGCAAATACGCATTTATATAATTTAAACAAATCTTTGCATGACTAATGAACATTTAATTTCACAAACCTTGTGCTGCGCTTTATGCATTTGCCCACTGTCATATTCATGTCATTTTCACTGTGTGCTGTATGTATAATGAGTGTTACCGTGGCTTTATTTGAAAAATATGATTCCCATTGCACACAAACTTCCAAGAGTACTGAGTTTCTTTTTAATTTTATTTTTATTAAATATTTATTTGTGAAAAATACTGTGATGTAAATTATAAGCATGATTCTTTTACAGATGTATTTTTTAATCCATTGTCAAATAATTTGAAATTTCTTAAATAATAATAATAAAAATCATATCAGCTTTATATCGGCTATAGGCCCCTCTGATTTCCAAGATATCGGCATCGGCTGTCAAAAAAAAACATATCAGTCGACCACTACAAGAGACAAACATGAGATTGTCCACATACCTGTGCAGCTTCTCTTTCCTGAAGCTGCTCCACAATCTCAGCTAGCGTTGATCTTTTGTCCCTGACAACATAAAAGGTAAATCTGAGATCTGGAAATGCTATTTTGCATGAACAGAACAGAGAGAAATTGCTGGGGTACTTCAAAGCTTTAAAATCAGTATGGTAGAGCATTTACAATCCTTTTTACGTCCTTCATGTGACAGGTTAAACAGTTTAACAAGAACAATTACAAGAAGAATTTATCCATCAGATGAATACGAATTGCAGTTGAGAAGTTATCCTTGACATATGTCCTTTATTGATATGAACCTCTACTTTGTGTGAACTGACTTGGTGACCAGCATGTGGAAGTATTATAATACTTCTCTTTCAAATCTAGCATTAGCACTGCTGTAACTTTTGTGATGTCTTTTGTAATGTGGATCGCTTGAGGTCACAAATATAGACACTCACCCGCCAGCAGAGCGTCTGTCCGACTGCTCCCTGGCCTCCTGTTCGCTGCTGTCCTGTCTCTCCAGTCGGTGTCTGTCCCTGCGCCGCACCTCATGACCTTCCTGTTCACTAGATGTCTGTCTCTCCAACCTCCTCTCTGCCCTCCCAGCTCGTTCTCTCCACACCTCCTGAGGCAGCTCGTCCCTGCGTGCCTGAATCAGCTGCTCAGTCGATAGTTGCCTTTCCAGCCGTGCCTCCCTTGGAGGGGGATGCTGCTCCACCAAAAGCTCTGAGCGACTGCTCCCACTCCCTCCCACCATGCTGTTTAGGCGTTCCCTTCCTCCGCCGGGCTCCTGGAGCACCACCTCTGCCATCACGTTCTCATGATACCGCTCCCGTTCCCTGTCTCTCTCCAGTAGGGGGTGGACCGCCTCATGGATGTGTTCGATCTTCTGCTGTGGGACTTGGTCCTTAAATTCCACTCGCAATTGGGTGACCTTATGCTCCATAGAAGTGCCCAGTCCTGCAGCCACTCCAACAATCCCAGCATTCCTGGCTTCCTGAAAGCGATGAGTACCAGCTCCATTCATGATGGGAGTGTAGTTGGCCACAGTAGAACCCAGTCTTCGGGCCACGGAAGAAGGAGAGGGCTGAGGGATGATGCGCTCCAACCGGGGCTCGCCCTGCTCATATATGGTCTGTCTAATGATGGAGGAAGGGCTACTGCGAGCAGGAGAAGAGTCCTGAGGGTCCAAGAAAACCTTCCGTCCCAGCAAGGGAGTTGGAGGAAGCTTACTCTGCTCTGCCTTTATCTTCTCTACCTAAATCGTTAAACAAGAGAATTTCTTATTTCTGTAACATAACTATTGAAAGACATCATGCTATACACAATTCACCTTTTAGTAATGTTTTTTATTTTATTTCAGTAGTTAGACTATTGACATTCAAACTAAGGTAAAGTTAAGGAAAAGTTGCACGAGTTGCAAGGAGAATTTTATGACAGTGACATCAGTGTGGATCTGTTTAGCTGTTTTTAATGTTGCTCAGGGGTGTTTGAATACTGCTCCTCCGGGGCCACTATCCTGCAGAGTTCAGCTCTAATTCTAATGGATCCTCCAGACCTATTTTTTTCCTTAAAAAAACCCTTGAACCAGCTAATCAGAGTCTTCAGAATTACTCAAAACTTCTAAGTGGATTCGGCCAGGTTGGAGCTAAACTCTGCAAACGGCTTGTCTCTCTTACTGTGGTAAGACGCCGTAAAGAGCTGAAGCGTTCTTCCCATGTGGCCGCAGCTTTGCGAAAGGCTTCGTGTCTGCGAATCAGTTGCTCAACCTCATCCACACTGCCACCCAGTTCATTACTACTTAGGAGGGGTTCCTGAGCAGTGAGCCAGGCCTCTGCCACCACTGCTTCCTGAGCAAACTGATGCACCTCCAACACTGCAAAGGCACAGAAAGAGAGTGAGATGTTGTGAAGTGCATGACACTGATTACATAATTTATGCATTATGTTTGTTTTCCATTAGCCTCATTTCACCCACTGTGCTGCAACTCTTCCCAGTGTTTTTCCCATTTCTCAGTGAGCTCTTGCTGCTTGGCCAAAACTTTTTCCAGCTTTTCTTTGATCTGAAACGGTCAATACTCCATCGTTAGGTACAGACAGATGACAGCTTGGAATATCATGTAGTCACCATCATTTAGGCTGGAAACATACTTTACACAAGTGCACAATTGCAGACACAAAAGGATGGCCATTTCATTGGAAGCAGACAGTTACATCGTACATACTTAATGTGCTTTCTTGAATTTCTGTGGCAGTGACAAGCCACAGTATTCAAATGGGGATAAACTCTTTTAGATGTATTATTATTCAGGTAGCTTCTTAGACATGTCAACTTTAAGTAACTTTTTGAATCTGAAAATTGAAGAGTTATAGAAGAGTTTATGCTAATACACACTATAGTGCCACTTGTAGCAATGCTGACAATGCAATATGTAACTGCAGTCTGACATATCTTGGATTGCATCAATGCCTGAAACTATACACACATAGAGTATGTTTTGCACATTGTAGTGATTTCAGATTTGCAACAGTTTATAAAAAGTTTAAACTTGATATTTTGTGTCACCTCTTCTGATGCAGGGTTACGGGCAGCCAGTAGAGTCTTGCCCATCTCGATACACTGAAGGACGCTCTTGTTTCGGGCCTCCACCTCACTCTTGAGGCTCTGGTGATAGTTCATCAGGACCTCCACAGATGACACGTCCCTGCAAGTACCAGAGAGCCCATATCCCATTAAAGCTCTGAGGAAAGAGCTGACAGTGAGAGGAGAGGGAGTTACTTGGGCAAGAATACATGGGCCAAGTCTGCCCACAGAAAGATACAGCAACAGAAGGCCATTCTGGCACCATGAAGAGTGTGTCCATAACGGCTCCTGAGCTATTGAGTATTATAGGGTCTTTCAAAGAGATACAAACATATATATATATATATATATATATATATATATACATATATATATATATATATATATATATATATATATATATACATATATATATATATATATATATATATATATATATATATATATATATTAGGGGTGTAACGATACGCGTATTCGTATTGAACCGTTCGGTACGACGCTTTCGGTTCGGTACGCGGTACGCATTATGTATACCGAACGGTTCGTTGGAGTAATTAATTATATTTGAAAAAAAAAAAAAAAAGAGAGAGAGAGAAATATAATGATATGCGTTCAACAAGGTAGCCCAATAACCCAAACAACGTAACAGGCAACGCCCCTGACACTCCCGAAGAAGAAAAAAACACCATCTTATATGTTTATGTTAGGCTACTCAGCAGGCGCTCGCTCACTCAGTACACGCTGAAGGCTCGTTGCAAAATAGCCAATGCGTTTAACAGACTAGAAATGAGAAGATCCCCCAATAACCAACAGGTCTGGTGTTTGGGTGCACTTTGGATTCCCTTTAAGCTATAATGGTGATGGCAAGAGAGTGGTGGATAAAAAAACAACGGTATGTCGCATCTGCAACATGACAGGGTACATCAGCGGGAATAAAAAAAAAAAAAAAAAAAAACACCAGCGGGAATATCTGGGATATATGCGTCAGTACTATCTGGGAAAAGACGAAAAAAAGGAGAAACATGCACGCAGCAAACTATCCCTGCAGCATTTAGAAACTATAGCTTACAGGGAATCCAACCCAAACACCAGACCTGTTGGTTATTTTAGGATCTTATATTTCTGGTCTGTTAAAGGCATTCGACATTTTGCAACGAGCCTTCAGCGCGTGCTGAGTGAGCGAGCGCCTTAGGGGCCGTTCACATATCGTGCCTAAAAACGCATGGAAAACGCTAGGCGCGTCTTTCTCCTCCTTTCCAAAGCGCTTGGGCAGAAGCGCTCATGAGGCGTCTGTCTTTGCTAAGCAACAATGACGTGCTCTCTCCATGAGACGCGGAAATTTCAGCGAAGGATAAATGGATTTGCAGCTCTAAAAATCGCTTGCAGTAGCGCTGCTACTAAATTTATTTCAAAATTGCAATCCATATACAACTATGATCAGCTGATCCTTCATCTTGGCTGAGCTCTCAACGTTGTTACGGGAAAGGATGAAGCTGATTGGTTAGTTCTTGTCACATGACCCGCGGTGCGCTTGCGGCATTCTGAAAAGTTGAGATGTTTTTACATTTTGCTGTATCTAAAACGTATCGAACCGAACCGAACCGAACCGTGACATCAGTGTATCGTATCGAACCGAACCGTGAATTTTGTGAACCGTTACACCCCTAATATATATATTAGGGGTGTAACGATACGCGTATTCGTATTGAACCGTTCGGTACGACGCTTTCGGTTCGGTACGCGGTACGCATTATGTATACCGAACGGTTCGTTGGAGTAATTAATTATATTTGAAAAAAAAAAAAAAAAGAGAGAGAGAGAAATATAATGATATGCGTTCAACAAGGTAGCCCAATAACCCAAACAACGTAACAGGCAACGCCCCTGACACTCCCGAAGAAGAAAAAAACACCATCTTATATGTTTATGTTAGGCTACTCAGCAGGCGCTCGCTCACTCAGTACGCGCTGAAGGCTCGTTGCAAAATAGCCAATGCGTTTAACAGACTAGAAATGAGAAGATCCCCCAATAACCAACAGGTCTGGTGTTTGGGTGCACTTTGGATTCCCTTTAAGCTATAATGGTGATGGCAAGAGAGTGGTGGATAAAAAAACAACGGTATGTCGCATCTGCAACATGACAGGGTACATCAGCGGGAATAAAAAAAAAAAAAAAAAAAAACACCAGCGGGAATATCTGGGATATATGCGTCAGTACTATCTGGGAAAAGACGAAAAAAAGGAGAAACATGCACGCAGCAAACTATCCCTGCAGCATTTAGAAACTATAGCTTACAGGGAATCCAACCCAAACACCAGACCTGTTGGTTATTTTAGGATCTTATATTTCTGGTCTGTTAAAGGCATTCGACATTTTGCAACGAGCCTTCAGCGCGTGCTGAGTGAGCGAGCGCCTTAGGGGCCGTTCACATATCGTGCCTAAAAACGCATGGAAAACGCTAGGCGCGTCTTTCTCCTCCTTTCCAAAGCGCTTGGGCAGAAGCGCTCATGAGGCGTCTGTCTTTGCTAAGCAACAATGACGTGCTCTCTCCATGAGACGCGGAAATTTCAGCGAAGGATAAATGGATTTGCAGCTCTAAAAATCGCTTGCAGTAGCGCTGCTACTAAATTTATTTCAAAATTGCAATCCATATACAACTATGATCAGCTGATCCTTCATCTTGGCTGAGCTCTCAACGTTGTTACGGGAAAGGATGAAGCTGATTGGTTAGTTCTTGTCACATGACCCGCGGTGCGCTTGCGGCATTCTGAAAAGTTGAGATGTTTTTACATTTTGCTGTATCTAAAACGTATCGAACCGAACCGAACCGAACCGAACCGTGACATCAGTGTATCGTATCGAACCGAACCGTGAATTTTGTGAACCGTTACACCCCTAATATATATATATATATATATATATATATATACGCACACACACACTATAGCTCTGTTTCAAAACCTAGTGAGCTGCCAACATAGGTGTGCTCCCAATTCAAAAGCTAGCATCTTTTGTCAAAAAACCTTAAGGCAACAATGCTGAGAAGAACATTTCAGAAAACATTACAACAAACACAGTGGTAGAAAATGGTGGATTTTTCAAGATTTAAAAAAAATATATAATTAAATACAGAAAAGTATACAAAAAAGTTTTTAAAATCCAATTATTGCTCATACTGTGTATTTATTTGTTTATTAGAGATTCCTTTTGTTAGCTTAGTAACATGCAATGTCAGACGCTATTGGACTCAATTTCTAAGTGAAGTCCTCTGTTCATGTCACATAAAAAGTGCCACTTGAAAAGCATTTCAAATTAGAATAAATTACCATAGGTCTGTATCAATTTGATTATATTATTTATTTGATGTTTTACTAATAGCTGTTATTTCACACTTCGTAAATTACAGAATCGGAAAGCAATACAAGTAATTTTACAAACATTAAACCTAAGATAGATTTTGCAAAACTACAAACAAAAAAGTTTTTCATTTATTGTTAAAAAGAAGTTCAATATACAAGCAGCGTTTTGATGTTAGCAAACATCTTGATGGTGCCCGCAATGCTGAGAGCTGTATATAGTTGAATATTTTAATATATGCTGCATGCTCTCCTCTCAATAATGGGATAAACACACAACAAAAATGACAGTGGTGAGAAAGCAGCAGATAAGAAAGCATCTGATCATAGCGATGTGTATATGTCTGCACTGGCTCTGAGTTTGTCAGTAAAGTCCAGTCTTGTCATGTTTATTATAGCTTTTTAAACAATAGATTGCTATAAAACAAGCAGCTTTACAATGTTAAAAACAGTGTCAGTGTCGCTTTCAGTTAGAATTACAACTTGATTTAGATTTAAGCTTGATTTAGCTCAAGACCTTTTTTATAATCGCAACACTATAAGGTATGTTAAGAGAGATAATGTGAATAAAATAGTTTATCCAAAAATAAAACCTCTCATCATTAACCTTTATTTTGTTTCATATCCAAATGATTTTTAAAAGGAGATGTTAGGCAGAGTAATACATCGGTCAGCTACCAAATATTTGTATTTTTAATGTAAAAAATAACGGTATAATAATTGTAATTGTAAAGTAGTAATATAATTGTTTGACACTTTCAAAAGCTGAAGTGATTACCCTGTTTTATTAGTTATTATGTTCAATATATAGCTCAATATAGCTCAATTTAACTAATTGCAAAAGCTGAATAATCAAATCCTACTGATTAATCAAGGATTAGTTGATTAAACATTCTAATAACTGTTAGATTCATCTATTATCAAAATATTAATTAGTTTCAGCCCCATTTCAAATTCTCTTATGCCGCTTTTCCACCGAAATTACCCGGAACATTTTTACCGGGAACTTTTTTTCCCAGGAACTTTTTTCCCCCCAGACCTGTTGCTTTCTGCGTTTCCACCGCGGTGTAAAGTACCGGGAAGATTAGGCAAATAGACTGGTGACGTAGGTTTGCGCGCGTTTCTCAATACAAAGTACGCTGATTTTGGACGTGCCTCCTCCGGTAGTGCAGACTTTGTGCATTCGACTCGGGAGTGTGATGTCCGCGACGACGCAAGTCCGGTAAATCTGCAAACAGCAGCGTACTTGATAACTTCAGTCAGCTCGTCTTGGCTACTGCAATTTTCCTCTCTGTATATTTAAAAAAAAACGAAATAGGATATCAAATAAAATTAAAAAAAAATAGGTGAAACAACACACTTTTAAATAGGACCTGTCTTTATAAATAAACCACAGATTTTAAACAACTACATTCTCGCCTGAAATACTTTTAAAATTACATTTCATGACACAATAAGAGTAATATTTTGCAAATGATCCGAATAAATGGTGGTTGAATGCTGACTCAACCAATGCTGCGTGAACTCAACCAATCAGGATGTTTAGCACTCAAGTCCCGCCCCCGGAAGTTCCGGAACTTTGAAAAAGTACCACCTCGCCAGCAGGGACTTTCTAAAGGGGCATTTTTTTAACCCGGAACTTTATTTAGTTCCTGGTTCCTGCGGTGGAAACACACTGAGTACCAGGCCAAAGTCCCTAGTTCCTGGGTAAAGTTCCTGCGGTGGAAACCGCGGCATTAGGTTACCTTGTATCCTAAGAAGCTAGTTTTCTGTATAGGTAGTAGTCAGCATAGCAGCTCAATATGTTTTGCAACAGATCTGTAGTGTTCTTATAGAGTGCTCTTAATGGATACGATTATGCTTAATCTTAATATGATGTTTGGCTCATGCACTTACCGCTATATCACTTAATTGTGCTCGTGGTATGATACCTATAGCACACTCCAGCGGCCACACTGGCTGCTCTTCAGCTGACCTGATGCAAACTTTCATGCATTACAACGTTAAAGCACATTAATAAGCTCCTGTAAGCAGAGAGCAAGTGTCCCAGCATGTGTCCTACCTTGGTTTCTCGCCGGTTCCTATCTGACAGATGATGCTGTCCATCCACATCAGCTGATCACGCACCATCCCAAAGAAGCGCAACTTGTCAGTCGCTGTGGTGATTTGCATTCGACAGTCCTCACAGGATATGAGCAGCTCTTTCCACCCCTGCATCACTTCATGTTCCTGCATGGCGATGGCTTCTGCTTTCTCCCCGGCATAAACTGTTCGGAGCTGTGCTGCACTCTCCTGCAACTGTCTTATCTGAAGAAAACAGGGACACTTCTTTATGCAAATGTTGCCATTGCCATGCACTTTATTCATCATCAAGTATTTACGAGATGTATCTACAGACTTTACATATTTCTTGTGCACTCCTTGCATAAGGATGTGTTGCATCAGTTCACCTGTGTAACAAGTAGCTGAATATCATGTTCAAAAGTCTGCATAAGTCTCTGAAGAGTGCTGGTATTTGAAGTTCCTCCTTGACACGCGCGAACCTCAGGTAACCTCCGCTGCTTATCCTCGATCTGTGCTAAAACCTGAAACACACACAGACTCATGCTATTCCACACATGCAGACACATGAGACCACCGTGGTCTACGCTTTAAAACAGCATCAGCACTGCTCCTATTTATCATGTACACACAGTAAAGCTTTGACTCTGTCTCAACACCTGTCGAAGAAGGACAAACATGCTCCAGCATTATCCAATAAATATCACTGTAATAAAAAATATACATCCACAAAAAGCTTCCCAGTGCATTTAGGAAAACTAGGACTGTTATTCAACCAATAATATCAAGTACACTGCCCATTCAACCTTCTTTCTTTTGTAAAAGTTGACCCCTAGATATAAATATATATACATACATATACACACACACACATACAGACACACACACACACACACACACATATATATATATATATATATATATATATATATATATATATATATATATATATGTATAAAAACAGAGGCTCTGTTCTTTCTATTTGAGATATTGCATGTGCAGATATTCATACAAAATATTTTTGGGGCCATAACAAATTTTGTGAAAATATTAAAACTGCTTGCGTTGGCTGCGGGGAAAGAGTTAATGCATTGCTATATTGTTGCTTGGATGGATGCATGTCCATAAAACAGATCATTTCAAGAATTTCCCACGAGCAACAGTGAAACTGATAACTAATCATAATAACGACGGCATTAAGAAATGCCACTCAGTTCAGATGATTTCATTAATCAGATGTCCTGCATTTCCTTCTCCACACCTCTCGGCAGTCAGAGAAGAACTTGTGTAACTGGTGTGAAGCAGCGAGCATCTGTCCCCGTGTCTCCATCAGCTCCAGCAGATCCGCCCAGGCCTCGTTCACCCCATCCTTCCATTCGGCGATGGTGGCTGCATCAGCATGGCCGTAATCTATGAGCTCATCAACCATCTGGTTGACAGCGGTGACCCTCTCCTGCCCCAGGCTCCCAGTCTCCGTTGCAAACTCTGTAAATTTCTCCTGCAGAATCTAAAGGATCGGGTAAAGTGCCACCACGACAGGACAGAAATGTTAAGAAACTGCAGAACTACTGGAGCTACAATCAATCATGTTTAGGGGCAGATAAATGTGAAATCGCTGAAGCAACTGACCGTGACATGCTCAAAGTCCTGTCCGAGTTCAGTGGAGCTGGCGATGACCTCCCTCTCTGCGATCCACTGCTCAAGTTCATCCACCTCCCTGTTGAGCTGATAGAGCCAGTACTGCTGCTCCAGACGAGACTTCCTCTCCTCCGACAGGTCCTTCAGAGACACGTACAGCCTGTCGATCTGAGACTGATGCTTACTGATCTGCTCACTAAGGCACAAGCATACACACACATACTTAGATTTCATTCAAAGGGAAAAAAATCAGTGAAATCTGTTACTCTTGAAAGGTGTTATCACTGGAATATAAAGAGTGTGAAGAAACTGAAGATTGTTGTGTGTTTGTATGTTTGACTGGGTCAGTGAGTACTGCTGCACATTTACCAGTCCGGATGTCCGAGCTCCAGCAGCTGTCTGCACTGCTGGGAAAGCATCCCGATGGTCTCGGCATAGTCCTCGATGGTCTGCTCTAGCGCCAGCTGTTTCTTCAGGAGCTTCAGAGTACTGGCCTCATCCTTGAGCGAGAGCGGACACAGCTCAGACACATTCATCCTGCTCCAATGTCATCATCTAGAACATCACAGCATCCCAGGAAACTACCTGGGTGTCCTTGCCTAAAACTAAAGTCCTTGAAAACATGTTGCCTACACAGGTCTCAACAATGAAGATGTTTGGTTATAAAATATAAATTATTATAATTAATTATACAAGTTTTTACTTATTTTTCATTCTCTGCATTTCTCCTCTATTCTAGTCCATTTCCTAGCTTTCTAATAAACCTAGCATTGTATACTACAAATATTGTATTATATATATGCATATATATGAATGTATTCAATTCAATTCAAGTTTATTTGTATATCGCTTTTTGCGATACAAATCATTGCAAAGCAACTTTACAGAAAATTAAGTTTCTACAATATTTAGTAGTAGCTTATAAGTAGTGACTGTCAGTTTATGTGCATATGACAGGAATTTTCAGAAAAATTAATACAAGATGTAGTCAACCGGATGATGAACACTAATAACAGCAATTATATGATATCATATGATATCAACATGATATCATAGTAAGTATATATATATATATATATATATATATATATATATATATATATATATATATATATATATATTAATATAGAGTATACAGTATACACAAGCCAGAAAACTAATATTCTGTTTCTGTTTGTTAGAATAATTTATTACATTATTTGATTCTATTTACTTTAAATATTTTTTTTATCTAAGACCTATAGAAACAGCACCCCAGAATGGCTGTTTGGTATTCCCACCCTCACAAGGCCTCTCCGTTTTCCTCTCCTACCTTTCCCGTCTCCTCATTCATCATGTGCAGTTCCTGCTCGCTGAGCCAAGCCTCCACCTCTCCTGCATCAAAGTAGTACTGCTGTGCCTGGTACATGACATCCAGCCGGAGCTGGCGGTGCTCAGTCTCTGTCCACAGCACCTCCCACAGCTGATGGAGCTGCTCCATGCCGGCCCTGATGCTGTCTGCTTCTGGACTGCGGATAGACGCAATCACACCTGCTCTCTCCAGAACATCCTCCACACGTCCACGGTGACCTTGAAGCTCCCTCTGCAGACTCTGAGAGGAGATGCCCATGAGAAGCACAGTCAGTGATATCCATATCTCTAAATGTTTCTGTTGAGCACAACAATAATATTGTTCCCAACCCTGGTCCCGGAGGCACCCCAACACTACACATTTTGCATCTCTCCTTTCTCTTACACACTAATTTCAGGTCTTGGAGTCTCTACTTATGAGGCAATGACCTGAATCAGGTGTGTTTGATTAAGGATACATGCAAAATGTGCAGTATTGGGGTGCCTCCAGGATCAATGCTGGGAACCACTGGGATAGAGCATTTTAAACATCCTAAAAGCAAGTTCACTCTAAGAATAATAAGTCAGTGTAATTCTTTGAGAAGAGGGAAGTTCACACCACAATTACAACACTTCCGTGTCTTTAAGTATTTAACAGCAAATTCCATTTTTATGACAGGATTCTGCAATTCCGTCCATGTTTTCCACATTACACCGACTTAAAATTATAGCCCCACTTTGATAATTCCTGCTGTAAACAACTGAGCATCACACACTACCAGACTTTCATTTTTTTTGTTTAAAGCACTAAATAAATAGACTGTCTCTGATTGTGTACAGACTGAAAATCAGGGCAAAAATTTAGGCAAAATCTTGTAGTATATTCTAGCCTTAATCAACCAACTAGACCAGCACCAGACAAGCCTAAATCAGCATTAAGCAGCTGGTCTAAAGTGGTTCTCCACAGGATTTAGAGTTGTTTTGATGCCATCTTACTTGATTCTTCTTCATGAGTTGCTGTACAGCTTGCAAACTTGTGCCATGCTCCTGAGAAGTGGCCACTGGAAGACGCTCTTGTATCCACAACTGCAGGCAAACACATTTTCAAAACATGTAGCACTTTTCAAAATATATTAAAGGTAATGTTTATAATGAGGTTGTTAAACTCACAACTTCATCCTCAAGGTCACGGCCCACTTGGTGCACTTCTTTAGAGGCCAGCAGGATACGACGTCTCTCTTTCAGAGGCTCAATCAGTCGTACAATTCGCGTTTCCACCCCGGCTTGTCTCTCAGACACCTTTTCCACCTGCCCCTGCTGAGGGATGGAGGCCGCCTGGGCCTGCAGCTCTCCAACCTCTTTATACCACTCCTCCATCTGACACTCCATCGTCTGTTAGAGGTGGACATGATCAATGAGCAAAAGAACATCAGTGAAGAGATCGGTGGAAATGTATGACAGGAAAGATGCACAGGAGAACGAAGTGGACGTTAAAGAGAGAGGGATGGAGAAATACACAGTTCAGCACAGTTAAAAATGACGACAGCATTGATAGTGGGAACGAGGAGAGGAAGAACACCAGGGACACCAAAGGAGACAGGAAGTGAGTTATGACATCATCATAAACTTTTCAAACTTCCAAAGAAAATGTATTAGCTCATTAATATTAAAATGTGCTTGTAAAAAGTTTAAGTCCAGGAAAATTCCAAATTACAGTAAGTATGACTGCAAAGATATCAGGACATACACTACTATTCAAAAGTTAGGGGTCAGTAAGATTTTTAGAAATTAATTAATGCTTTTATTCAGAAAGGATGCATTACATTTATCAAAAAGTGAAAATTCATAATATATTTATAATAAAATATGTATTTTTCATTTTTAAAAATTGTAATAGTATTTCACAATATTACTGTTTTTACTGCATTTTTCATTAAATAAATGCAGCCTTCTTTTGAAAACAATTAAAAATCATACCAAACCCAAACTTTTGAATGCTTTTGTAAAGAAAGATTTACATGCTGTAACCCATTCGGCTCTGATGTTACATAAATTAAGACCAAGTGAGTAAATGACCAATCAAACCCAATATATTCAGGGCTACAATAATTACAGTAATGGGATTCCAACCTGTGACCTATTAATACAGACACACCGTTGTTATTTTCATTCTGAAGTGAGAAGCAGCAATTCATTGACTTATACACATTTAACATCAAACTAAATGAGTATTACAAAGAAATGCAACTGAACCTTAAAGGGACAGTTCACCCCAAAATGAAAAATGTCATAATTTACTTACCCTTATGTCATTCCAAACCTGTATGAGTTGCTTTAGGAAAAAATACTATGGAAGTTAATGGCAACCACCAACTGTTTGATTACCAGCAATCTTCAAAATAGCTTATTTTATGTTCAACATAGGAAAGCAATTCATACAGGTTTGAAACAACATGAGGGTGAGTAAATGATGACAGAATTTCCATTTTTGGGTGAACTGTCCCTTTAAAAAGAATCTAGAATTAGAATAACTACTTGAAATGTTTCATTTTGATCGGCATAACTAATTGGAGAGACAGAGAGCTAACATTTTTTAATATTTTAGACAGCTTAAACTTTTAATTACAGTAAATGCTTCTGAAGGCATAATGTTTGAAATATGCTGATGTATAAAAGGACAGGAAATATAACACAATTAAAAATCACACACTCCCTTACACACACACACACACACAGACGCTTCATAGGACTGGTCGGCCTGCACTGACCGCAACCTATGATGCACATATGAAATATATTCTGGTGAAGACTGATGGGAATTTTAAAGAAGAACATAAAAGATAATGGAAAGCAAGAGAGAGGGTGTGCGAAATGAAGATGCTACAATACCGCTGATGGTGATGAGGGTGGAGTGATGTGGGGACAGAGCTCAAACTGAACTCAGATCAGCTAAGATCCATGGCATGCTGTCAGAGAGGAGAGCCACACCAGTGACATGAATCACACTCATACGGTGGACAGCGATGAGGCTCATATTACCAGTAAATGCAGCAGTGGTTAAGAAAAGAAAAGTCTTCAGCACAGGAATCGGAAAGAAATAAAGAGCAAATTAAAGGCACGTTGGAAACCAGCATTCTGACAGATCAAAAATAAATTTTGGAGGAAACATCATCTTGATGCACAAAGCTTGTGATGCTTACGAGAGAAGTGAAAGCTGCTGATAGGTATGTCTGTAAAACAAGAGTAAAGACCTGTAGTTTCTTCAGCTGCTTGTTGACAGTGGTCAGGTCCTGGCCGTAGTCCACGTGTGCCAGCTGTCCCTCAAGCTGCTGGAGTCTCTGGTCCAGACTGGAGTAGCTCTGTACCAGCAGGTCGGCTCGGTTGGCCTCGAACAGCTGCCGGGCTTTGGCTTGGGTGGTGCTCTCCAGATCCTGCCAACACTCACGGATCTCCTCCAGCTTCTTCTTCACCAGCGCGCTCATCTCTGGCTTCTCCTGCATTAACCGCTGGCCCTCCTGAGAAAACAGATAACAGACAGAGAAAAGCATCAGTATTCAGAGGCGAGTATTCTTTTCCACTAGTGGCAGAAACATGGAACTGCAAAATAATGAAAGCTTCCCAAATACTTAAAAAAGATAAAAAGTGGACTTAAGCATACTTTTAAAAAAGAGTGCTATGGAAATACTTTAAAAGTATATATTTAAGCGCGAGCTGAATATGTATTTAAACAATGAAAACGTGCTATAGTTTAAATGTATATTAAAATGCAATTAGTTTAACCTTTTTACAGTTTTATATGTAGCTTCATAATTACATCTATTGTCTTTGAAGAAGTAAGGTTAAAGTGTACTTTATAGTAAACAGAAATATACCATGTAATTTTTTTTTTAACTCGCATGTCATGTATTTAAACATTTGTAATTACACATCTGTAATGATGAAGTTACAGTTAAGTACATATAAAATATATCAGCTATAATATCAAAAAACACCCTACAGCTACAATTCTAATCAAGTACAATCTATACACGTGCTTTAGAAAGTCATCAAAAAATATTTTTAAAACAAAGATTTAAAATGTACTTTAAAGTAAAACTTGGAATTTGACATTATTAAAAACCACACTTTTTAAGTGTACTTAAGTGTGTTAAGAAACATGAAAATATAATCTGAAGTATAATTAAGTGGCCTTTTCTTTTATTAATATTACATAATTTTCTGCAAGTTTTTTTAAATATATTTTTTTTTACTATAGAAAACATTTGCCTTTAAATAAAGATTTGACACCAACATCCTACAACAATAAAAGCATATCTGAAAACTAGACTAAATAAGCTAAATCTGATTAACTAATCATTATAATCTCACAGTGATCACAGGAGTGCTTAGGACTGTCCCTGTGTCCGAAATTGACCTATTGGGCACTATTTGAGTGGACAGCCATATTTAGTGGTGTCCAAAACCTCAGTGGACATTATCGAGTGCACTCGTTCAATCGCACAATGCACAGCAATAACGAGTGTACAACTGATTGATTTTGGATTCAGATACACACGAGTACAGTTGGCCGCGTCTGGACTCCAGCCTTCCTAAAAGAATACTGCACCTGCGTCACTTCAGATCAGCTCAGGACAGAGAAAGCTGATCTAACGATGAGAGCAGATGCTCCATCACAGACGCACACATATTATAAAATTGCTGAAGTCTATTTATTCCTCAGACACTCATCTGTGCCTCCACATTTAGATAAAAAAGTCAGAACTATAGAAACAGTGCACAGTTTTAAAGAAGGTACCTTTGGCCTTTAGTTCTGTTATTGACACTATTAGCTACTTTTCACTATTACTAACCTTGTGAAAATAAGTATGCTTAATTAGTATTGAATGTGCACTTGTTGTGTACTTCAGATCTTAGAAGTATATTTCTAAAGCACTGTACTTGTGGATAATACAATATTAATTAAATAAAATACCATTTTAGCGTACTTACATAGATGACACTTAGGTGCAAACTTAAGTAAACTTTTAAAAAGTGCACTATGTAATAAAGTCAAATTAAAAGTTTTAAAGCTTAAATCATGTTTTAATAAACCTTTATCGTGCTTAAAAGAAGTACACTTTGATATGTTGACCAATCTTCTAAAGCACATGTGAAATACTTGATTAACTATTATTCAATATTACAAGTTAATATATTGTAAATGTACTAAATTCCTCATAACAAATGTGTAATTACAAAAGTATTTAAATTCATGACATAAAAGTTCAGAAAAAAATTACATTAAAATATTTTCATTTATCATAATGTTTCACATTTCCATACTTAAAGGGCTAGTTCACCCATAAATTAGAAATCTGTCATAAATTACACACCCTCCAGTCGTTTCAAACCAGTAAGACCTTTATTCATCTTCAGAACACAAATTAAGATATTTCTGATGAAATCCGAGAGCTTTCTGACCCTCCATATGCAGCAACACAACTACCACAGTCAAGGCCTAGAAAGGTAGTAAGGACATCTTTAAAACAGTTCATGTGACATCAGTGCATTAAGCGTATGAAGCTACGAGAATATTTTTTTTTTGTGTGCAAAGCGGCAAAACATTTAAACACAATATATAGCCTACATTTCTTGTTAAAATATTTACAATTAAAACACCACAGACAGAAAAAGTCTCGTGCATTTTGCATTTGAATCTTTATCACAAGCAATCCCACGGGTCTTAAAGGTCCCCTTCTTCGTGATCCCATGTTTTAAACTTTACTTAGTGTGTAATGTTGTTGTTAGAGTATAAATAATATCTGTAAAATTCTAGAACTCAAAGTTCAATGCCAAGCGAGATATTTTATTTAACAGAATTCACCTACAAAAACGACCTGTTTGGACTACATCCCTCTAGTTCCTGCAGTAATGACGACACTAAAACAGTTTTTTGACTAACCTCCGCCCACATGAATTCACAAAAAGGGGAGCGTGGTCTTGTTGGACTCAGACGGAGAAGAGGAAGAGCTGCGTTTGTGTTTGCCATGTCGTTGAAACGCTGTTATTTTCATCTCGGAGTCCAATCATCTTTGTTTGGGCTTCACAGGGACGCTGTACTTGGAGATTAATGGTTACAATTTATGTTTAACTCTGTTCCCGAAAATTATAATCCACATGTAAAACTATGTGCAGCACATTTTGCTGAGGACAGCTTGCTGAGGACAACTTTCTCAATCTCAATCAGTTTGATGCCGGATTCGCACAAAGATTATTCTGGAAAGATTGAGCAGTTCCCTCTTTGTCTGTAGAAGGCGTTGTTTATGGACCACAACCAGTAAGTGTATTTTATTATTTAAGTTGGTGCGTTTAACAGTTTCTGTAACTTATTACACAAAGGGCAACGCTGTTTAGCTTTGTTAACTAGATGTTAGGGCTGTGCAAAAAAATGAATGTGATTTTCATGCGCATCTCGTCAGTAAAAACGATCCTGTGATTATAAGTACATCTCCAGCACATGCTTCTCAAGACTAGCCCAATCGCGTTACCAGGAGGGCAGCGCGTGCTCAGCTACTGTCGAATCACAACTGGCCCAATCAGAACCTGTTACGTATTTCTGAAGGAGGGGCTTTATAGAACAAGGAAGTCATCAGCCCGTTTTTATGACAGTGAAAAAAGCGGTATACAGATACGTAGGTGAATTGTGTGAAAAATACAGTTTTTTTACATGCAAAACATGAACACGTTATATTGCACACTGGGGGACCTTTGATGAAGTTCATTAAAGGGGACCTTTAATGAACTTAAATAAAAGTGAACATATATATATTTTTCCTTGTTTATCTAAAAGTGCTCTTTTCTTGTTTTAAATCTAGCCAAAAACCCATGTGACTGCGTTTCCATGTCAATCCATGTTAATTTTTCCCGCGAATAATACGCTTTCACTTTAATTCAGCGCCTGCAGCACAGCAAAAGTAGACTCAGTACGTTAACAATCGCTGCACTGCTGCAGACGATGCCCCGCTCCTTGAACGCACTGACGGACAGCAATCTCGTGCAGCTGGAATCCGTTAATACGCACTGCAAACGGACTATGTGTAAAACAGGCGTTGTAACGTAACACCAGAGCACTGCTGTGTTTACCCTCACCACACCTCGCAGTCGCTGCTTAGAAGTGCAACATTGTAAAGGGTCCGTGTGAAACAGTGTCATGCGGCCGCGGCGCAGCATAACATTCGTTCTGAACGCTGAGTAATTAAATACACTGCTCTGGCGGTATATTCAAAATTAACATCGTAACAAAAATATACACCGGTTTTCGGGAAGGTTTACCGCCCAGCACTAGCTGATGCTCTGAATAAACTTGTTATTTTTGTGTTATTTGCACACAAAACGTATTCTCGTAGCTAAATAAAATAGAGTTGAACCACTGATGTCACATGGACTGTTTTAACAATGTACTTATTACGTTTCTGGTCCATAATACATTTCAGTTGTGTTGTTGTCTGTGCAGGGTAAGAAAGCTTTCGGATTTCAACAAAAATATCTAAATTTGTGTTCCAAAGATGAACTAAGGTCTTACTGGTTTGGAACGACATGAGGTTGCAATTAGTGAGTAATTAATGACACAATTTTTATTTTTGGGTGAACTATCCCTTTAAGTATTAATTTATGTATTTTTACAGTATATTGTTTCCATGATAAGTACTCTAAGTGTGCTTAAGTGTACTTCTTTTTCAAAAAGGTAGTGCTCAAATTATTAGGGATTTGATCTTAATTATTAAGATTTGGCATGTAACTCCTACATAGCAATCCTAGCAATCGCATAGCAACATGCTAAAAAATACTCAAAACATCTTACCAACCACATAGCAATGACCTGCAAACATCCTCATGAAAAAACAATGGCCACAACATTTGTGCGGGAGAGATTTCTCTGTTTTTCATTGTCTGTTTACCAAATACTTTTGTGCAAAAGATGTTTTTAGAGGATGTTTTTCCACATGTATTACAGACAGGTCTACACAAGCTGGCATGAGCACAGACAAAACTGGTACACCTCTCTCTCACTCACACACACACACACACACACACACACACACACTGCCCCTCCCCCACATGATCTCCACACAGACCATGGATCCTAAAACACAGACGCACATAGGCACATGCAGTATCCCTCCCCCAACACAACCAAACATTATAATTCATCCTCCCTGTCAGGACTGAAGGAAAGGGGGTTGGTACAGCGATACAGCAGTGAACATGGAAATGATGCCCATGAGCACAGGAATCAGACCGGCTGCTACCCACTCACACACACACACACACACTCACGCACACACACACACACACACACACACACATACCGACAGCCAATCAGTGACATCATAGGCTATCTAAAGTATGTGTAAAAAACAACGCTGGATGCATGTAGCTATGAAGTGGAAAAATGTAGTGCTGCCTGAGTTGCATTGCTAAACTAGAAATTTGCTTGTTTAATTAAATATTCATGCTTTTTAAGTATGTAAATGAGAGGGTGATGACTATAATGGGCAAACACAATTACGCTCACACTGACATATATAATGAAAATAAATTATTAGTACTGCATTAAAACTAATGATTTATTTTATTACTTCTTGTCAGCGTCAAACCTTACGAGTCTGAGCTGAATACATGTATAGAGGCATGTTATGGCAGCTTCCACATTATTAGCGCCTCTCAGTGATGCTGCATATGTGCAATCTGATGGGAGTCTGTCCCAGTGGTGCATTTCACATTGCAACAGCTGCTGCAGAGTCTTTTTTAAATCTGAGAACAAAGCTGGGAAATAGAATAGGTGATCTCTAAAGGTTACATTAGCTGTGTATTATAAATGGATATTTATTGCTCTGTATGCTTGAAGGTAAGATAAGAACACAGAGGCTGAGAAAGGTAGTGTTTACATGATTCTGTTTTAAACAAAGAATGGATTTGGCCCATTCTTTTACACAACAATGCCATTTTGGGAGCCTGAAAACAGAAATGGGTTTTCAAAAGTGCACACTTTGAAAACGATACTGTCATTGTCTCTGTGTAATCTACGAAAATGTGAATTTAAAAAAACAGTGATGCATATTATGTGTTCAGTGTGTGCAGGTGCGTAGTGTTTCTTACAAAGTGGCATGGCAACTAATGGCATGGCATGAATAATACAAAACTTTTAGTAGTTTTTGCAAATCTGTGTGAACAGGATCATTTTGACAACGATGTCATCTGTATGCAAAACTTTTTAAAAATGCAAAGGAAAATCTTTCTGTTTTTAGTACATTGTTGTTTAAAACGTACCCAAAGACTTATGGGTGAATCACAGTCACATTTCACCCAAAAAAACATAGAAACAATTTGACAGAATCCATAACAATTTGTTAGGATAAGGCATTTCCATTTGACCATTTAGATGTTTGGACACACCTTCTCATTCAAATTTTTTTCTTTATTTTCATGACTATGAAAATTGTAGAGTCACACTGAAGCCATTAAGGGCTATTTGACCAAGAAGGAGAGTGATGGGGTGCTGCTCCAGATGACCTGGCCTCCACAGTCACCGGACCTGAACCCAATCGAGATGGTTTAGGGGTGAGCTGGACCGAAGACAGAAGGCAAAAGGGCCAACAAGTGCTAAGCATCTCTCGGGGAACTCCTTCAAGACTGTTGGAAGACCATTTCAGGTGACTACCTCTTGAAGCTCATCAAGAGAAAGCCAAGAGTGTGCAAAGCAGTAATCAAAGCAAAAGGTGGCTACTTTGAAGAACCTACAATATGACATATGACAACCCAGAATGGTTCTTCTACATGGCATCGCTGTGAAATCCTCCCTTTGGAAGTTTTATTTTTTGAGCTGGAGGACTGTAGTGGTTGATGTGCAGTAGAGCAGCTTCACGCAGCAGAACTGGGTTAAACATGGTGCTGTGAGAGGCTTTATGTAACATCTCTCTCTCGATGATAGCCTCTCGTTCTCTTTGCCTCCTCAGGAATCTGGCCTGAACTCCTAACATGCACTGTATGCATTCACTAGGACTCTTGAAGCGGTATTGTCTCTATGATTTTGCATGTACTTTCAAGATGGAGGCAAACTAAAATCAGATTATTGAAACATTGGTAATTAATATGCAGGAGATCACATGTATGTGTGCACACAAGGAACCAATGACACACAATATTAAACTGGTACCATATTGCTCTGGGAATTAGTTCCCGCAGGCCCAGCTGTTAGCACGACTCCCAAAGGTGCAAAACATAAAAAATACCCTCCAGGAAACATTGTTTTGGCAGAATATATTATGCTAATATCAAAAAGTTGAAAACAATCATTTAAGGACAATTGTGAAAAATGGAAAAATATGAATTGAAGCTGAATTAAAAATTTAAAAGGGGCCAAGAAGGTGATGTAGTTTCATATCGCATGCTCTATACGAGTCCGGTCTTGGACTCGAGTCTGGACTTGAGACATTTTTCTGTCGTCTCGGACTTGTCTCTGACTCATTGCGTTTGCACTCGGACTTGTCTCGGACTTGGCCATTGGACTCGCCAAGTGTTCTAGTTGGTCTCGACCGAGTCCAGCAAAAAAATTCAATAAAAAATGTCTTCTTCAAAACAAAACCAGCATGATGTCGCGACTGAAAACGTGTGGAAAATGCTAGGCGCGCCGCTTTCTCCTTTTTTCCAAAGCACTCTGTAATCTGCGCTCGCGCTACAGTGGCGTCTGCTGTTGCTAGGCAACCATGACCCGCTCAAAGTTTCAGCAAAAAATAAATGGATTTCCAGCACTAAAAATCCCTTGCAGTAGCTCTGCTAATAGATTCATAAAATTTAATTAAAAAATTTAAATAGCCTTAAACGTACCCTTTTACAATAACGAAATACTAATTAATGTTGTACAGTATAGGGGTTGCAACTGAGTCGATTTTTTCATAAAAAAATGCTTGAGTTACTCAACTACTCATGGTTCATGCTATTGTAAATGAAAACATATCAAATATTTTTTTTATCAATAAACGCTTATTAATTTATAGCCTTATGCAACAATTACATATGTACATTTTAAAAACTTTATGATTATGACATTACATATTTTAATTTTCATGTAACAGCCAGTATTTTTATCTGTAACAATTACAACATTTTTCGTATCTGCATTCAGATCCAATGTTGTACTGTTACTTGATAAGTTTTTACTTTTTATCTTTTTTGTCGTAGTTATCACTGAACAAGTATGTTGTGTTAAACTAAAATAATTATTAATTTCTAAAATAATATTTATCATGCAAGCAGAGAGATGTCATCACAAACGTTTAGTGGTCATCTGAACATGACTGAATCAATTCAATGCACACATTTTCATTACGCAGAACACTTTAAGCGAGTCTATATTGTTTAGTGAACGTCACTAAACAGATGTGTGTGTGCCGCGCAAACCAGCAAAAGATAAAGATGCAAACCTGTAGGCCAAGTAGACAATGTGTCCGTATCTAAGCTGATTATTAGCCTACTCTTGAGAGAGAACTGATTTAGTTTTTGAGAGCCTGAGACGCGCAACGCATCTGTTTGATTGGTGTGCTTATTCCATTCATTTGTTTCATATCGTAGCCTTTAAATCATTGTCTTTTAAATATATACAAATACTATAATGTGTATGATGTATTATTATAGGTAAAACTACTCTTGCAAAGCTCTAATTTCTGAGAGATGCAGGGAGAGGAACAGCAATGCGGTGTTTGATTTGCTCTCTTTTTGCTCATAAAGTTTACATTTATTGACTTCACACTAATGACTTTAGAGCTCTCCGTATAATATTGCGCTGATCCCCAGGCTCACCTGTTATCTAGCAAACACCAGAGTGTGTCAGCTTCAGCCGAGTATTCAGGCAGAATTATTCCTTGTCCGTTATTCGTTTTTGAAGTAATTATCCAAGCCATTCCGAATAAGGTATTCGGCTTCAGGCACAACCGCAATTATTACATTACATATTTAATTTTTAGATGCAACATAGATAAGGTCATAGAAAGTAAAAGCTCCACGCAATATTGTAATTCTAAAATTCACGTCGTACTTGCAAACACTTTGTATGCATTATGGTTAATGCATGCTGGAATAGTTGATTGTTTCCGACAGCGCTCGACTAGTCTATGCAAGCACTAGTATAGTATGACAAAAATTTCGCTGCATTTATGTGCGCATGCCCAGTAGAGCCAAACGTATCTCTTCTAGCTTTGCCATAATATCCAGAGCTTTGCATGTGTGTGTGCACTGTGCCAAGGCATCAGTCATTTTAATTTTTGACCACAGACATAATGTCAGCAAAAGCAGCATTATTAAGTAGATAAAATGAAAATAAAGTACATAAAAATAATTTGACCTTACAGCTCCAAACTCTGTTCTAGAGGGCCAGTGTCCTTTATAGTTAAGCTCCCAGAGTCGGACTGGGGGTAAAACCAGTACTCATTACCAGGGCCCCAAAGGAAGAGAGAGCCCTTGAAAAGTATGAATCTGAAATATATTTTATTTTACCTGGATATTTTCATGGGTGGGGGGCACCTTATGTAACGCCCCTGTTAGCTTTAACCCTAATTATACACACTTGAACCTAATCAAGCTCTTACTAGACACACTAATCTTCCAGATAGGTGTGTTAAGGCCAGTTGGAGCTAAACTTTTCAGGACATTAGCCATCCAGGATCTAGTTTGGAGACCCCTGTCCTACAGAGTTGTTACTTTGAACATGCTTTTTGATCATTACAAATAATAATGTAAAATTATTTTCGTAAAATAGGAGATATGCTGTCTCTCGCATCACAAACATTATCAGTAGTTTAGTATGTGGTCTTGAAGAGGACCCTTTTTTCTTTCATTTGGACTCGGTCTTGACTTGGACTCGAAACTTTTGGACTTGGACTTGACTTGGACTCGACAAAGCTGGACTTGACTGAATAAGTGATCATAATAAATTGTATTATATTTTAAAAGATTATAAACTTCCTGCTGACAAATGATTGGTAAAGATTCAATATGACAAATAGTTTCCGGAGGCTGCACTGATTCTTAAAGTCTTTTAGTGTCTAATGATTCCAGTTCTAAATATTCATCACAAGATTTTTATTTTTTATTTTTTAAATATACAAACCATTACACTGATCAACATTTTAATGTAAATTATGGTAAAAAATTGCTTAGAAAAACTGATACATTCTAATGTTAAACAGTTCATCTCCTATATAAGAGACAATAAAACAAGAGAGAACAAAGAAACTGCATGCAGGTGGAGGATGTGAAGAGAGAGACAGATCACATTCACTAATCTTCCCCCAGGCTTTAAAACAAAGAGGTCCAGGTAACTGTGTGGTGTTAATTGAACACGCTTGCTAGAGAAATCCCAATTACATAATGAGACTGGTTAATTATCTACCATGATAAACACGCCATCTCGTGATTCAGGTAAAGATAAAATTGTCCACATTTCTGTAACAAATAGATTGTTTGTTTAAATAAGCATCAGTATTGCAGTATTACTTTATACATCTACTTGGCTTTTAAGGAAATATTACGCTATGAATTAATTCTGGTCACACTTTACAATAAGATTCCATTAGTTAACTTTATCAGTTAACATGAACTAACAATAAACAATACGTCTAAAACATTAATTATTCTCAGTGCTACATTATATCTATATTGCACAGAGATACATACAATCAAAAAAGTGTTTTGTTTTCTGCCATTTACTGTATATACCACCACTGCACCTCGACCAAATTTTGCAGTGCATCATTCCAGTTCACACTGACCTGGAAGTGCATCTCATCACTTCCTGTGAGCTACACACTACATGGATGTGTGAAGAGGAGACAGTACAAATGACCTTCACACATGGTAGATCTGGGATTGGGGGGAGGAGTAAATTGTTACCTAGCAACAGACACATACTCCACCCAACTTCACTTGCCTTGGCATGACTGCTTCATCTGACAGCTGCTGGGTTAGTGACATTGGAGCAGAACTAGTCAAAACCGCATGTTGTAATTATAACGCATGTGTTTATTGCAAGGCTGAGTCGCTTCTGAACACAGTCGACTGGAAAATACAGATTAATGAATAGAAGCGCTGATTGATATCTTGTAAATATCAACAATATTTTTTTTTTATAACAATGCTATTCCATAACAACGATTGTTTGGTGGCTAATTCAAATGAAATCATATGATCTCGTTCATACAATCTGCTGATGCTCCACTGAGGGTTATGTTTAGGAGGGGACCTTAATGCTCACATTGTATGAAAAAATGCTGGAAAACAACACTGACACTGTTTTTCATGTTTAATACTGTAATGTGGCTTGCTTTGTACCATTCAATTGTAAAGTGCTATATAAATAAATGTGACGTGACTTTATATGAGCGGAGGGCTGAACTGCAGAGCTGATGCAAACATATTGCAATGATACAATTTGATATTAGAAACGTTCAATAAATATAACCTTTCAGTGATACATTTCTGTGCATATGTGCACCAAGCACCTTTTGTTTTGCAGCTGTTGTCCTTAAAAATGCTTAAATAAAGCTTTTTTTCACTTAATCTAGCAAACTAGGCATTATGACCTCATATTTAGAAAGAGCCTGTCATACGGAGCCGCCTATGACTGAAAGAAGCACATGAGCAAAGTCATTTTAATGTTAAATACAGATTGTAGCATTTGATTGGCAGATAAAATAAATTTTAAATCAAAGATCATTTTTATATTATACATGTTGGTGAATTACCCATCGTTTTGACTAAAGATCAGCCATGAAGTCTTAACCTAAGACACTGGATATGACCAGAACAAATAACAATTTTGACAAATAAAAACTTCTGGTTTGCTGTAGGATTAAGTAACTTTGGGGTTATAAAAAGAAAAAATGTCAAAGCTAAAGATTGATTTGACCCTTGTGAATACACTTGTTAACACTCTGAATGTGTAAAGCATTAATGTAGCAGGTAAAGCAAGGTAAAGCTGTCCAAACATGCCACATTCAGCAGAAAATAAGAGTGCAGTACATGAATCCAGGGCTCTTTTAGAAATATGTAGCCAGCACAGTTCAGTATATTTCTATTCCTGGTAACTAGTTTAAGGTTATATGACAGAGAAATTAAATATGCCCCAGCATTCAGCTGTCTACAGGAAATACTAGGTCAAGAGAAATCTGCGCACACACAGTCCTCACATGCTATCACACACTACGCTTGGGTGCTATCCAATATTTACATTACCTTCTTGATGATTATTCTGGTAACATCTAACAAGCAGCATGTATAAGCAACTTGAATTTCTTGATTACTTTGTCTCAAGCATTCTTGTCTAAATCTGCACTGTTCCAAAAACAACTCTAAACAATTATGTTGGTGGATTTTGATGTGAGAGGACAACATAAATGGGCTTTTTCTCTCAAATTTTCTCAAAATAAAAATGTAATTCAGGATGTACATGAGATTGTTTCTTTGTTGCATTAGATTTGGAGAAATTGGGCATTACGTCACTTGATCATCAATGGATGCTCTGCAGTGATTGGGTGCCATGAGAATGAGGGTCCAAACAGCTGATAAAAACATCACAATAATCCACAAGTAATCCACACCAATCCAAACCAACAATTAACAACTTTGTTCAAAACGTTGCTTTAACTAAAATAAGAGGGCTCTGTGTTTAGTCAAAAAGTCTTGTCTGAATCAGGAGAGAAATCTGCACAGTCCCAAACAGCTCTAAACAAATATATTGGTGGATTTTGATGATTGATGATTTTGAGGACAACAGTACGTGGGTTTTTTCACTCTAGGAAACATTATTATGGATTTTGGGCTCTCATTTTTGTCCAGAAGCAAAATAAGGCATTTTATCTTCAAACCAAAATGATGGATTTGTTTCATACAAACACACACATTTTCACTTCACATGATGTTACTTGATGGACTGGAGTGGTGTGGATAACTTGTGGATTATTGTGATGTTTTGATCAGTTGTTTGGACTCTCATTCTGACGGCACCCATTCACTGCAGAGCATCCATTAGTGAGCAAATGATGTAAAGCTCAATTTCTCCAATTATATTCCCATTAACAAACAAATGTATGACTAAAATTAGTAAAGATACCTCAATAGTTCCTCGCCCCAAAACACAGTTTACATGCATCAGTGTAGTAACTAGAGATGTTCGATTAACCAACCGTAAAAAATTATGGCCGATTAATATGCTACACGAATATATATATATATATATATATATATATATATATATATATATATATATATATAAATAATAATCGGTAAACAAGCGTCGGTTGTCGGTTAGGAAAAATAACCAAAATGAACATCCCTAGTAGTAACAGTATTAAACAACAACATCTCTCATCCTCGCTTATGGTAGCTGACCACAAAATAAAATGATTAATGGACTTTGTGTGATTCCTATGCTCATTCAAGACAGAGAGACTGAGGGCCTTGGCAACTGAAGACAGTTCATTCAATCCACCAGCAATATCAATAAAACAGTGTAACTGACAGATTAAACATCAGTCCTTCATATATCCAAGACTGACTTCAGAAACACTTTCAGTTACAGTAGCTATAACAATAAAGCTGCTTGACTCTTTTCAGCAAGCTGTGTGCGAATTGCGGTACAATTAAATGTCTGTAGCACAAATGGTGCAGCATATAGTATTGGGATATTTAGTGGCATCTGAAGATAATGTGTATAATCCACGTAACCCCATAGATATGAACTTACTTTCTCGATCTTGTCCAGCCACTCCTTGTTCTGAGCAAGTTCTGCCATGAAGGTCTGATGTTTCAGCCACTTCTTATGAAGCTTCTGAGCTTCGTCGTGGGAGGTGTCGCGAGCCATTAGCATCTTTTCTGCCACCCAATCACCAATCTGTGAAACACACATCAACACAGGCGTTAGGAATCACACGTAAAACTTGTCTCAAAAAAATACAACAAAAAGTATGATACGTGATTTTCCCACCTATTCATTTATTACATTTTTTTTTCTAAATAACTCAAAGTGTAGGCTAACCAAAACATTTTTAGATTAAATAAATTAAATGTAATAAAATTACATTTAAATGTCATGATTTTTCTTACAGTAGATCATATAAACAATTAAGCACAACATTATGACACACTGAATATAGAATACAAAACCTTTACCTCAGTAAAACACTATTAAAGTAGTTTTACTGTAGCAAGCAGTCTGTCTGTCCATAAAGACTATCAAGAATGACTCTCAGAAAGTTTCCCACTCACAACAAGTGCTCCCACAGAAAATACCACTTCTCCTTCCTCTTCAAACAACAGTATATCATATCTTTTATTATAGTTTATAGTAGTTGTCAAGTAAATGTCAAGCTGTGACAGCAGTGACACACATTACTTCATCTAAAACCATTTTAAACAACATGTTTCTCATTCTTTTGGAATTATTACACATGCTTATTTGTGATAAATATATAGTTCTAAGTATATTATAAGTTAACATTTATACTAAAAAAAAAATTGCCACTGCAGGACTATTTAGGTAAACTCCAAGTTGATTAAAATAGATAAAAACAGAAAATGATCAACAGTACCTAAACATACACTTCACATGCAATAACATCAAGAAATCCATGAACATAAATCATGATGCAATATAAAAAAAATTGCAATATAATAATTGGAATGTTATTTGTAAACTAATTGTATACCTATATTTTATTTTCATATTATAATTACCACCTGAATCAAGTTCTGTCAGTCAAGATCCCAAATCCACATGTTCATCTGCAGCCCAGGTGAGCAGCAAAACCCAACGCTGGCCAGAACACACGCAAGCAGTCCAAAAACAGAGCTGGATGAAATATTCAATGTGCAGAGAACTCAGCGAGCACTATTCTTGGACCAAACTAAATCCTTAAATGACTGTATAAAAATCCAGTGAACAGAAGCAGTTTGCATCTTAGTAGAAAACAAAGAAAATCCCCCCAAAAAGATACAAAAGATTAGTAGTCTGGAACCCGAGCGGAGACTCTACTGAGTTACAGCGAGGCGAGAAATGAGCTCAGTAGTGGTGATTATTGCCACGGTCAGAGAGAGAGAGAGAGAGAGAGAGAGAGAGAGAGAGAGAGAGAGAGAGAGGGAGAGAGAGAGAGAGGGAGGATGTGGGGACTGTTTTTCCCTCCCCTCCTCAGAGCGATCCGGACACATGCTTTCCCCCCGTTTGCAGCGTCTTGCATCTCAGACAAATACGTATTGTCTTCTTTCAGTCCGTGCTGCCTCTCCTCCTCCTGTTCTGTAATATAAGCTTGACTCAATATCGCGGTGCCTCTCCTGCCTGAGCTGAAAGACCCAGTTTCTCCCGCTGCAGCATCCACAATGAGAGAGCCGAGGAGGGAGGGCGACAGAACCATATCGAGGGAGAAAGAGAGAGGGGGGAGTCTATGTAGTTGCAGGCATCACAAGGACAACACTGAGGCTCTTTAAGCAGGCAGGAAAGCCAATACGAATGAGGAGGAGGTTCAAAAAATAAAGGAAAAATCTGTCTGATTAAAACATGCACACTTAAAAATAAAGGATCAAAAAGGGGTTTTCACAACAATGATGTAGGAGAAACCTCTTTTCTGTTTCCAAAAGAACCTTTTAATGATCAGCCACAGGACTGAGAAGAGGAAATAGTGAATATTTACCTCACAGTAACCCCCCCCCCCCCCCAAAAAAAACAGTAAGATAAATACTTTCAATTCTGAGGAAAAGTCAGAATTTTGAGATATTAAGGTTCTAAATTTGCAGTTGAAAGGAATTTTTTTTTATATTTTTTTTTTTCTGGTGTGAAAACATTATTTAAACAATATATTGTTTTCCACTATATGTTAGAGGTTCTTCACTGAACCAAAGATGTCAATAAACAACTTTTATTTTGAAATGTGCTGAGCTGGTAGATGACACTGTACAGTGACCTCTGCCCTCATGAGGAAAAGCCATTTAGGTAAATCATGGTTATTCCTCAAACAGACCCTGGAGTGGAAAAGAGCATTAGATCCAAGGAAGAGTGAATGACCATACAGGGACATGGGAATTAATTATCCAGAAAACTGACGGTTAACTACACCACCACCAACACAAGGGAGACATTAAAATGTGATACTTCCGATCAGTTAACATCTGAAAGGAACAAGAACTGAAATCAAATGAGAAAAAGTGCAACATAGGGTGTGAATATAATTGCATTCAGTCTTACTACTGACTACTGCTGTAGGCACAATGCACTAGGGCTGCATGATTTGGTAAAAAAATCAAATCTAATCAAACTGTGATTTAAAATGCAATTATCCAGATTATAAAATTTACTACTATAACTACTTCTAATATAATTACTTAATAAAAATAAAAATGACTAAATATTTCTTGCAATTCTGAGAAAATACGTGGGAGAAAGAATTTGTAAACTTTTAATTGTTTGAAATGTTGCAGTTACTACTTTATTTGGCTTTAAATTATTATTATTAATTATTATTATTACTTCTAAATAAAATAAAATAAATATTACTATACTTTTTCACTGAAAAATAAAAACCACTACAAATGAGTATTGTATCCCAAAATGCAATGAGCTCGGTTTGACTATCCACATCAAAATAAACCAATGAACTGAAAATTGATGTCATCTCTGATTTGTGACTTTTTTTAAGTATATCTTGTTCTTGATTCATTTGGACTGCGAAGGGATGTCTCACAAAACTGAATTAAAAATGCAAAACAACACCTTCATTTGTACATGCCACTTCCTGAAAAATAAAAATGCAGGTCTGAAAAGACAACAATGCAGTCCTGTTTAAAATGTTCACTGTTACATAACATGTTCTGTTTCAGATATCTTTTTTTAAGTCATATTTATTGCATTGATGCATAGACTACAGTATGCATTGATTCCCATCCTAACCAAAATCTGTCACTTACTCAATGTTCAAAAGCATACTGTTTAATGCAGGATACTACGGTATTATGCAAAAATAAACATTTCAAACTGTAGTAAGTTACGTTATTCAGAAATCAAAAGTCTCGTTATGTTACATATTTCAGGGCTCCTTTACACTAGTATTTACACTGTGTCAGAAAAAACACAAATCTATTGATTCTGAAGGGAATTGCAGAAATATAAACAGTTATTTACCATTTTAATAAAAAAAAAATTAAACGGGAACTGTGGGATACAATATTCAGTACAGTACTCAGTTGTATAAGATTTAAGCAAACAATTGATTATTCAGCTCTTCCACGCATACAGATAGTTTAAATACAGTATATACATACATTGCATAAACATCTTTTATAATTACTGTCTGCACATTATATATACTGTATACTACTTTCCATTCATGGAAAAAAGACACTATGCTGTTCATAAACAATATGGCATTGCATGCAATGGACTTATTTCTGCTATTTGTTTTCCTAAACACAATGCATAAGAGAAAGTGAATCAGTGCACTCGGGCCATCTCTGATCATTGTGTTCTTCTCAGTCTCCAAACGTGTTTGACAGCTCTTAGAGAAGGCAGAGATCTGTCCTCAGCCCCGAAGTGAACACACACACACACACCCTGTTGAAGTTCTCTCTCTCGACTAAATAAGTGATGAGGAGACCTGCTAAATAATTGAGCATGAGAAAGGAAGATAAGCAAAGCCTAAATAAACCTGCAGGTTTGGGCCACACTAGGAGCGTCCTACTGTACAACTGCTTTCACTCAGCATTTACCCACAATGCTCAGCTGTTCAGACAGTCATTTCAAGACATACAAAATACCACATGTAAAGTATGACTTTTGTTAAACACGTTTCAGAAGGTAAAAAAAAAAGATGCACTGCATCTGGTTAGGACACTCTGTAAGAGTAATTTATTGTAATTTTGCTACATGTAAGAAATGCTTTTTAGAATGCAAGTTACAAAGAACAGGAGAAACAAGCGTGAGCTTACGTCCAAACATTTACTTCAATATCCTGCACTGCTCTCCAGACTTAACTGATGCACAGATTTACTTACAGAGGGGCGAACATCTTTAGGTTAAAAAATAAAAATCATCTCTCGCACAAGACAAAGCATGACACAGATTTTATTGTTTGTGGCACTCATCCTACCTCATGGCAGTCTTGTAGAAACCTCTGGTGCTCCCACTGGTCATTGAGCTTACGAAGCCACTGCTGAGCGTGTTCACGGTTTTTGTTCCCTCTGCGAGACACACATAGAAACAGAAACAATCAGAAACTCTTTTATTATTTGTGATTAAACTCTTATAAATTATTTGTAACAATGTTTCATAGCGGAGTCTCCGTTTAACACAGAAGGTGGACTGGGCCATTACAGATTCCATATACAAATCCAATTTCACGCTCCTCACTGAGACTGCATTCAGATCAGTGACCGTGGATTCTCAGCGAGTTTCTTTGTTATGTCTCGATGGAAAAAAACTAAAACATTTTAAATTCAGTGTGTCTATAGGCGCAGCTGCACATTCTATACCACAGTGAAATGGGGGGCAGATACAGATTGTCAGGTGGTAGGTCGCATTAGAAGGACAGTTTTATTACCAATGCTACTTGATGACTGAATAGAGGTTTTGCTATAAAGAAGAATTAAAGAACAACTGAACAATACAGTTTAACAAATAGCTAGGTCATTTTCAAGCAATTTCTACAACATTTCTGAAATACTATGGATATAATAAAACAGGATTCTAAGTTTAGTCATCTTATTTGAATTTTAATTATTTTTAAAGTCAAAGAACAATGTTATTATGTGATGCAAAATACAAGTTTGTTTTTCATTAGAAGATTCACCAATTTTTCCACTTATAACCATTTTATTTAATTTAAAAATGCTAATTTAGGTTAGATAGGTTAAACAAACAAATGTTATCAGACAATAGCTGAAATTAAAATATGATTTGCTTGTCTATATGATTACCTTAATAGCCATATTTGTATTTTTTGCTCTGCAACCTCTTCACTTCAGCATACTTTTATAAAGAGTATTACATTTATATTAAATACAATTAGTTGAAATTTTGAGTGCTTTTTGGACCCACTTAAGTGGGATATTTTTGTAATTTCATAATTAATTCAATTGTCTTAAAGTGTGTTTCTGTATATACTGAAAAGAATTTATAATAAATTATGCTTTACAGTAATTTTATCTTATATTACGTATATTTGAAGTGCACTTAAGTGTCCTTTTATCCGATTACTATTAAATTATTTGCAAGTACAGTTTATTAAAAACATGTTTGATAGCTTCGAAGTACACTACAAGTGTACTTTCAATACAATCACAAGGGCTTTTTATCCCTAAAACACTTAAGCACAGGAGGGCTTACATCTTTTAAAATATAAATATAATGAAATATTAAGAAATATTTGTTTGAATTAAAACAAAAAGCGTGGTTTATAACAGGGCGCACAAAAAATGCACCTGAATTTTCTCAGTCATCTATTGGAATTATAAGTAGCTTATAGGATTTGAAACGTACTGTGTAGTGGTTTAAATAATGTACCTCTTTTAACTGTGGGTGGGCGAAATTACTAAAATCTTATTTCACAGTATGATAAATTTTACTTAATAGTAAAAATACTTACCTCGATATAGCTTTTTATATGTTTAATTTATTTTTTTTTATTAAATTTTTAAAAGAAGCAAATTACAAGCACAACAGAAAAATTTAAATTAATTAAGGTTTTAATTTATGCAGCTGCAGAATGCAGAAGGCTAGGTTTATTTAACATGTAGTAAGAAATATCACATAAATTGAATAAAGTGTACAAATAAAACACTGCATAGTCTTCACTGTATCAATCAAATAAGATTAACATTAATAATGACCGACTGTGTTTACTTGATACTCCACATGACGGGCATTATGACATAACTGTGTGCGTATTTGACCATTCAAACACAATAAAACACAAAAGAGATCTCATTTCGTGATTGCATGATGTTGTGAGAGGGCCTTTGAGTGCGCGCACTTTGACTGTGTGTCATTCAGTGCAAGCACTGCATTGAGTTCTTTTTCACTGCTTATTGCACTCAATAACTTTACCAAGTCCGTCCAACTCTTTATTTTCCTAAGCATTTAAAGGTGAACATAACATTTAAGCAGTAGTGGGTTATGGGGATATATTTGCATACCACAACATACATGAAATAGCTAAATCTCTAACGATAGACACTTTGTTTTGCAGTAACGATATATACGGTTATACTGCCCAACCCTACTTTTAACTAAACAACAACTACTGTTACTTTGCAAGGCTGCAACCATACTTTAGGGATCCGGGTTAATAGTTCAAGAATCTTAATTTAAAAAATGTTACATACATATTTGTTGATCACTAATGTGATAAAATCTATGATTTTATATGTAAAGCAATAACAAGTTAAAATTAAAGTTTCAGGCACAAATAACCGTTTCCTGTGCACCAACCTATGGAAGCACCTTTGCGCCATTGAATAGAAAATAAAAAAGTTAACTGCGACTTTTGATCTGACAATTCTGACTTTTTATCTTGCAATTATGATAAATAAAATAGCAATTATGAGATAAAAAGTCAGAATTGTAAGATAGAATTGTACAATTCTGAGAAATAAAGAAATAATTGCAAGATATAAACTCACAATTCTGACTTTCTCAGTATTGTGAGTTTATATCTAACGACTGTGATTTTTTTCTCAGAATTGTGACTTTTTACTCAGAATTGCGAATTTATATATCGCAATTGCTACTCTCAGAACTGTGATATAAACTCGCAACTGCAAATTATAAAGTCCAATTGCAAGTTCATCTGACAATTCTGAGTCAGATTTGCAAGAAAAATATTTGAATTGCTAGTTCATATTTTTTCCTCACTATTATGAGTTTATATCATGCAATTTTGAGAAAATAAAAATAAAAATGTAAGAATTTTTAGATAAAAGGTCACAATTAACTTTTTTTGTTTTCTATTTAGTGGCAGAAACAGGCTTCCATACCAACCGGCTCTATGTGGCATAAATGTTATTATAAGTGTTTTGGTTTTGACCTGTTAGCGAGTAGATCCACTCTTTCTCTGATGCGCTCTGAATAGATATTGTTCTGACTGATGAGGCTTTCTCCCGCCTCTATGACAGCTTTAATGCGGTGCAGGTTGATCTCCATGGTGGTGGTAAAGTCCTTGTGCTTTTTGATGGCCGCCTCCACCGTCTCCACTGTGGTGGGGAGCTCCACATGGGCCAGCGCTGACTCCTGAGGAGAGGAGAGAAAGACAGGGTGAAATACTGCATACAGAAAGCATCTAAAATGTGTCCAGATCAATTACACTTAAAGCAAATCCATAATCAGGGCAAATGGCAAGCTGTTGGTGTTACTGCAATAATAAACACTTAGAAACAATATCAATGCTCACATATTCTTCTGTGACGATTCCACAAATGTTTTCTAACTCGGTCAGTTCTACAGATTGAAGATGCAAATAAAAACAGTCTACTTAAATTCATTTTTCTTGCAAACATGTATTAAATGATGGAAGCAAAATAATAAAAACATAATTGTCAACTGTTTAATAAATGTTCCCATTTAGAAAAGTGAAGTTCAAACAAACTTAAGGAATAGTGGCTTTTGAATGCCACTGCCATGTGTTTTTAGTGCAAACCAGTTCACACTCGATGGCAATGCAGATTCTTATTATGTACCCGCAGGCAACAGAAAGCGACTCTGGGCTTTTAGCAAACCAGAAAAGACACAGCTTCTAACATACACCCAGACAGATTGAGAAAATGCATGTCCTATGACATTTAAAGTGCATTTTTGCTGCAAGATATTACTATGAAGGGACGACCCAACATAAAAGCAGCAAATGTCTCAGAATATGAACCAAGCAATGACCTTAAAATGCCCTGATGCTCCTGACATTTACAGACGTGACCTGAAAAAGATCAGTCAGATCAGTTTTTGTCTCCTAATGGTCTGCTCTCTAACAGAACGGAAAGTCGTACATGAAGTGTCTTAAATATCTCAATTGTTTCTCCTAGAAAGCAACAAGATCTAAAGGAGAGCAAAAGGAAAACTAACTTTTTTTCTCATTTGCATTTATCTTTTTACTTTTTACTTTAAAGGTTTTCCTAATTTGTGAGGGTGAACTGGTTTGGACCAAACACACGGCAGAATTCTGCCATGAATAATAATCTATAAACTGCCATGTTTGTGATCAGTCATGTGGCACATGGAAACCAATGTCATTTGACCCCAGTTTCAGAAGAGATCGCAACAATGTGTCAAACTGTGCTCTGATTGGCCAAGATATCGAAGTCTGCAGTCAAAAGTAATACATTTTCAATACATTTCATCATTACCCAGTTGATTTTATGAGAAACATTTTAGCAATTTGTTTAATATAAAAAGTTTGAAATAATTTTTTTGAATTCTCTTATGGTCCCCAAGGTTGCATTTATTTGATCACAAATACAGTAAAATGGTAATATAATGCAGTATTGTTACAATTATTACAAAGTTTAAACAGCACTACTGGTTTTAACGTTTACAGTATTATTAAAGGGCTCATGAACTGAGAAATCAAAATTCTCTTGATCTTTTAACAAAATAAGAGCTCATTGTACTATAAAAACATCCTATTACTTTCAGAACTCAAAACTTTCTCATAAGTCTAAAATCAGCTCATACTGAAGCCAATCTGCCAAAATGACAATGTGCCACTTAATGATGTAATTGTGAGGCTTAGCCTTAGCTTAGGTTCGCTGATTAGCAGTACATTTCCATCACCTGCTTTCAGGTGGAGCAGTATTTACTACACAGAGCCATAGTTCTCTGACAAGCTATCCAAAATCGCATTCATAATCCTAGATGACATAATCATAGGATTATGACAGCTGTTTGCGTATCTTCTCAGTTAACTGTCACGCTGCCAGTCTTTGTTTTCCTGGGTGTTCCCTAGTGAGCTCACTTCCCCTTAGGCACTTCACCATAGGCACTTTAATTCCGCTAGTCTGGTTGTGTCTTCACAGTAATTGCACTCCAATTAGAATCGCACAGGTGTTGACAATACTCTGTCATTAGTTTCCCTTTATAGAGCTGTCTTTCTCTGTTGTCATCATGGAGTCCTTACCCTATGTGTCTCATGCTCTCGTTCCCCCAGACTTCCTCTACCTTCTCGTTCTTCCGAGTTCCCCGTTTCATCCGGTTCCCTTTTTGTTTGGTTTGTCTCTCAAGACAGTTTTATTTTGTATTTACCTGTTTGTGCAATAAACCTTACCTGCTATTGGATCTTACCCTTTCCTTGTGTTTTTCCCTTAACCCAACCGTGACAGAAGGACTCCATCATGCCTAGATCCAGCGGTGTGAGATTTCGAATCTGTTCCCCAGCCACCATGGAGGAACGGAGGAGGAGATTCCGGAACTTAACCACCCTTCATCAAAAGGGAAGCGAGGTGGGTGGCCTGGCGCAATTGTTTTGGACTTTGGCAGTCGGGTTAGGTTACAATGATGCAGCACTTAAAGATTTGTTTAATAATTGCCTGGATGATCCTTTACCTCAATGGGAGATGAAGGGGTTAGAGATCCTGGACTTTTGGGGGTTTACCAAATACCTGCACCATCGTGCTCAGTGGGATGCAACAACCACACCAGAAGTTCCAGACAAGACTGCCACCTGCCCAGCGCCACCGCACAAGATGGCCGCCAGCCCAGCGCCACAGCACAAGATGGCCGCCAGCCCAGCGCCACAGCACAAGATGGCCGCCAGCCCAGTGCCACAGCACAAGATGGCCGCCAGCCTAACACCACAGCACAGGATTGTCGCCAGCCCAGAGCCACAGCTTAAGATGGACGACTCAACGCCTGAGTCTCCAGACAAGGTGCCGCCGACTCGCCATCGTGGAGGACGGAGGAGGAGGAGACAGGCGTCGACCGTCCCTCAAGGCCTGGAGAAAGTCCCAGAGGCCGAGGCTGTTCCCGAGGCGGAGCCCGATGCAGTTCCCGAGGCGGAGCCCGATGCAGTTCCCGAGGCGGAGCCCGATGCAGTTCCCGAGGCGGAGCCCGATGCAGTTCCCGAGGCGGAGCCCGATGCAGTTCCCGAGGCGGAGCCCGATGCAGTTCCCGAGGCGGAGCCCGATGCAGTTCCCGAGGCGGAGCCCAATGCCGAGGTGGTGCCCAATGCCGAGGCGGTGCCCGATGCTGTTCCAGAGGCCGATACCGATGCTGTTCCCGAGGCGGTGCCCGAGGTGGTGCCCAATGCCGAGGCGGTGCCCGATGCAGTTCCCGAGGAGGTGCCCGATGCCGAGGCGGTGCCCGAGGCTGTTCCAGAGGCCGATGCGGTGCCCGATGCGGTGCCCGATGCCGAGGCGGTGCCCGATGCCGAGGCGGTGCCCGATGCCGAGGCGGAGCCCGATGCTGTTCCCGATGCTGTTCCTGATGCAGTTCCCGAGGCGGAGCCCGAGGCGGTGCCCGATGCCGAGGCGGTGCCCGATGCCGAGGCGGTGCCCGATGCCGAGGCGGAGCCCGATGCCGATGCAGTTCCCGAGGCGGTGCCCGATGCCGAGGCGGTGCCCGATGCTGTTCCCGATGCCGATGCAGTTCCCGAGGCGGTGCCCGATGCCGAGGCGGTGCCCGATGCCGAGGCGGAGCCCGATGCTGTTCCCGATGCCGATGCTGTTCCCGAGGCGGTACCCGATGCCGAGGCGGTGCCCGATGCTGTTCCCGAGGCCGATGCTGTTCCCGAGGCCGATGCTGTTCCCGAGGCGGTGCCCGATGCTGTTCCAGAGGCCGATGCTGTTCCCAATGCAGTTCCCGAGGCTGTTCCCGATGCCGATGCAGTTCCCGAGGCGGTGCCCGATGCCGAGGCGGAGCCCGATGCTGTTCCCGATGCCGATGCAGTTCCCGAGGCGGTGCCCGATGCCGAGGCGGTGCCCGATGCCGATGCGGTGCCCGATGTCGAGGCGGAGCCCGATGCTGTTCCAAAGGCCGATGCTGTTCCCGATGCAGTTCCCGAGGCGGTGCCCGAGGCTGTTCCCGATGCCGATGCAGTTCCCGAGGCGGTGCCCGATGCCGAGGCGGTGCCCGATGCTGTTCCAGAGGCCGATGCGGTGCCCGATGCCGAGGCGGAGCCCGATGCTGTTCCAGAGGTCGAGGCCGACGCTGTTCCCGAGGCCGATGCTGTTCCAGAGGCCGATGCCGAGGCGGTGCCCGATGCCGAGGCGGTGCCCGATGCCGTTCCAGAGGCCGACGCGGTGTCCGATGCTGTTCCCGAGGCCGATGCTGTTGCCGAGGCGGTGCCCGATGCTGATGCGGTGCCCGATGCCGAGGCGGAGCCCGATGCTGTTCCCGAGGCGGTGCCCGAGGCTGTTCCCGATGCCGATGCAGTTCCCGAGGCGGTGCCCGATGCCGAGGCGGTGCCCGATGCCGAGGCGGTGCCCGATGCCGAGGCGGTGCCCGATGCTGTTCCCGATGCCGAGGCGGAGCCCGATGCTGTTCCAGAGGCCGATGCTGTTCCCGAGGCGGTGCCCGAGGCTGTTCCAGAGGCCGATGCCGAGGCGGTGCCCAAGGCCGAGGCGGTGTCCGATGCTTTTCCGGAGGCCGAGGCGGGGCCCGAAGCCGAGGCGGTGTCCGTTGCGGTTCTGGAGACCGAGGCGGGGCCCGAAACCTTTCCCGATGCGGTGCCGGAGGCCGTTCCCGATGCAGTGCCCGAGACCACTTCGCCCTGGGGGACTCCGACGGTGACCATGAGGACGTGGTGGTCATCCGCTCCGCCCTGGGGGACTCCGGCGGTGACCACGAGGACGTGGTGGTCGTCCGCTCCGCTCTGGGGGACTCTGGCGGTGACCATGAGGACGTGGTGGTCTTCTGCTCCGCCCTGGTGGACTCCGGCCTCGACCACAAAGACGTGGTGGTCTTCCGCTCCGCCCTGGAGGGCTTTGACTTTGACCACAAGGCCGTGGTGGTCTTCCGCTCCGCCCTGGAGGGCTCTGGCCTTGACCACACGGCTGTGGTGGTCATCTGCTCCGTCCTGGTGGACGCCTCAACATGTCCTTCATGGACTTATGTTTTGTGTTTTTTGAGTTCTGTTTCTGTCTATTCCTTTTAGTTTAGTCTGGCCCTCCTTCCCTCCCCCTGAGCCTCCACCTGTCCGCCTCCCTCCTGGACTCCTTGTTTTGTGTGGCACCTTTCCATTTCTCCTGGTTGCTCCTGTCCCTGTTTTCTGTCCCTCCGTCCCTCCCCCTGGTCCGCCGCCGTTCCACCTCCCTCCTGCCTCTTTTTCTGTTGGGGTTTTCCTGGGTTTAGGTGGAGCATCTGGTAGCTGCTCCGTAGGGGAGGGGTAATGTCACGCTGCCAGTCTTTGTTTTCCTGGGTGTTCCCTAGTGAGCTCACTTCCCCTTAGGCACTTCACCATAGGCACTTTAATTCCGCTAGTCTGGTTGTGTCTTCACAGTAATTGCACTCCAATTAGAATCGCACAGGTGTTGACAATACTCTGTCATTAGTTTCCCTTTATAGAGCTGTCTTTCTCTGTTGTCATCATGGAGTCCTTACCCTATGTGTCTCATGCTCTCGTTCCCCCAGACTTCCTCTACCTTCTCGTTCTTCCGAGTTCCCCGTTTCATCCGGTTCCCTTTTTGTTTGGTTTGTCTCTCAAGACAGTTTTATTTTGTATTTACCTGTTTGTGCAATAAACCTTACCTGCTATTGGATCTTACCCTTTCCTTGTGTTTTTCCCTTAACCCAACCGTGACATTAACTAAGGCTCTGTTTAGTAAATGTTGCTCCATCTGAAAGCACGTCAAAATACCACATTTAATAGCATGTTTTTACTCCAAACTCACTTCAAAACGTCAGTCAAGTTTAATAAATCCTTCTGTAAGATGATGTGACTTCTTAAACAGAATAATTAAGGCACACAATATTTTATTGTATTCTAAGTAGGGCAGTCTATGGCGAGTAGCATTTCAGTATAGATATACTTTATTATGAACGAAAATTATAATAAAAATAACTCAGATAAACCATAAATTGCCATAGTAATGCGTTTATTATTCAAGTTGAATCAATGAAAGCAGTTAAATATTCTGTTTATTTAGCTGCACCGATATATATTTGGATTTTCAGCACGAGAGCATCCTCTGGCCTTTGGATGGAGATTTATTGCTGATCACAGAACTGTGCTTCACTGAAAGATACGCATGACAATCACAGCTTCTGCCTAATATCTATTTAATTGCCTTTGCTATTTAATTTAGATGAATTGTGCAGCCCTAAATACTACAATATGTTGAAAACACATTTAAGATGCTTTTGATATAATTTTTTGTTAATTAGCTTTGTCCTTGACAGGTTACAAGATGACCTACAGTCTAAATCTTTCTAAAATTGTTTTGTTCAAAATAAATACTGGTAAATTAAATACTAGGAAATGAATATAAAATAGGAAATATACAAAAACCGATTACTACAGAAAACGTCTAGGTTACATATGTAACCATCGCTCCCTGAAGGAGGGAATGGAGACGATGCGTCAGAAAGAGACTGACAAATGGGGTCTCGCCCGAGAGCCCAATCACCTTTGAGTGGTAACAAACGAGCCAATGCTGTGTGGGTATATAAGGAACAGTGCAAGCAAGCAAGCAACATTCAAGTCTTTGCTGAGGAGCCGAGCCCAGTCACCTGGCCGTTCAGCAGAAAAGCAATGTGACATTTGTAACCTAGACATTCCCTTTCAGTCGGTCACGTTCGACGTTATGTCAGAAAGAGACTGGCAAATGGGGTCCCTTACAAAATGCCACATTGCACATGATGCTGGACATCAACAATGATGGATGAATCCAGGGTTCTGAACTGAGGAACTCACCTGAGGGGAATAGCGCATGCATCCAGTCAGTGGAGTGGAATGGAGCAGCAAGCGGATTGACACCGAGCAGGTCCTTACTGGCCCGTAGGAGTGATACCTGGTAGAAAATGGCTCTACATGGAGATTATAAAATCTCGCAAATGTGTTGTGTGTTGCTCAGCCTGCAGCTCTACAGATGTCTGTTAGATGTCTCTACAGATGTCTGCGCCATGCTCCAGCGCCCAGGAGAAGGCTACAATCCAAGTTAAGTGAGCTCTCATCCCTAGAGGACATGGCAGGTCTTGAGCCTGATAAGCCAGGACAATAGCATCTACTATCCATTGGCATAACCTCTGTTTGGAGACAGCCTTTCCCTTCTACTGGCCTCCATAACAAACAAAGAGCTGGTCTGAGGTCCTGAGGCACTGAGTTCTGTATACGTAAATGCGGAGCGCACATACTGGACAGAGAAGCGCAAGGGCTGGGTCTGTTTCCCGGGGGCAGCACTTGCAAGTTCACCACCTGATCTCTAAAAGGAGTGGTGGGAACTTTGACCACGTATCCAGGCCGGGATCTCAAGATAATGCGACAGTTGGTCGGCCTGAATTCCAGGCAGACTTCATCAACTGAAAAGGCCTGCAGGTCCAAGACCCTCTTAACCAAAGCAAAAGCCGCCAGGAGTGCAGTTTTTAATGATAAAAACTTTAGCACTACTGAGAGCAAGGGTTCAAAGGGAGCCCTCTGCAATGCAGATAGAACCACTGCAAGGTCCCAAAAGGGAACTTGATGAGGGCGAGGTGGATTGAGCCTCCTGGCCCCTCTCAGGAACCTGATGCCCAGATCATGCTTCCCATCAACAGGATCATGGTGAGCTGAAATGGCAGCCACATAGACCTTCAGGGTGGAAGGAGACAGCCTTTGTTCCAACCCTTCTGAGGACACAATTGCATTGCAACAGAATACTCCACTGAAAGGAATCCCAGTATACCCCTTGGCCGCTCCGCCATTGAGGCCAGTGTAGGCGGAAGAAGCACCAGAATGGTTTCGGGCAGTTAAATGTGCCTTCCATGAACTGGTCACTTCCTGGTCCACCTCCAGGAAGAAAGGAACCAGAGCAGCCCCCAGGAACCAATCGTCCAGCCTCGAGCGCTCGGGACAGGGTGGAGGATTCCACTCAAGCCGATGCTCTCAGCTGCCCGGGAAAGCATGGCCGTCAGCTCGGGATCAGACTTGGGCAACGGTGGCATTCCCGAGGGAGACAACGCAGCCGAATCCTCATCTCCTGAGGACTCAAGCCCACCTTTGATGCGGCGATCGACATCTGGTCTTCCTCCTGAGCTCCGAATGAGATATCAGAAACCTGAGACGGTCCAGCAAACTCATCCGGAAACTCATCCGGATGTGAGGAGGGTGCGCCCTGAGGAGGCTGGCTCATTAGGGAAGCCCACACGGTTACCCTCAGATCACCCTGGCAACCACCCGAAGTAGCCCTTTCACGAGAAGAGGGGCTAGAACGGGGTGTGGCAGAGGGGACTCTATACCTTTTAAGGCAATCAAGTCTCGATCTTAACGCAGAGATGGTCATGTCCCCGCAATGAGAACATGAATCATCCACGAACGCAGTCTCAGTGTGCTGAAAGCCCAGATACGTGACACAGCGATCGTGGCCGTCACGAGGAGCCATATATCGACCGCACCTTGAAACACACAGGTGGCGGAATGACATCTTTAAAAATAAACAAACACAACCCAAACTCTTTGAGTAGCTCTTTCAGTGGTGCATTAAGAGCTCATGGGAACGCTGGAGCTGAAAGCAGGAAGCTCTAGACGAACCGCTGCCCACAACCAACACCAGTTGACTTCCTTTGTAAAAACCAGAAGGAGATGTGCTTTTTTTTTTGTTACCACTTGAAGGCTTTTTGGCTCTCGGGCAAGACCCCATTTGTCAGTCTCTTTCTGACATGACGTCGAACGTGACCGACTGAAAAGGAACTACATTTCAGTTCAAATAACAACAACAAAATCATTAAAATGGTCCAAGAACTGGTAACTTAAACAGAGTTTGAACAAATACTGCAAAATAAAATTCCAAGATTTTCAAGGACTTTTCAAGGAGCTTTTCAAAAATCCCGGGAATTTGTTCTGGCAATCATATTGTTCTTGACATGATTACTCTGAGCTGTTTACAAAGCTCCACTGCTTTTTTAATAGCTTTTCTATGTAAATATGATGCTAAATGGTAATCTTTGACCATTGCACCTCGCAGCTTGTCAAGTCAAGTCTGCTTTGTTGTCAATTCTTCCACATGTATATTACATACATACATACATACAATGTGTTGTGCTTGAGACCCCCAAGTCAACAATCTGCCACATCTATTCAAACAGAGCATTCCCAGGAGGGGGTCAAAACCGGACTGAAAATAGAGATAGTGCTAAATTTACTGCTAAATTATGATGTTTTCATAATTTACTGCTAAATTATGATGATTTTTTATGTAAAAATCTTGATAACTTTATAATTAGACCTCAGAGAATGGTACAAAATAATAAAAAGGCAGTTGATGCCCCCTTTAAGAAATGCGCCTTGAGCAGCAAATCAGCACATTGGAATGATTTCTGAAGATTCATGTGACTTTGACTCACAGGAATAAATAACACTTTAAGACATATTAGAATAGAAAACAGTAATTTTAAAAAAGTAATAATGTTTCACAATATTGCTACTGTATTATTTTACTGTATGTTTGATCAAATAAATGCATTTTTTATTCAAAGACTCACACACACACACACCTTTTGACTAGTAGCAAAATTACAGGAATAGTTTACCCAAAATGAAAATTCTGTCATCATTTACTCAGCCTCATGTCATTCCAAACCTGTACAACTTTATTTTTCTGTGAAACACAAAATAAGACATTTTGATGAATTTTGCGGTCCAAACAACATCGGACCACATTGACTTTTAATGCACGAGGTTGAGTAAATTATGGAAAAATGTTCATTTTTGGATGATCTACGACGTGATTATAACTAAATTTAAGTTCTAAATCATAAATGAGATCTCCTTTAAGATTCGTCATCTATGAAAGAGCAACCTCTGTGCAATAACATTTAGGAAACAGAAATATCTTTCAAAACTGAATTGTGCAAATGACACAAAGAGGTGTGAGGGGCTTCACCTGGTTATTGAGGAAAGCCTCGGCCTGCTTGACATCCCTCAGGAAGAGATGGAAGATGTGAGCTTGCACCAGCACCTCCCTCCTGCTCTCCCACATCTCCAGCAGTTTGTTCCAGCCCACGTCCAGCTTGTGCAGCCACTGCTGCAGAGCTCCATGAGGCAACGGCGCTTCCTCTGTCTCCAAGAACTCATTCACAGCCTGGAGACGCTCGTAGTCCTCTTCGTACCTTCCGATCTCTTCCTTGAGTGCGGCGTGTTGGTTTATCAGCCGTTCTGCATCCTCTAAAGCATTGGGAAGCTCATCCGAAGCAGCAGCTGTCTGAGTTTGCACTAACCAGGTGAGGAATGAATCCAAGTCTTGAATGAACTGTTGCAAGCGGCCAGCGACAGTTAAAGAGTCCTCACAGCCTTGTAATGTACGCTTTAGCTCTTCCCACTCCACGCTGATGCCCTCAAAGGGAACCAGGATGTCTACGGCCTTGTCTGGATGGGATGTGGCGAGCTCCTCCGCTTCCTCCTGAAGGTGAAGGAGCTTGGGCTCAAGAACCACCAGAGCTCCCTCCATGGTGGAGAGACGGCGCTGCAGTGCCAGCACGCTGCCCAGGTCGCTGCCCACATACTGCGTGGCGTCTATGGCTTTCCGCTTGTCCTGTATCTGGGACTTGATCTCTGTGCATTCCAGTAAGTAGTTCTGGATGCGCAGGATTGAGTCCAGGTGATCTTTCTTCTGCTCAACCAGCTCCACAATGCGGTTCCACCTGTGATGTGCAAAAAGAAAGCAATTTTCATAGATTTTCTTGATTTCTGACATTTTTGGAATTTAAAAGACACTTTAAACAATCGTGTCTTCGTTAAAGTTCCATTTCAAATCTTGCTCCTTTTTTTGTATGTTACTGTGCCTTTTAAATTGGGTATGTTCTATCTTGCATTGTAAATGAAATATTCTTATAAATACACTGTGGCATGAAATATTGAAGAACATAATAGCTGTGAATGTGCCCATAGTGCTCTGTTTTGGGTCAGGCGTGCGCTGTATGTGGCAGCCACAGCAGATGGCAGCAAGCTGAGAGAGGCTATTTATGCCAAGCTTGCTCTAAAACGGATCACTGGAGTTTTTCACACATACGTCACAGCTTGCCAGTTTCAGTGAAAGCTTGTGAAAGCAGCAGCCCATTTTCTAAATACATCCACGTAGAGCCATGTGTTAAAAGTGATGAACAACAGCAGCATCAAGAATGTGCAGGCTTTTCTGAATGAAACCATTTTCAAATAAAACACAAATGACTTCACCTGAAAACAACTACATATCAGGGTAATGAAAGACTAACATGTTATTATCACTAAAATTATCAATTTATGATTAAAAGAACAATTAGCCAGAGATACTTGAACAGAAAATCTGGGTTTTTGATAATTAATTTGCATTAATAAATCAATAAATCAATAATTCTGTTTTGGTTGGAGCACAACAGTGTCCGCCCACTTCAGCTACTTTTTTATACTTTTATTAACTTAACTAAATTAAATAAACATTTTGTGACATTTGCGCATTGTTTCAGGAAGCTTGCAGATAGGTTTCCTGAAGTGCTCTGGAGACATTATATATATATATATATATGCTGTCGATTTAACTTGGTAATTTAATTTATTAGTTATTGAACAACATTTTTAAATAATTTTTAAATAAAATTTTCATTCTTGGAAGTACTATCCTTGTAATACCCATTTAAACCCCATTAATCTCATGGCATTATGTATAGGCATGGGTACTGAGAAGCGGTATATTTTTTTTTTGGACCGGTATGTAATTAGGTCGATACCAGAGTACCGATAAGTTTCAGTACAAATGATACTGTTATCAATATCGTTGATTGATCTCGGTATACTTCAATGTTATAGGCGTATTAGAAGCTGCTGCTTTTCATGTCCCTTCACTAAAATATGTGTTGTGTGTGTGTGTGTGTGTGTGTGTGTGTGCAGTCAGTCAGCGCGGCAAGAGTGAAACGTTTGAAAGTGTGGGCTCACATTACAAAACTAAGCGACTCCAGTGTCAGATGCAATATATGCAGTAGTGTAATTGTGAACGAAGGAGGCAACACAAGTAATATAACATCTACCTCAAACAATGCGTTGTATTGTCTCACGGCTCTAGCTCCAACTACAAATCGCGAGGCACATTAACTTAAAATGTCAATTCAGTGGTAGAGTTACACTCACAAGACACTGCACTTATTTGCGATCACAAAAGTACATTATCTATCTATCTATCTATCTATCTATCTATCTATCTATCTATCTATCTATCTATCTATCTATCTATCTATCTATCTATCTATCTATAATATAGATATAAAACGTTTTTTAAGGCTTCATGTGAGTAGGATTGATGTGTTGATTAAGTTCAAATTATGCTAATCAATAAAAGCATATACTAACAACCACAGAGCTCAAGGTAGATTTATTTTGAAAAGTTTTTGAAGGAAATTTTTACTTCCTGTTGGTTTTTGGATAACGTTATATGTAAAACAAACTGTATTAATGATGTGGAGTTACCTGCTGTTCAAGTGATCTTGACAGCCCCTGACTTCAGTGGAACTGGGATGACCGCTGTCTAAAAGCTGCTGGACGATCTGATTAACGTCTAGAATTCTTCCCATAAGGCTGTTCATCTCTTGGTCCAAGCTCTCAAACCTAAAATGCAGAAAATTTCCTTCTTAGATAAGAAAATATTCAACGGTAAATCACAGCTAACAATCCAATTTTACCCCAAATGATGCATTTGTGTCCATGAAAACAACTTCATCTGTGGGTAATTGCAAAAATGCATCAAAGGTTCATTGGAAAATGTGTAATTCACTGCGTTTTCCAGATTAAATAAACACTACTGGTAGGACAAATCACCATTAACTTTTATGGCTTTTCAGTCTAATAATGATCACAGCAGCAGATTATCGATTAATAAAGGCTTATTTTTCCACAGTTCCTATATGAAACAATAACAATACTGTATAATGACAACTGTATAATGACAACCTCAAAACCCTTTTACCATAGTGCATGATTTGTAAACCAACACATTTTAAATTTGCATCTCAACCAGCTCCATATGCATGGCTTTTCTAACATAGTAAACTTGCTTCATAGCACACCTGGTTTGTAATTGCAAAGCACTCAAGTACAAATCCAGTGAAACATGAGCCACAATAAAATAACTCATAAAACCATGTTTGCCTTGGCAAATATGTTTTATCTCACATTTGTTTTCGTAAACACTATTGGTTAGATTAAGGGTTTTTTACCTTTTAGTGCATCTCAACAAACATATAATTTCCAAACTGCCACGAAATGTCCAAAAACCAATGTAATAAAACACTTCCAGATTCTTGCAATCTGTTTCAGACAAAACTGAACAGTTTTTCAGCACCACTCACTTTTAAGTGTCACAAAATGTGCAGGAGGCAACTAAATGCATTTTTTTCCAATGATTCTACGTTGCAAAAAAGTCTCTCATTTGTATTACTTCTAAATATTGAGAAGACATGCAGCACCTGGTCAACGTCCCTACCTGTGTGCGATCACCTCCACGTCCTCTAGTCTCTCGGGAACCTCCATCTTGTTCAGCCACTGCTCTTTCTCATCAATCCACACCTCACAGGCATTCACCTCACTAAACATGTGATACACAGCCAGCGCGTCATGAAGCCACTGCTGCCGCAGCACGGCAACTTCCGCCACCTCTGTGTAGAGCTGCTCCGTCTCAGCCATACGCGCTCGCACTTCATCCAGCTCCCGATAATGCAATGGCAATGCAACCATGTGTTTCCGAAGGCCCACCACTTGTACGCGGTGTTTATCGACACTCTCTCGGACACCTCTGTGCTTTTTAAGGAGAGACTGCGTTGAATACTCATCATGTCCGAAGTCCTCACTAGAAACGAGCCGGTAAGCATCCTGTAGCCAAGCTAGAAGATCGTCCGTCTCGGTGCTAAACTGAAAGAAGTCCAGCGCCTCCTGTAGGTTACACAGTCTCTGTGTGGCCTGGTCCTCAAGTCTCTTCCAGTCCGCCTTGACCTCCATCAGTCGCTCTTGTATTCCTGCCGTACCGAAGCTCTTCTGGGTGAGGATCTGCTTGCCTTTCTTCATGGTCTGCTGAAGTAATGCACGTCGTGCCAACAGCTCTCCAGCCAAAGATTTGTGCTTCTGCAGCAGTCGCAGGACACTACTCAGGTCTTTTCCGCAGCTCTGCGTGGCCAAGATGGACGTCTTCTCTCGGATCCAATTCTCTGATTCCTCTACCTCCTGAAAGAAGGCCCAAAGCTCCCGCGAATCCTCCAGCTCCGAGTGCCGTTTTGCAGCCAGCTGCTTTAATTCTTCCAGGCAGGTGTTGACGTGGTTGACCCGGTTACAAATGACCTGAGGGTCACACGGCTGGTAACCTGAATGAGAAACAGAGACAAGGAAAGGAGCTATCACTGATTTCACCAATTTGTTATTTAGTTGGCTGATATAAAGTTTTGTCAGATTAGCAAAAATGACCTGTGATAGTCTTGAAAAAGTCAAGAAAGTGTTGAAAACTGCAAATTAATCAGTATGTTCTGCATCATTCCTTGAAAGTATTTATGAATTTATGAAAATACATTATAGCTGTATAATTTCTAGCTTGCTGCAAATTTTATTTTAGTTTATATATATATATATATATATATATATATATATATATATATACACACACACACACACACACACACACACACACAGTCAGTAAGATTATTAATTTTTATTTTAACAATTTTAAAGACTTTTATAATGTAAAAACATAGAAATAGAAAAAAAACTAAATAGAAAAAAAAAAAAATAGAAATTTCTATTGATAAAAGAAAAAAATATATATATCGCCATTTCCACAAGAAAATGAAGCAGCATAACTTTTTTCAGCATTGATGATAATAAGAAATTTTTGAGCACAACATTAGCATATTAGAATGAATTCTGAAGGATTATGTGACACTGAAGACCGAATTCAGCTTTGTCTCACAGTAATAAATCATATTTTAAATAAAAAAAATATATAATTAAATTGCAATAATATTTCTGTATTTTGAAAATGGCATAGCCATGGTGAGCATAAGAGACTTATTGCTTCTAATCCTTTGACTAATAGTATTATATATATAATCTTTTTTTGTAAAAAAAGAACATCTTTTTAAAAAAGAAGTAGTTGAAAACTCATTTAAAAAATCATCATTTGTAGCAAATAATAATAATACAACACATGCCAAAAGCAAAAAAATCCTCATTGTTGAGCTCTGAATCAAAATGTGCACTGAATAGAGAGCAAACCAACTCCAGCCCTCTCGCGGCGCATTTTGCAAGTTTCTCATGTGGTATTATTTTACTTGCTCTACCCTGCAAAGGTCTCTGGACATCTCAGTGAAATCCAGTAACAGTAACCTTTATATCACAATCTGCCATCACATTCTGAACCAGGACAGTGTCTCTGAATCAATATTCATCATGTTACTGTTTTAAGGCGCTCTCACCTTCAATAGTGGTGAATTTGAGAGCTGCAGCGTTGAGAGTCTGAACTCTGTCGGCCTGTATAGAGATGTCAGCCTCCTGTAAACTCTGTTTCTGGAGCATGTCCTCCACTTCCAGGAGATGTTTGCCGTAGTCTTTAGACAGCAGCTTAACCTAGAGTGAGAATATGGCACTTTGATTGTGACTACTGCATGAAAATAGTGGCAAGAAAAGGTGTTAAAACACAATGTATGTTTTTTTGTGGTGGGTTTTAATCAAAAACCAAATCAAATTGGTATAACCACCCACCTGCATCTCCTCCATCCAATCGATCATGTAGACCATCTCTTGGAAGGTCTTCTGCAAGGCCAGGTTCTTCTCCAGACGGGCTTTACGTCCCACCACCAGCTCCTTCAGAAGGCTCCACTGGCCGAAGATGTTTTCTTTGCGTGCCAAGATACGTCGGATGTCATAGTACCCTTCTGACTCCATCTCAGTCGCCAGCTCCACCACAACACTGATGCGCTCCTCGTATGAAAAGATGTCTGCTTCGATCGCCTCGTGTTTCTTCATGGCAGCTTCAACGGCTGGCAGGTCATAGCCGAAGTTATCCTGCCAAAAACACAGCACCCGTCTAAGTCCGAATGTCACCGGTTTTATTTTACCCAGTTTAATTTGTTCTGTTCTGCACACCTGTGAGACGAGACGCTGGTTTTCATTCAGCCAAGCCTGCCTCATGGTGGTCTTGTGATCGAATCGTTGAGCTAGAAGTTCTAGCTTTTCCTGACGAATCAGCTCTTTTCTAAGAGCCACGCCCCTATCGTGCTCCGCCTTCTCTAGTCTCTCCCACGCCTTTCATGAAAAAAAAAAAAAAAAAAGATTCTTTGAGACAGTGTCAGTAATCATAAAATTATTTTAGGAATTCATTCAATAATATAGAAATATAATAAAATGGGAATAGCTTAGCTGAAAAGGGTAAAAACTGTAGTAGGTAAATAAAACTTCCAATAGTAATATCAACAAAAATTATAAAATTATACACCATCTGTAATTATTAAAAAATCGGAATCACTAAAAGTTTGACATAATTATAAAATGTTACAATAGTTTTTACAGTCTTGTTTTTTATGTTCACCAAGCCTGCATTTACAGCAAAAGCAGTAATATTTTTTAATATTATTTCAATTTAAAATAGATGTTTTCTATTTGAATATGTTTTAAAATGTAATCTATTGCTGTGATCAAAGGTGGATTTTCAGCATCATTACTCCAGTCTTCAGTGTCTCTATGATTCGCTGCTCAAGAAACATTTCTGATTATTTGAAAACAATTGTGCTGCTTCATAAATTTAGTTGAAACTGCTGAAAGTACACTACCAATTAAAATATATATATATATATATATATATATATATATATATATATATATATATATATATATATATATATTTATATATATATATATATATATATATATATATATATATATATATATATATATTTATATACCCTTATTTAGCAAAGATGCATTTAAAGCATAAAAGTTGACTTTCAGGATATTTATAATGATGCAAAACATTTCCATTTCAAATGTTGTTCTTTTGAACTTTAAAATTATCAAAGAGTCCTGAAGAAAAAAAATTAAGCAGTAAAATCTGTTTTCCACATTTAAAATAAGAACTATTATTAATTAAGCTACAAATCAGATTATTACTGTATAATGATTTCTGAAGATCATGTGACACTGAAGACTGGAGTAATGATGCGGAAAATTCAGCTTTGACTCACAGGAATTAATTACATTTTCAAAAATACTATAATAATAATAATAAATAAATAAACAGTTGTTTTAAACTGTAATAATATTTCACAGTACCGTATTATGGTTTTTACTATATGTTTATGAAAATCTGGACTTTTACATTTCATTAAAAAAATCTTAAATATTCCAAAACTTTTGACTGGTAGTGTATATTTCCTCTTTATAAGTCATTAGTTATAATTTCACTCAAATTACATGATATTGAATTTATATTTCTATATTTTCAAAAAAATAAAAAACTTTTTTTTATAAAAAAATCCTTGATTTGGTTATACAAAAATAGAAATTTGACACTGTAACCAGCTGAGACCCATGTTAATTAAACAGTACATACCTTATTGATGTCTGAGATGAGTTTCCCATCATGAGGCATGTATGGCTTCTGATTGTTAGCTCTGAGCTTACTTTGGATGGTGAAAAGCAGCACCTCCAGGTTCCCTTTCTCCTGGAATCTGAACAAAAAACAACTTTCCATTAAAATCAGCACGGATACCTACGATTTCAGACCACATAACAAACTGTTTGTAAGAGTCACTGTACAATAACTTCGGTCACTGAGTTGCATTCCTCACAGTGAAAGTAACGGCTCTCTCAAGAGTCAGCACATTCCCTGATTATGATATTTGATGAATGCAATGGTAAGAACAAGTCTTCATGCCAAATGTACTAATGTAATTAACTTAAAGGCTTCGTTCACCCTAAAATGAAAATCAGCCCATGAATTACTAACCCTTGATGCATCCTAGGTGTATTTGACTTTCTTATTTCAAACAAATCCAATCAGAGTTATATTAAAATGGTCTTTGATCTTCCAATCTGTTTAATTGCAGTGCTGCAGTGCATCAGTCGAAAAGAAGTCAAATAAACCACATCCATCCAAAAAAATAAGTGTCTTACACGGCCTCAGAGTTGAACACCGATACACAACACCGACCTCATACCTCATCCGCCCAGAGATGCTTCCATGTACAACTGTTGGCACAAGCTAGAGTAAAGCGATTGTTATGTTTTGAATATATATATATATATATATACATATATAAAAAAAATTCTTACAAAAATGCATGGATTCGCTACAGGAGGCCTTTGTGAGGCATGCCACGTAAGGCACTTTTTATGATGAATTGATGCACTTTATTTAACTTCTTCTGGACTGATGCACTGCAACACTCGCTGACTGCCATTTCCAGGTTTAAATATATCTCTGACTGGATTGATCTGAAAGTAGAAAGTCATATACCTGTACACCTAGGAAACCTTGAGGATGAGTAATTAATGGGCTAATTTTCATTTTTGGATGAACTAACCCTTTAAAGCTTTAAAACAGAATGCATCTGTGAAATCCTTGTGTATACACTTTGCATGTAGTATGCTTTTAAAAAGAGTGCTTATTACAGAAATAATATACTTTAAAACAATATACTCAAGTATGGACTGAATGTAATGTTCTCACACACTTAATTGCATGTTATTTATAATTCAATGGAATTTATGATAAATGCAATTAGCTGAACTTAAAGAGTGGTTTTTTAACCCACTTAAAAAGGACTTCATTACAACTTTATATTTAATGCCATAAATTCTTCTACTGTCTACTGGCTGAACTATCCCTGTATGTGTTAACTGTGTTAAGAAAAGTAATCAAAGTGTACTATCTTTAAGTACACTTAGGTGGCCCTTTATTTCATTAATATTATACTATCAGTGCCGCAAGTAAAACAAAAAACACACAAAAAAAAACTTTTAAGATTTGAAGTACACCGCAAGTGCACATTCAGTTTAAACGCTCTTTTCAGTTCAAGGGTAGCTACACCTTTGACCAACAATACAGAGACTAGTCTCCTTAAATGGAAGTGTAAGAAAGATGATTCACAGTCATAGTTTGAGTATTTCTCTGGCAGTCATGGATCGTCTGCCAACACTCAGACCTCTGTTTCATGTATTCTCTCTTACTTGATAGGCTTCTCAATGGTGCAGTAGGTGGTAAAGGCTTGAAGCTGTTGCTGAACACCCGACAACGAGTTTGCAAATTTCTGGTTGCTAATGATGCTAATGGTTCTCTCGATCCACTCTAACAGGTCGGACGCTAAAGCCTCGTAACGGCGAACGATCTTCTCAGCTTCTATCGCACTGTCCAACACCTAAAAAGAGGAAAAATGTGCATCTGATAACATGCTCGAGCTAATTCACAAGGCTATAATGTATTTAGCTTTATCAAACATGCACCAAAACACTTCCTACCTTTCCAATTCTCTTCCCTTCTACAATAAGTGCCTTCATTTTGGAGAAATAATGATAGTAGGAAACTACATAAGTGATGATGGACTTCTCATCTGGATTCTCTGTGTTTACATCTGCGCGGGAGAAAATGGTTATAGTTTTGAGCGATCATTCAGATATTTAGCTGAATCAATGTAACAACAAATTATTTTTTTAGCATATGGAACTGACCAACTTCAGTGATTACGTGTGATTTAGTAGCACATTTTTGAGTCTTTTCTTATTTCATACACAAAAATTGTAAAATTCTGACAAAATCTGATTTCTTGATGATTTGATATTTTATAATAGTGATTTTATAATTTCAAAATACAGAGAAAAATTAGTAATGAATGACTAAGTGCTCATCGGCTGCTGTCTACTGGTTATAAGTGTGATTTGATGGTTTTTTTTTTTACATTTTACATTAGTGTCAAAGTATATTTTGTCCATCTCATAAAAAAATAACATTCAAACTGGATCATCTTAGAGCTTTAAAGAGCTGGAAATAGCTGTGAGAAATGCCTGAAAGTCATTGAAAAATGCTCAAATTTCTCTCTCAAAAGGTTGTAACCCTGAAATGAATGATATAATGCATTGGAGTATTTCTACCACAACACCATGGTTATAGTTAGTGTTACGCTTCTGGTTTCCTGACGTATGTCAGTGGCAGCACTGTTTATATCAGAGATTTCTGTGCAGAGTTTGAATGATTCTAACTAGATCTTGCAGTAACCTTATGATTATGCAGTGAATTCAAACGCTTCTCACTGGATCTCGCAGCACAGTTGCATCTACAGTTGCAGCCTTTACTCTGGCTCCCGAGTAAAGCTGTTCTGAGCTCAGACAAATTTGCACAAATGTTTGTGTCGTGGTCCGAGCTGATAAACGGTACGCGCTACACAGCTGGAACGTAGTGCGGTTTAGTTTCGCTTTCGTTTCGTTTACTGTTTGATGTTTCTCAAATGCAACAGAAATGGCAGAGCTTATGAGCTGGACAATGTGTTGGTCACAGTCTGGATCCCTGAAATACCAAATCTCTGTCTGAACTAGGGAATGTAAAGATTCACACTGTATTAGCTGTATTTAGTGAGAGTAAAACGCTGCTCGTTACCCTCAGGGTCTAGTAGTTTGGTGAGTCCGAGACTCTGCTCAGCTGTGTTAAAGGCTTGCTGGAGGTTGTGTGTTGCATTGGATCTGGTCAACTTGTGGAATTCAATTAAATCAGGCCTGTGAAACATAGAAGCAGGAATCAGTTCACATAACAGCCTCTATCAATGATGTGAATGGTATTACAGAAAGCCAAGTCAGTATGATGTGTATCCGTCTGACCGCTAACCTGTGCCTGTGAATAAGAGCGTTGAAAGCAAGGCCGTCCCTCCAGCAGGTGGTGAAGTTGTGAATGTTGACCTCTGGGTACCTGGGGCAAAACACAGAAAGGACATCGCAGCATCGTCAAAGACTTCTCACGTACAGCAATATCATGTCTATTTCTCTGAAGGCCCAAATAATAACATACACTACCAAACACTGTCAACATTTTGGAATAATATAGATTTTTTTATAGGATCAAATATACAGTAAAATACAGTAATATTGTGAAATCTTATTAAAATCAGTATGAACATATTTTAAATGTAATTTATTCCTTTGATGAATTTTCTGAATTTTCGACATCATTACTCCAGACATGAATTAATATGAATCAAAAGTGACTGTAATAAAGACATTTTATAGTGTTACAAAAGATTTATATCTCAAACAAATGCAGTCCTTTTACAGTGCTACAATTTCCATAAAAATATTAAGTGGCAAAAACGGTTTTCATCACTGATGATAAGCTGAAAATTCAGCTTTGATCACAAGAATAAATTACATTTTAAAATATATTCAAATAGAAAACATTATTATTTTATTTTAAATTGTAATAATATTACATCATATATAAGTGTTTTACTGTATTTTTTGATCATATAAATGCAGAGAGCATATGAAACTTCTTTTAAAAACATTAAAAAACGAATTATTTCCTATTATTATTTTTACCAGTAGTGTATGTATAGTATGTCTGTCCAAGGGTTGGTTATGTGGGATAGATATATAGATGTTACCCTGCTGTTTTCATCTGACACCACAGAAGTAGAGCATCTTTAGCGGAGCGTGTCTCTCGGTTGTCCTCCGTTTCAATCTTAATCACCTGGATCTGTTAGGAATGAGAAACAATACAAAAATAAAAAAAGTTTCTGCAATCTGAAATACACAGACATTACAAGGGACCAGTCACTGGCTTTGCTTTCCTTACTGGGATCATGAAGCCAAGAAAACTTCATATTCAGGAGGACCATGGAATATACTAATCATAAGAAAAGGGTACATTTTGACTGTTATTTTTGGAGGGAAAACTTTTTTTCCCTTCTTTTTCTTTTTTTCTAATGAAATGACAAAACAATTCCCTGAAGCAGCAACAGCAATACCATATACTTTTTTGATGATGAAATGTTAGGTAACTTCGATCTTATTCAAATCTTATTTAAATTTCATTTTGCAATTCATTTTACCTTGAGTTTTTTTTTGAGTGAACCTTTTGCACTCTGGATGTTCTATATAGTCTCACTGCTTTATTATTATTATATTATAATCATAATTATAAAAAAAAAATTACACCCCCCCCCAACACACAGAGTGCATATCTAAAAAGCAAGGTCTGAACCAGTCAGATTGACAAAAAAAAAAAAAAAAAATGAAATCAATCAGAAATGTCTGGAAAGCTCATGAGGGTTAAAGAGAGATTCACCCAAAAATGTTGACTCGTAACCAAACAATTGACGGTAGCCATTGACTTCCATAATGTTTTTTTTTCCATCCCACAGAAGTCAATGGCTGCCGTCAACTGCCTGGTTGCCAACATTCTTCCTTTGTGCTCAACAGAAGAAAGAAACTCAAACAAGGTTTGGAAACAACTTGAGGGTGAGTAAATGAACAAAGAATTTTCATTTTTGGTGAATTATTTCTTTAAATTAGATTTTTAGATTTTCTAATGAAAATTTAGCTTGTCAGTGCAAAGGTTGCCTCCATCATGCTTAGGTGTTTGAGTGGTTGATAGGACCTTGCTAGGAAGATGCTAGGGGTTTCTGGGTAGTCACTAGGTGGTTGCTCACTGGCACAAGCCAAAAGAGCCAACCTTCGATCTCAATGATATTCAGGTCTCTCCTCCAATGAAAATTTATGAGATACAATGACAATGACATCAAAGGTATACATTCATTCATTAATTCATAGAATTACCTAATCATATTTAATGTGATTGCATTATCTGTGGTTTACTGGCCTTTTCCGTCATCAGGCCACAAATATTATATTGTGCTCAGTGTCGTCTCATCAATAGATATGACAGCAATTGCACCGGTTTTGTCCTTTTTGACGTGATACATTCTAATGAGTGGCACAAGGACACACTCTCACAATATCAGGCCTTATAGTGTGAATCAAACACACACACACACACACACAAACATCCCCAGCACATTACAAAAATACAGCATCCCAAGATCATTCGTCATATTGAATTTCTTGCATCATGCAGTTAATACATGATCGATATCTACAACCTCAAAGAACAACACTGCAAAAATCTGTATTTTAGCTTCTTTTCCTGTAAAAACATCCTTAAAACAAGATCAGTCTGCTTGAGAGGCAACATTAGGTTAGATAAGATGTCTTTTCCTCGCAGAATATATCTTGAGTTACGTAATATTTTAGTTTGGAAACTGTGAAACTGTTTTTTTTAAAGCAAAAATTTACAATTTAGCGTATGCTTAAAACAAGAGTATCAAAATTCTACAAAGGAAAGATAGGAAATGTAAACAGATTTGTATTGAATAATATGTAACAAGAGAAAGCAAATATTAAACCTCAATAAACTAGTGTAGCCTAAGTTGTGATATTTAGTGCTACATCTGTAACATTTCTGGTCCTCAAGATACTTAAGTTTTACAATTTTCCGATCTGCCCTCTTCCTAATTCCTCTCTCTCTCTCTCTCTCTCTCTGTTCGGCTGCTGCAGTGTTGGGCCTTACCTGCTGACTGGGCAGAGTTAACTCCAACAGAGATGGGGAGGGTAGGAAGGAGATAAATGGGGGAGCGGAGAAATATTCTGGCATATATGGAGACAGGATATAAAGAGGAAAATCAAGGAGGAGGGAGGCGGGAAAATGAATGAGAGAGAGGGAAAGAGAAAGAATCAGGACGAGACGTGAGCGTGAACGACAGCCCCACCCTGCGATCTCTACGGCACGCTCGGTGGATCGAGTGACAAGCCACCTCTCTCCGTCCCTGCATCCAGATTCACCACAGCATCAGCTTACTGGGCTGCAGTCAAACGGCATTCTGGGTAACCTGCCACTGCTTTACTGACGAAACCAAGAGATGACAGGCAATACAAACCAGGAGCTGCTCTGTGCTTTGTAGTTACATGGACACAGAGTGCTTAAAAATATTCAGAGAGATGATGGAAGTGAGAAAATACAAGCCTAGGTTCCCTTGTGAAAATGGAGTACAGTTTCACATTTAAAAAGCACTCACCACGTCCCACTCATATCCTTCTTATTTTAATTAAAAAATGTAGGTTAGATATGATAAACAAACAAAAAATGACCTACATTTAACTTTCTCGGCCTACAGGAGTTTCCTTAAGAGCCATATGGGTTGGATTAGCTTGCGATTCGTTTGGATATATATCAGGTACAGTATAAAACATTTTCTCAAGGTAAAAAATAAAAAAATCTCTCAATCAGTGCTCTAAAATATAAATGAGAGTCAGTTGGTACTATATTACTATAATACTAACCCTAAGGTTAGAAATTAATGAAGTTTTTACAATAAAAAGTTAAAGTTACACAATAATATTTCTACTTCTTGTTAACTAGCCATATTGTTAACTAGCCATTATTGACGTCTTTGCGTGGCTTAAATACTGATTGAGCGATCACATGAGACGGGTTATGGACTGTAAAGTTCTACTCTTTCTTCGAATGTCTAGTCATGATTATTTTATGCTGAAACTGGTATTAATGTGGAGGAGATTTCATAATATCTTCTGTTGTCTTTAAAATATGGTTCAAGTGTAATGCAAATAAGCATTTATTATTCACTAAAATGTACTTTAATGTCATTCTGTTGAAACTTGTGTGTCATGTATTTAGACACAATTGTAATTCTATTCGTAAATGCTGAAGTTGTAATTTAGTACATTTAAAATAAACTTATTATATATATATATTACGAATAGAATGTATATATAATATATATATATATATATATATATATATATACTCAGCACTACAGTTATAAATTATAATCTAGTACTTTACATGGGCTTTAGAAAGTTGAAATTAAATAAATGTACTTCATTATTAAAACATAATTTAAAATTTACTATAATGTTTTATATGGCATTGTTGATGTGCACGTAAGTGTACTTAAGTGTGTTAAGAAACATAAGCAATAAAGTGACTCTATATAAGTGCACTTAATTGGCCTTTTATTTGATGAATGTTATAATATCTGCCAGTTCCATTTTTTAAATATATACTTTTAACATTTCAAGTAGAAAGTATTTTATAGAGTTAAGGACACCTCTTTTTCACAGCATTGCCCTGAGAGCTTGGCAGAGTGATGGACTAGTTCAACCAAAATGTTCATAAATTCATAAACCCTTATGCCGTTCCAAACCAATGACAGAAAAACACCATAAAAGGAGTCTTCCAGGCACTTGTAAGCAAAAGATAGAAATTAAAAATGAGAAATTGGTCACACTATGGTCTTGTGGCCTTCAAAGTCACACACATTGTTAGTGCACATAAAGTGAGCCATTTAGGACAAGGCCTTTGACAACTCCACCTCTATCAGTACTGCATACAATACAGTACATAATGCATTGACAGTCGTCCATACAGACACACGGGCACCACACAGACAGTGATCACACACACAGCAGGGACCATAAAGTGCAGACAGGGATCAAACACCCCCACAGGGTCCAAACATGCCCACTTCTTTACAGATCAGACTGCATCAGATCACATGAATCCAGCAATGGTAGCATACTGGATAAGACGGCCCAGAGATCAGTACACAGAGCAGTCCCAAAGCAGTCTCAAGAGATCCAAGCAGCTCTTACCTGGAAGCGGAGGATGATGGTCCAAATGAGGCCGAGAGTGAGGCGGTGGTTTCCATCAACTATATCATGAGAACCAACATTTTCTAGATGAACCCTCTGTTCTTTGAGGAACTGAAGAGCCTTATCCACATTCTCCAAACAGTGAATCCTCATCCTGCCTCTCGTGGGTCGAGGCTAAAAACAAAAACATATAATAACAAGAATGTGTCAGAAACGTGTGCTGGAACCTTCCTGTATTCAACCTTTGATAGACAATTAATAAAACATAGCATGGCTGAATCAGGGTGATTGTCATGAATTAACACTAAATCTATTATAAATAAACATTCTTTTTATTTGAGAAAAAAACTGAAATAAAAAATATGAATATTAGATACAAGATATGGTTGTTCACTGGTGAAATCACCAATTAGCAAAAATATTAGGTCCAATGCCATAGAAAAAATAAGAGCAGACTTCTCTGAAGGTATTTATTTGAGTTGGGCTCAATCCAAATAGTACAGCAAAAGTATTAGTGATCCTAGCAAGCAATACTAATAATTAGTAATGGACTACATTCTGGCACCCAACAATATATATATATATATATATATATATATATATATATATTAAAAAAAAGTTTTAGCTGAAATACTTTTGGAGGGTCGAAATCAAACTGTGCTCTTTAATTAGTGGCTCTCTAATGATGCTTTTTGACTGTGTCAGCATCTATAAGCTACAACTGGTAAACATCAGCAGCAATACAGTAGCAATATGGAGATTTGTTTGGTTGAAATATGGAGAGGCAGCTCATTGCCAAAATGTAATACATCTGGTTTAATTTATCATCTTAGACCATGACATCCTGAACATCAGAACAAGTTTCATAACACAAAATTAATCACCAAAACTTTATTTTAGGTTATCGGCTAATTAATATCAGTTTTAGTTTTTGACCAAAAAAGCAATAAGGTGCATGGCTACTACTAATTAATTATGCAAATTATGTAAAATTTAAAAAGTGGAGAAAAAAAATTAAGTGTAAAAAGGTTAGTTAAGTTGAGGACTCACCAGCAGCTCTCCTGACAGCACCTCCAGCAGCCTGATGAGCATGTATCCGTCTCTCAGGTCATTATACAGGTCAGAGATACGGCAAGACACACGGGATAAATGAGAGTTCACCCACTTAGTAAAGGTTTTCTTCTGGACTGCGTCCCTCTCATCTGATATGATTACAGAAAGACAATCAAAATGTATTTATTTATATTAAGGATACATAATATCGGTAATATATCGGTTATCAGATGATATTAGTATTCAGTCAGTTACATTTAGATAAACTTCGCTGTGGTATTTTTTTATGTTAATCTTAAAAAAAAAAAAACACTAATGATGCTGTTAAATGTAATCTTTAACGAATCTCAGAATTCTTTTTTTTTTTTTTGCATACTGTACATTATAATTTTGATTTGTCTAAATCAGTTGAATATTTGTTACATAAGTTTTATTTCTGCCATATATTATTTCTCCTACATAACAAGAATATGGGTGTTGAAGAATATCATATCTCTAATATATACACTACCTTTCAAGATTAGGGTCAGTTTCACTAATATTTTATGACATTCTCTTATGTTCACAAAGGCTGCATTTATTTAATGAAAAACAGTAATACTTTGAAATATTATTACAATCTAAAATAATTTGTTATATATTTTAAAATGTAATTTATTCCTGTGATGCAAAGCTGAATTTTCAGCATTAATACTCCAGTCTTCACTGTCACATGATCCTTCTTATTACTGTCATTGTTGAAAGCCGTTTTAGCTGCTTGATATTTTTGTGGGAACCAAGATACATTCTTTTAGGATCTTTTAATTACTAGAAATTTTTGAAATAGAAATCTTTAAAAATATTTATTTTTTTAATTAGAAGCAAAAGAAGAAGAACTGACCCGAAACTTCAGGACATTATAGATACAGTATGTGCTAAAAATATAGACACATGCACAGTCACAGATCCAGCAGATCTTCTACTCACCTGCAAGTGCTTTGATGCGGGAGTGCTCAAATAGTTTGGCACTGGTGGTCTCTGTTTCCCAGAATCCTGTGCTTGAAGGCCTGTTGTTGTTGTTGAGCTGTCTCTGGGCCTCAGCATTGTCCAAGTCTGTTGAGGCATTGGCCATTGCGCCCGCTTCCTCAAGCAGCCCTGCATACAGTGCAGTAAAAGTCAGTTTTCAAAGTACCACTCAAACACATACAAACACAAACCTTATACAATCCAAATCACAGTTCATAAAGACATTGATTTCAGATTCAGGAGATACAGACAAGGAGACAAGGAACATTGAATAGGAGAAATGGATACTGGACATGGCAGCTAATCTATGTGACTTCAGCATTTAAATTAACACAGCCAAATGCATTTTTGACTTTTTTTTTTTTTTTGAGTGTTCAGTGTATAGCTGATTTGACATATGTTGTTGGAATGTCAATTTGGCAAGCAGTTTCAGTCTTTTAATGGTTGATGAACAGATGAACATGAATCTGGCAATGGTTTGTTATGTTGGTTCTTGTACGCGTCACAGCAGTTTGGAAATTAAACGTCTGTTGAGTGGTGCTAAAAGGTTAATGGAATTTGAAAACACTACACTAAAATGAACCGATAATGTTAACAAAATCAAATGTGGCATAAAAACACTTGCCACCATGCCACTTTTAGCTTATTTCTACATGTGTTTGACATTTATTTTATAAGCTTACTTATGATTCGTGCTTCACAGGACTCATAAATGCTAATAATGCTGTAACGTGTGCGCTACAGAGCAAGTTTACTATATCAGAAATGAAATACATATAGAGCTGGTTATGTGATGTAAACGTCAAAATGTACAAATCTTACAAAAGAAAGTTGTTTTAGAAAAGTAAGGAAATTGTTTTAGAAAGATGTCTTTGAAGTTGTTTTACTGCCTATTAGTATTCATTTAATCTGGATACGGCTGTGAATTGCTTGACTTTTCTTTACCTTTGAAACACAAATGAAGATTTTTTTTTTATCGGAAATATTTTTGTTTCACCATTTTAAGCCTTTTTCATCAAGTCTTGGACGCCTCGAAAAGTTAATAAACAGATCAAACAACTAATCCATATGAATCAAGCTGTGGAAACAATTGCGAATAATATGTGAATAAAAGGCTAAATTAAAACTGTTCATCATATAAAGCAATGATGACATCTTTTGAAAGATTGGATTATTCCACTCAATTCATGTAATTAATTTTACTAACCCTTAAAAGTGTCTTTGCACACATAAAGCTACAGAAAGGTACAACAAAAATACGACCAACTAGGGCTGTCACGAAAACAAATTTTGCTGGACGATAAACTGTCCAGGAAATTATCGCAGAAAAATGATAATATTGTTGTTCTAAGACCAGTTTCAACTAATTTAATGATAATAGCACAGTATACCTTTTCAAAAATCAATACAATTTTATTTTATTTTATGGCAGATTCAGAGCAAGAAATACGAACATGTTGACTTTGTGTGGCTTAAAATTAATTAATTTTGCATGTTATATTATGTTTATATGCCAGTTAGGGATGCTGATATTGACCGTTTAACCGTTAACCGAAAGTAAACATTTTGACAAATGAAGGGGCCATTGACATATCAAGTCTTTTTTTTGTGCTCAAGTTCGTTATTTCAGATGCGGTATGCGCGCTCATAATGGAAGCGCAACGCGCTCGTTTTTTCCAGGCCCGCCTGTACCACATCTAGTTAAAAAACATGCAATCTTCAGTAAAATTAAACAAATAAATAAATGTGATTTCGTACTGTTGGGTTCTAGTCTAACCAATTTAAGATGAAGAGAAATTTTCTTTTTGTGTTTATTTTAGTCACTTCAAGAAGTTATGAGGTGAAGTTCAATGACTAATGGATATATTTACCATTTTGGCTTTCTGTTTAGATAAACTGCACACTTGATCACTATTTTACTGCTCTTGGGACTGAGCCTACATGCTTCCTACAGCTCCTGTGACGTCTGCTTTGTAAGGCACTATGAATTGGAATTGGTGATTACAACACAGCCATGGTTCCTGACATGTGAACTAATGTATTGTCTATATGTGCAGTGCAAGCTAGCTTAACAGGTGATTTGCGTCGCAGTTATTAACCTACTATGTTATCTAATGTAGCTCAGAAATGCTGCATTGGCTATTCAGCAGCATCCATGGCCGGAACGGTTTGTTTTATGAGGCAGATATTCCTGTGAAACCAAAACAAATATCTGTCCTATTTTCCCTCAAGCTGATGTACAGTAGCTTCATGAGAGTGTGACGTCAAGTGACCCTTTCACAGGAATACAGAACAACTGGGTCAAATCACCTACTAATGTAAGAGAGAGCACCCCCTCTTATTTTCTTCAGCGTCTTGAGAAGTGAATTTAGTATGAATGAATTTCTAATAGATATTAGGAGGCTAATCCTTCACCCCATCCCCCTTCCAGAAGCCTTTCCACTGCCTGCCAGTGAACAACCAGACCATCATTGGTGAGCTGTGCGTCATATGTGCCGTTTCATGAATTTCCATCCAACAGTCACTGTTCTCCTGGTTATAAACAAACACAGAGAGTCTTTGACAGGTGTTCACCTCACACGCTCATTGAGATTTCAGTCATTATTATCTTGAGAATGCAGCACACAAATGCAGAGCGTTCCCCTTCCCCCAGTACTCATAAACCCAAAATCTCAACAGCCCCATCCCCCATAATAACACACACACACACACACACTGTGGTTTTGGACATCCTGACAAATATTCCAAATGGCACATCAAGAGATAGCAAGAGATACGCTGAATTTATGTTTTGTGTGACAGATTTATGCCTTTCTTGTTTCATTTTATTTATTTATTTTTTGCATTAAATACATTTTCATATTTGACTTGTACATATAAAAATGTATATATATATATTTAAACATTTATAGTTAGTAGGTGTATTAAATTGTATGTCAAGAGATAAGCTGAATTTGTTTTGTACGACAGGCTTATGTCATTCTTTTTCTTAATTTGAGTATATATTTGCATTTTATACATTTTCATATTTCATTTGTACATACTGTATTTATTTCTATTTTTGCATTATTTTTATTTCCATATATTTAAATGTGTGTTTGTGTGTGTGTGTGTGTGTGTATATATATATATATATATATATATATATATATATATATATTTTTTTTTTTTTTTTTTTTAAATCCTCATTATGTTTAAACATTTTCAGCATATATATGAAAGTGTTTCAGATGTTTCACAGTTGGCCTTATTTCTCAGCTTCTTCACAAATCGTGAGATGGGGCATATGTTTTATGTAAAAAGGAATTCATTTCTTCAAGGCACACTGACATTTTCCCTTTTGTCACAGAGTAAAATTCTCAATCACAATCCACTCGGGACATTCTTTTGTAATATCATTTGATTTATCAATGTATTCATAACACAAACCCAAAATAGACTATAGAGAGCTTGCAAAAATTATTTTTAGAACAAATTGTAAAAATGAACATTCTTAAATACCCTCTACCTATAAGCAGAAGGGGGGTTGAGATACAGTATCACCCAAGAGACAATGCAAATTATTTCAAAATGAATGCCAGTTTCAAAGGAATGGGTGAAAGACATATGTGACCATGGACCACAAAACCAGTTTTTAGAGATTTGCGATCTGATTTGCGAGCTTTCTATTGGTGTATGGTTTGTTAGGATTCGGACAATATTTGTCTGAGATACAGCTATTTGAAAATTTGGAATCTAAGGGTAAAAGAAAATCTAAATACTGACAAAATCACCTTTAAAGTTGTCCAAACGAATTCGTAGCAACGCATATTATTAATAAAAAAAAATATTTTGATATATTTACAGTATGAAATGTACAAAATATCTTCATGGAACAAGATCTTTACTTAATATCCTGATGATTTTTGGCATTAAAGAAAAATCAATCATTTTGACCCATACAATGTATTTTTGGCTCTTGCTACTACCCAAGCGACCTAAGTTTTGTGCTCCAGGGTCACATATAAACATTTTCCTATCACATTAAACTAGTTTATGAATTAGATTAAGCCCTGCAGTGCAGTACTACCACTGGAATGTCAAATAAGTCAAGAATTTTATCAAACCAGAAATCTATGTATCAGTCTGAGATTAAAAAAAAAAAAAAAAAAAACATCTATAAGCCAACATTTTTGATTTATTTCAGAGTAAGACATGGATCTTGCTAAAATGATCCCAAACACATAATATAAAAATGCAAACCTGACCTAAATATTACTCCCACTTTTGAGAAAATACACCCACAAAGTCTATGAGCTGTTGAACACAAGCTCATAAGTGTGATCTCTGGTGCTTGTTGTAATTCACTAATTCATGTTCACAATCTCTTCTTTATTTGCAGCCTCATTCGATTAAAGATGCACTAAGCAAATTTTGCCAAGTGATGCTGATATCTGAAAGCACCAAAACAAACAAGCCCATACCCCAAAAGGACATCGCCCCTATTTTGAAATCTTGATATCTTGATAAAAAAACATTTTCCAGAAGTTGCTTAGAGCACCTTTATCACTGAGAATCAAACATATCATCACAGAAATCTGACATACAGCTTGTAAAGGAATCCTCAATTATCTATTTTCTGGTACAAGAGTAGTTCCATCAGTTCCTTCAGCAAAGCCCATAAACAAACATCAATTTTAATTTGGTCTTATAATCATACTGTTGTTTCCTCATATATTTCCTACTGAATGTTAATGGGCTTCATTAATTTTAATATCACACCAGAGGAAACTTGACAGCTTTTGTCATCGATGAAAGCAATGAAAACATTTTTTAAAATGTGAAGAAAAAAAAAATTCAATTTTGATTTTCTACATTCTATTGCTAATGGTTCATTTTCCAGAAGAAAAAGACTGTAATTTAAATGTGTATTTTGATCAATACTAATTAAGTCAACTGTTTTTAAATCTCAAAGCTAAAATACATTGACTAAAAGACAAACTTTTTTATGTCATGGGTTCTTTACTATTCTTTAAGATTTCCTTGTGAAAAATGACATACTTAAGCATACTTTTTTTTTTTTTTTTTAACAGAAATAATGGGATTTATTTATAGGTGCAAACTGAATGTAATCAAATTAATACATATTATAGTTTACATTGTTACATAAATGTGTGTTGGAAGTGTGTGTACACATCCATTCTATAATGATAAAAATCCACCTGTTTTTAAAATCCCTATTTTAAACCCTATTAAAAACCCCTTTCTCAAATCAGGCTGTTCTGAAATTTCCTGTCCGAGTGATGTAGTTCTGCACAGGCCCCTCCCACCAGGGCCATGCACAGAGATTGTGAGGGGCAGTGGGCAAAACCTAAAAAAGGTTAATACATGTATTTCATGATCTGGGTCATTATTTAATACAAAACCACACATAATGTTCCTACTGTATCTCTGTCAATCATTCTGATATTTAGTTAAAATGGGTGCTGTCTATCACTGTCTTTAATCAGTTCTGTGAATGACTGTATGGTCATTCTTTATAAAGTAGCAACAATGTCGTTTGTAAAGTACAGTCTTAGGCACATTAGTATTTTCACCCCAAAAAAGGGTTCCTCTTCAGGAACTCGAGCTGTGTTGAGAATGTTTGGGGAATGCCTCCAGTGTGACGTCTCTGAATAACATGTGTAATTAGTCCAATGAATGGGCGAGACGTCATAGGCGGGTGACGTCAGAGACCAGCAAGCATAAAAGCACGAGCGACGAAGCCGGCAGCCAGCCTTCTGTTTTCAGCATCTGTGCGTTTCAGTCGCTATCTGTTTGTGAGTCTTATTTAGTGTCGTTTGTCCACTGATAAACTCCATTTGTCAAAGCTTCAGTCAAGAGAAGTTTTGGGTGAGAGCAGGCAGTGTTCAGGCTGTGTGTTTTCCCTGCCAGCAAAAAAGGGTAGGGACACAAGCAGCTCATGTGTTGTCTACTTGATAGTGAAGCGCGCAGTGTCAGCTCTCGAGGGAGTTAACGGCTGCAATGCGAGTGTTTTCTCTTTGTGGAGAGAGCCTTCACTGACGTTTCTCATGGTGCCAGCCCAGCTTTCGCTGAAGCGTAGCGGTGGTTGTGCTCGCGGGTTTCGCTTTTGGATCTGCTGGAAGGAATGTAGACGTGCAAGTCCCTACCTTCTTCCTTAACCACCAGATCCGGCGCCCACTCTCGGGGGTTTGAAAGCCCGCGTTTGCAGTACTTTATCCCCGGTGAGAGGGCGTGACGTGCTGCCTGTCTTTCTCTGAGGAGATTGATGTGGAAGGCGTCAATGAGCTTGCCAGTTGCACAAGCACCAGTTACAAAAGCATATTATGTCCAATATTATAATAGGCAGCATTAATGAGGAGTGGAGCTCACGCAGTTGGCTTTGGGGGGCTGACTGTGTTTCTCGCTGTTAAGCGCTCCGGTCTCGCCGGGAATGCTCTGAGGAGTATGTCCGTGCATGCAATTTTGCGGTTGAGGTCGCGCTGCTGCTGAGGCATGGCGGGGACCCTGATAACACAAATCGCACATGATCTGGTGAACGGGTTGGAGATGGCTTGTCCTATCTCCACCCATGCTCACTAGATCTAGAGCTCGTTCTCGAGGCTTGCAAGCTAGCATTGCGGTTTCTTCGCCCTCTGTGGCAGAGCTCGCTGCAGAATTTATCTTTCTCTGAGGAGATTGATGTTGCTTGTGTGACTGAGTGGCAAAAAAGAGAAAAGACATGTGCGCTGCCGAGACAACGTGTGTATTACATTGTTTCGTTTTGATGTGAGTTTTTCTACACCAGACTGTGTTGACTTGTCTGGTTGTTGACTACATTTAATTCTGTATAAAATGACATATTTATATGACTATGTGAAGTTAGATGTACAGGGGCTCTTGGGATGTAATTTCCTGTGTAAGAACACATGTTTACCTCTCCTCCTCTGAGGAAGTTGAGGCGGTCAGGGGCTGATCGGCAGAGCAGTCCCAACCGTGTTCCAGCCTCTCATGCCCGGGGGTGTCACTTTTTTACTCTGCAGACAATAGAGTCAGGTGGCGCTCCCAGGCCAAAGCCTTTTAGTGGAAAGTGGTTCTGTGGACTGTCGTTTTTGCTGGATAGCCTTCGTCATAACGTCCTGATGCCGAAGGCCTAGGACTTTTTGAGGGCCAGCTCCCTCTGGGGAATAGCGGTGTACACCATATTACACGGTGCCCATCTCTCCTCAGTGCCCTCAGGAGATCGTTCTGACAACCCTGCCATTGTTCCAGGGCACAGCAGTCCCCGGCGAGCGCTTCTCTGTTACCGCCCGGAAACGTAGCGGTGCTAAGAGGCTTGCTACCTCTACGGAGGTCTCTAGAGCAGCTAGTACAGTCTTCCCCTGCTGGTCTGCTGCTTCAGGGCACTGAGCTGGTGGCTCTAGAATCTAGTGGTGTAGAGTCTAGATGCACCAGAGGCCAGTCTCGCGAGACTGCTTCCCTTAGGACAGGGATAGGCAACTCCGGTCCTGGAGGGCCACTATCCTACAGAGTTTAGCTCCAACCCTAAAAACACACCTTAAAAAAAGGCAGTCAGTGTTTTCGGGATTACTAGATAGATACAGGCAGGTGAGTTTTTATGAGGGCTGAAGCTAAAGGATGGTGGCCCTCCAGGACCAGAGTTGCCTATCCCTGCCTTAGGAGGTCAAATGGCGGTGTGGGAGCCCCTGCCAAGTGTGCTTTATGGGGTCCTGCCCTGAGCAGGCTCTGGTCTAGTCTTGCTAGTAGATGACGTGGGTCTGAGGACTGTCGTTTTTAGAAGACTTCAGCTACAACTGTCCTGATGCTATGGCTCAGGACCTCGGAGAGCAGGCCCCTCTGGGGAAGAGTGGTGTACACTGCATTACACAATGCCCGTCTCTCTTCTATGCCCTCAGGAGTACGATCAGCCAACCCTGCCGGTATTCCGAGTGCTCCTCTCAGTTACCGCCCGTAAACGTAGCGGTGCTAAGAGGCTTGCGACCTCCTGGGAGGTTTCCAGAGCAGCTAGTTCGGCCCTCTCCTGTTGGTGAGCTGCTTCATGGCACTAAGCTAACTGCTCTGATGACACCAAAGATCAGTCTTGAGAGGCTGATTCCCTTAGCAGACTATTTGGCAGCGTGAAAACTACTGTCAAATTTGTCTCAGTGGGTCCTGCACACTGTAGTGAGAGGCCACACAATCCAGTTCTGGTGGGCACCAAGCAGGCTCTGTTAATGGAACAGAAGTAGACTCTCTCTGAGCACGGAGGCCATCAAGGGGGTCCCTCCTCAGGTTGTAGAGTCTGGGTCCTACAGCCGGTACTTCACTGTTCCGAGGAAGGATGAGGTGTTGTGTCCTTTTTTAGATCTGTGCTTTTTGAACCGCTCAGTCAGAGGACTGAAGTTAAGCACGTTTGCACAGGCCGAGGGCTGGTGTGTCATGATCAAAAAGATGCACTTATCTCCATCCTTCTTAGGGCCCTATTTTAATGATCTGAAACGCAAGTGTCAAAGCGCAAAGCGCAAGTAAGTTTGTGGGCAGGTCTCGGCGCTGTTGCTATTTTCCAGGCGGGATAAATGGCTCTTGCGCCCGGCGCAAATCTAAAATGGGTTGGTCTGAAGTAGCTTCATTATTCATAGGTGTGGTTTGGGCGTAACATGAAATAAACCAATCAGAGCGTCATCCAACATTCCCTTTAAAAGCAGGTGCGCAAGTTCCATTATGGATTGCTATTTTTATGGCGTATTTACCAGGCGCACGCCAGGAGCGGTTCACAGCCGAGGAGACTGATGTTCTTGTAAGAGCAGTGAAAGACAGAGAAGTTGTGTTGTATGGGGATGGGAGAAACCCACCCAAAATAGCGTCGGTTAAACAGGCGTGGGAGGAAATAGCCACAATTTGTCAGATGTCCTTATATACACATATGTCTTGCCACTATTTGGCCAACAGGTCTGATCCTTAATTACTACAATTAGCCTGAATAATTTGTAAGCTAGATTTATGCCTATTTTTTCACATCTTCGTGGCACACCACAATGATTTCCGTCATCTCACGTGTTAATATTTTTTAGTGTAACAATTTATGATTTGCAAAAATAACTGTTGCATCTGTGTAGATTACATGAGCAAAGTGTATGCGCGTTGTGCACGCTATACATTATGGTCAAGCATGCGCCCTTAAAATAGCATAATGAACAACGCGCAACGCGCCACTGACTTTAGACTAGGTTTTTTCTGGTCAGTGGCGCAATTGTTTAATGGAACAGCAAAATAGCACCAGGGATCGTTTGCGCCGGAACACGCCTCCTTTTTTGTGCCGAACCGCCCAGGGAGCGCAAGTTCATTCACTAGTTTAGCGACGTGCTTCTGTGGAGGGAAAAGCGCGCTTTGCGCGGGTGCAAAATAGGAATGACACATGCGTCGGTGTACAAAGTCAATTGCGCTGGGTGCAAGATAGGGCCCTTAATCGAAAGTTCCTGAGGTTTGCCTCTGTGGGCAAAAGCCTACCAATACGGATCTGGCTTTGCACTCTCACCCCACACTTTCACGACTCAACCACATTGATGATTGGTTGATATTAGCTCAATCAGAGCAGATGACAGTTCGGCATCGAGGTGTCATTCTCGCTCACGTAAAAGAGCTAGGGTTAAGATTTAACGCCAAGAAAAGTGTGATTTTTCCAGTACAGAACCACTTAACTGGGCGTGGTGTGGTATTCGACCACGATGCAGGCACGTATGTCACCTGCTTGGATTGAGTCGATCCTCACTGCAGTTGCGAGAGTGAGAGAAGGCCGGTCACTCACTGTCAAGCAGTCTCAGAGACTGCTGGGTCTGATGGCAGCTGCGTCCAACGTGAATGCTATTGGCCTGCTATACATGAGACCCCTACAGTGGAGGCTCAAGACCAAGGGGAAACCCACTTCGCATGCTAAAGGTCTAACTTGTGAAGGGGTCAGTGATTGTCTTCTTGACAACTGTCAGATCAGTAGTCTAGTAGTCTTATTGTGTAGCATAGTAAACCAAAATGAGAGACCATTTTAAAAGCTTGGGAAACCTTAGCAGGTGTTTTGAGTTAATTAGATTGGCATGTCACCATATTGTAATTTGTTGTGAACTGGTGGGTTTTTGTTAAATGTGAGCCAAAATCATCACAATTAAAATAACCAAAGACTTAAACTACTTCAGTATGTGTGCATTTAATTTATTTAATACACAAGTTTCACAATTTGAGTTGAATTACTGAAATAAAGGAGTTTTTCCACAACATGCTTATTGAGATGCACCTGTAGCTGTTAATGAACAAGCTTCGATAACTGTGGTCTCTACACCAGTGAGGTTGTGAGTGATGCTGTGGAATGGCAGGAAAACACGGAGCGGTTTCTTGGAATCAGCGGATGTTTAGCGGAAGGTTAAAAAAACGATTTGAGCTCAGGTGAGGGTGGGGTGTGTTGAGAGGGGCATCTCAGCTGATGAAGGGAAAGGGGCAGTGGCTCTAGCCACCGGGCCACCCCCCTGTGCACGGCCCTGCCTCCCACAATAGTTGATTGACAAGTCCCTTTTACCTTAGACCCACCCTGAATGAGCTGTGAGCTGTCCGCCACTGTGTCGAATCCGGTGCAGGGGAAGACAAGAATGTCTCTGATTGAGAAATTGAGGTGTTTTGTTGTTGGATGTAATAATGAATATATCAGTCGTCATTTACTACCAACATCTGACCCGCTGAAGGATTAACGTTAAATTCGTTTTGAAGTAATGTGCCGATCCTGATCTGCTTAAATGCATCTATATTCGCACAAATCATTTGTGATCCAACATCTTTTACTGAAGAAGTAAGGTTTTTTTTTTATGAATCTTTGCAAATCACCTTTCCCAATAAGTGTAACTTAGCAAGTTTCGCGGCTGAAGTTTACAGCCCGCTCATCACCCAACAGAAGAAAGGGTCAGGGTCAGCAGAGCTCATTAGCATTTAAAGCAACATGAACTAGAACTGCGTGCTGAAAACAGAGCTCATTTTAACAGGGTTAAAAGGGTGTTTTTTACACTACCATTGAGAAATTAAAAAAAACGTTCAATTTGACATTATTACAAATTTCCCTTTTTAGAAGTGCACATTCAATACAATTAAGCAAGCTTCTTTTTCATAAGGGTTCACATGTTAATAATCTCCAAACTTTTTTTTCCTATGCATTTAGCAGACACTTTTTATCTAAAGCAACTTTAGGGGAACGACTTTTGGGGAAGTCGTGGCCTAATGGTTAGAGGGTTGGACTCCCAATCGAAGGGTTGTGGGTTCTAGTCTCGGGCCGGATGGAATTGTGGGTGGGGGGAGTGCATGTACAGTTCTCTCTCCACCTTCAATACCACGACTTAGGTGCCCTTGAGCAAGGCATCGAACCCCCAACTGCTCCCCGGGTGCCGCAGCATAAATGGCTGCCCACTGCTCCGGGTGTGTGCTCACAGTGTGTGTGTGTGTGTTCACTGCTCTGTGTGTGTGCATTTCGGATGGGTTAAATGCAGAGCACAAATTCTGAGTGTGGGTCACCATACTTGGCTGAATGTCACTTCACTTCACTCACTTACAGTGCATTCAAGCTAACATTTTTACCTAACATGTGTTCCCTGGGAATCAAACCCACAACCTTTTGCACTGCTAACGCAATCACTCAGCCACAGGAATATTTATATATAGTAATAATAATACCCAAACAACAACAGGAAATCCACACATTCAAATTTTTCACATATTTATAATGTATCTCTTACACAACCTGTGTATCGGATAACATCAGGAGTCGGTATAATGTGCCCAGGGTTTCCCTGTCCACTTCCCTGACACCAGGAGTAACAGTTTGACCTTGTGTCAGGCTCTCTTGTCCTTAGTACTAGGCCTGTCAGGGTTTGATTCCTCTCCAGCACCTGGTGTCTACGGACATGACAGGCCTCTGACTGCAGGATCTGACTGACATGTGTTTCTCCCAGACAAAAAACACAGCTGTGAGAAGACCACAAGTCTTTAGGCGTTCACAAGTTTACAATTAACTACACTCCTCACAATCCATCTCAAAAATCAGACATGACTGCACCACACACACACACACACACACACACACACACACACACACACACACACACACACACACACACACACACACTACATTGATTCAGGTCATTTATCCTCTGAGGTTTAAGGCAAAATCAGTAGTTCTGGTTGATGAAGTGTGTATTTTAGAAAGTAGATGTGTCAAAAAGGCTTGTTTTATTTTATTTTTTTAAGGTGGGTAAATCAAGGAGTTGAAGCCTTATTCTACTGCTGTCCTTTGCAGAGTATTGCTCATTATTATATGGCTTCCTCACAGTACTGGCAAGTCGATTAATCTCACTCTCTCTTACAGAGCTGACAAACGCAAACTCTGCTCAGCCTTTCACCTCCTTAGAGATACACAGTTTCACCAAGAAATGATGTGGGGACAATGATGTAATCAAAAGGACACTAGAATTCAACAGCTGACTGTGATTCACCCACTGAAAAAGCAAAACGATTGTCATTTTCTTTAAAGTGCATTTTTATATCGGTCTAATGAAAAGTCATGGTTTTGTTCAGTTTGTCTAGAAGCAAATATCATTCCACCTAATTACATTGTTTTGTATGTGTTAAATAAGGTAGAAATGATTCTTACAGATTTTTACAGTGTATTTCATAATGTAAAATATAATACATATCATCAAAAGATATCACAATAACATTAAAATGAAACATTGACTAACGATGTGTTCTTAGTTTCATACTAATCTACTTTCATATAAGAGCTAATTTAGCTTTGGTTTTTGGTGATCTTAACTTTTTAAAAACCAAATTATTATACTAACCAACATTTTGTTGGCCATTTTGGCTTATGTCTACAGAAAAAACATTATGTCTTTGTAATAAATATCTTTTACTTTATATGATTTTTTTTGTCTAATGGTAAATAAATATTTTTGATTAATACTAAATCAAAACTTTAAGGTTTGAATGAAACTAAAAATAGAATTTCTGAAAAACTTATTTGGCTGTAACAAATTAGTTTTTTTTTTTTTTTAAGTTGGTCCAAAGTATAATTTTTTTAGTGCATATAAAGTGTGCTGACAACAAAATTTGCAGATTTTCTGGACGTTCTGGACATGTTCCACTGCTTGTTTGTTTATTTATTTGTAGTTCTTTCAGCTCATTTTAACATATTTTTTAGCATGCTGAAGTTCATTTCTCAGAATTCCATAGATCTTTGGCCCAGAAAATGCAATATGATTCGGTCTGGGCCCGATTATATTAATTAGTTCGCTCTTTTTAATCTTTTAATCGATCAAAGCAGCAGGTACCATCCACCCTGTCTCCTCACAGTCAGGAAATAAGCATTAGGATAAATCTGCTTAAATATCATACTGACATCATGTTCCTAAATCAGTTCCCATCTTCTCTCAAGACAATGTGAGACCGAGGGACATACAGCTTGGATGTCGAAAATCTGACAGAAGAATTAAAAAAAAAAAGCATCTGCCCTTTAAAAAGGACATTCTACATTTAAATTCAAATAGGTTAGATATAGATAAGGAGCTGAAGCTTTTTCTTAGACTGTAAGTTTGCTTTCAGGGGAATAAAAAACTGATCCAGTCCTCAAAGAGTCGAGGAGGACCTGAGGGAGATCATGCCATGCTGCATTAACATGAAGGCCGTCAGTGCCCAGACAAGAGGAGTTCTCTGTCTCTATGCTTGCTTCATTTCCTGTTTGAACTATGTAGATATAGACATGATGAATGTATTACACTGAAAATCTGCTAGGGGATCAATGACATCATTAAAACTGGACTACATAATCAACATATTCACTTAAACGCAGAGCTGTGTATATTGAGTTTCAGAAACCCAATATGGGTTTCAAGAAAATTCAGTACATTAGGTTTCAGAAACCCAATATGATTTGATTTTAATTTAGCCAGTTTATTTTAAAAGACAACCAACTGAAAGGTGCAATAGAGCACATCAACACTACGAACTATGGAATACCACTATGACACTGTGTACTTAAAACATGTTACAAAACCCATTGCAAGTAAAGCTGTGAAAGACTGAGAAGAGAGTGTGCAAAAAAACTCTCATTTAAAAAATATATGCATTTGCATCAAATCAGTGAATGCACAGGTATAAAATCAAGTGCTTGTTGGAAAGAAAAAAGTCGTTGCTCTGTATCTAAGCAAAGTTGTGCATCAAGAAATTGATACCACAAACTGTATAACACTATTGGAAATTCACAGACTAGACTGTAATCTAACAAGTATAAATATATTTTTTATTTTTATTAATTTTTAAAAATCCATTTTAAATGTCTGGTTTTAAATTAAAATGAACATTAACATTATCTTTGCTATTATAACTCCTGTGTAAATCTATTTATTCGACCTGCTTTACATGCAGAATTTACACAAACATTTTTGTGCCATATATGCTGCTTAAGGTGCAGTTTCTGAGCCTCCTTTACAGTCTAAATACTATATACAGTAAAATTGTTTATTGATTTCAGTAGAAAACAGGAGCAATGCAGACACTCCAACTATATATATATATATATATATATATATATATATATATATATATATATATATATATATATATATATATATATATAACCTACTGATTGCATTTAACCTTACTATGACTCATATGTCCTGCCTCTAGTTTCGAATAACCAAGATCTGAAAATTAGACACCCTCACAATTCTTTTAATGCTGTAAAATAGGCCATAAATGGCAGCAAGTGTTTCACGATTTACACACAAAGTCCACTGCTTCTCATTTCTGACACATGACTGGAGCTGTGGGTGCAGATAGCACGGATGATGTATTTCTTCAATATCTTTACCGCATTGTTGTCCGCTATTCCTGTCACCGTTTACACCCAGCGCTGCTTATTCTCGTCAGCTTGCATATCTAATGCTCATGCCTCCTAACAAATATTTTCTTCCATTCAGGCCTGTCACTTTACATTGACACATTGGGCTTACAAGCAACTTCCCTCAATGTGTTCCAATGGGCAGTGTGTTGGAAAATACAGCACCGTGTGTGGATATAAATCCCAGGCCTGTCTTTCTTAAACACAAAACAAGCGGTTTACATTTACATCAAGCACAGTATCGGCTCAAGACACGGCCCAGAAATGACTGCAGTGTGTGGCCAGCACAGGCCGGTGTTCGCTGCATGCACCGTCCAGGAATCAGCGGACATCATCACAGCGAGCGTGAATCACTGTTCTCCAGCACGGACATATGCGACGCACGCGCCCTTACCTGCACACCCACTCCTGAGGATGAATGATTATGGCACAGATGATTGCGGAAAGATGCCTCTCATGCAAAGTATGAACGATCCCGGATGGACTGAGCGCCGTCTCTATTCTCTGGCATAATTCAGTCAGGTGCGCGGCGCGCGGATGCGATGAGAAGAAGGAGGTGCGTGGCGCAAAACGACACTCGGTTCCTTCGATGACACCGGTCAGTAAGCGGCTTCTTCAAGGGTGATATCACAAGCATCACATTAAAAATGTGTCTGAGGCCAGATTTGCTTGCTCGGTCAGATCGCCGGTGTGCTCGGATATCCCGTGCACCGGATACACGCGCGCTCCTTCTCCCTGCGCTCTCAATAACGCGGAGGATTCAGCAGCAGTGTGACGGGGAAGACACGCACGCACACACACATACACACGAGCGCGCGCACACACACACTGGCACACTTTGGCTTGAAAGGACCTCATATATAGCTTTCTGTTGTCAGTCATTCACGATGATTACGATTACACACGATGTGTGTGTGTGTGTGCACGCATACAATGGTGAAAAAAGGTAGGCTACATAAATAAGCCCAATATGTTTTATTGAATTATTATATAAAAATATCATTTGACTTATTTATGAACCTTTTACACAATTTTTGGGTTACTAAACTAAACAAAAACTAAACCATTAATGTCTCTATTTTGTTTCTATGTTTTGCCACTAGGATTTACACAAGCTCCAGTCTGGATCCAGAACACCTGAGAAGAGATGATGCTGACCCTCAGAGGACCCCAGATGATGCTAACCTTGAATCAACAAACAGAACTAACAAATATTGCTACATGTGTGACTGCATCATATAATAACTATTAATTAATAATATTAATTATTAATAATAATATTATTATTATATTTAATTTTTTTCTAAAATCCTGTCAAACGTGCACAAACTACTAGCTACTACTAAATATTGTAGAAACAATTTTCTGTAAAGTTGCTTTGTAACGATTTGTATTGTAAAAAGCGCTATACAAATAAACTTGAATTGAATTGAATTGAATAAAAAAATCATTACTTGAAATGAAATGCATGTTAAATGAAATAAAATATATAAAAAACTTATTTACTTATTAACTTATTTTAATAAACTATTTGCTCTATGTCAGAGCAACAATTCTCATTTTCATTTAATTTTACTAAGGTAACCAAAACCTAAAGTGAAATAAAATGTATAAAACTTAAGAAAAAAAATATATATATATTTATATATATATATATATATATATATATATATATATATATATATATATATATATATATATATATATATATATATATATATATATATATATATATACACACACACACACACACACACACACATATATATATATATATATATATATATATATATATAGGCTATTTATATATTTTATAAATAAAATTATATGTAATTTTACATTTAAATAAAACGTTTTTCAAAATTATAATAAAAATGCTTTACTGTGTCAGGGCCTCAAAAGTCTACTTCTTTAAAGCATGACAAAAGATTATTAAAACAATAGTTTGAAATGAATTTAAAGTGAATTTTTTTATTTGACGTTATTACACAAGTGCACTTAATTGTGTTAAGAAAAATACATGCATTTTTAGGCTACACTTTAGTGGCATTATTACTATGGGGTTAAACAGAGAGTACAAAGAATATATTTGGTATATCAACATATTATAGTGAACGTTTTGTAGATTTAGGAGTGATTTCACCTTTAAAAACGATTAAGGAAGGAAAGGCGTGTTACATTCGCCCACCGTCAAGCTCCGCCCTTGACCTGAGCATTCTTTGCTCTGATTGGTTAGCGCTAGTTATAAGCAATCAGCGATTGGACAGTTGATAAGTCATTCATGAAGTCGTAGAAACAACAGCAAACAGTGCGTTTCAAAGGCGGGGCTTGTCACAATACTACTGGCGACAAATACGCTTTCTAGTTTCCTGAAGGAGGCGTCACATATATCACAGCAGTGACATAACTTTAAAACGTTCAAGATCAGCACCGAAACAACACCCTGCTAGTGCTAGTGCCAGCGCGTGGGATTCACTAAACCTCTCTTTGCGCGTGGAATTGCCTTTCTACTCGCCAGTATGTCTGATGCTATAAAGAATGTGGCACTGTTCGGCAGCACGGGGATGACGGGGTTAGCGACCTTACCTATCGCAGTGGCCGCAGGTAAACAGATACAGAGACTCTCGGGATATACATGTTTTTTTTTTTTTTTTAATGCTTTACGATATTTCAATGCAGAGTTGTTTTTTTTGACCTAGCATAAAACTGACTTTGTTTAAAAACGGAAACTTTTTGAGTGGAAAGTTTACTAAAGTAATGCACGATTAACATTGTTATCGAATTGTTGTTATTTATTAATAACACGAACCCAGCAGATGTTGTCGAGCTTGCATTTTTCTGTGGATTCTGTTTGTCTTAAAATGCTCTTTTTCCTTTAGTTGTTATGCACCGTGATCACAAGACGTTTGAGAAACTTCTTAGTCATGCATAATAACTAACCTGCTGAGTCATAGTATGCATGTTAAAGATAAGCATAAAGATACAGCTTTTATCTGGACACTGCAGAGGTCTTGATCCGCTTGCCCTCACTTCAGTTGGATTCATTGTCGTTTTTGTATGATTTTGAGTAAATTACTATGAATATCAAATTAACAAAAGGAGAAAATATAACGTGAATATGATACAGATTAGTGCTAGTGCTGAATTTTTCAGTAATAAAATACTTAGCTTTTAGAAAATGACCACTTGTCTCAATTTCGTATGAGCTGTTTTTACCAAATTATTCTGGCTTTATTGTTGTGTTGATTGATAGTTGTGATATCTTATGGTCATCCTGACCAATCAGGCATGGCATCTTGCATGAGCTTTCATTTTAAGATGTTTAACCGAGTCTTCCTTGGCTTTTCCAGGTTACAGTGTGACTGTGCTGGTGAGAGACGCTGCAAGGCTTCCTCCAGACCACAAGGCCTCCAGAGTAGTGGTGGGAGACGTTCTGAACAAAGATGATGTGAAGAAGACCCTGGAGGGCCAGGATGCGGTGATCATCATTCTGGGGACAAGAAATGATCTCAGTGAGTTCACTTAAACTCTAAGCAGATTCACTTAGTAATGAAACTTTCCGTTCTTGGTCATATATGCATAATTTTTACTAGATATGAATTTAGTTTGACTGAGAAAAATCAGCATGAAAAACTGGTTTTACTTCCGTATTGTGGCGTAATTCATGATTGCATCATGAAATATGATGCTTTGGAGGGAACGGCTGAAATAAGTGGTTGGAAGTAAAAGGACTTGGAGTTATTAATAATTTTACCCAAATATGATTCATCTCCTGGTGAACTAAGTGCACTTTATTTACTTGTTCTCTGAATTTTTTTCTGCTGGTCCCACAACGATGATGTCTGAGGGAACCCGGAACATTCTTGAGGTCATGAAAGCCCGCGGAATCCGTAAAGTTATTGCATGCATGTCAGGTATCGATGTCTGAGCCGTATTTCGATTTCATTAGCTTGCAAGTGCATAGTGATATATGAAGAAACTGCTGTATCTCTCTCTTTTATTTTGCACAGCGTTCCTTCTGTGGGATCGTGCCAAAGTTCCTCCTCGCCTGGTGCCGGTCACTGAAGATCATGACCGAATGTACACTGTCCTGAAGGAGTCAGGATTGGACTATGTAGCTGTCATGCCTCCGCATATTGCTGGTAATGAGCACTAAAAGATCTGCATCGCTAAAATATGGAAGTATATTTTACTATTGTACCAGGACCTTTACTGTATGTTTAAGAAAATGTCACTGTTGTCTTTTTAGGTGACAAACCTCTGACAGAAAAATACACTGCGACTGAGAACATGTTAAAAGGAAGAGTCATCTCCAAATATGACCTGGGCCATTTCTTTGTCAAGTGCCTCTCCACTTCTCAATGGGATGGAAAGACGGTTGGAGTTTGTGGAGAATATAGTTAATGCACTCAGAGGCTCTTAGTAATTGTTGGGTTATTCAGTACTAGCCAAAATGACTTTATATTTGCAGCATCTTAATTTTTGTTACTCATGTTATTGAAGAAGTGCTTTACTCCCAATCAGCCTTGATACATTCTTCAACCAAAAGTGTCAAACAACAGAGAAACTTTTCTAAAGTGTCTGATTGCGCATATAAAAAACTTTTTTTTCATAAATACATAAACTGACCAGCAATAAATCTATCTAAAGTAAATCTTAGAAAGTTTGTTTCTATTGAAAAAAGGATTGTTTGAATTTAGAACTCCTTGCTGTTTGTTTTGCCTTAAGAATAATTGAATGAAAAACTATGTAATTTGCCTTATAATGTAATCATTTTATTTCCAGTTTTTAAATAAAGATATTAGTTTACAAAGCTCTTGTTTCTTGTTTACGTTGGCAGTATATTATGTGGAGTAAAACCTTTTCACATGCGAAAACTAGTAGGTACTTCTAGGACTACAATACCCGGCGTTCATTTCGCGCGTGACGTCAGAACCGATTGAATCACTGGCGGGAGAAAACATTCCAGCAAACGCTTCCAGTCGCCGGAGTCCGACGCGTTAGCAGTGTTATATAATTTATAGAGGTCGAATGAATACATAAACCTACTAGAGTTACGTCGATTTTGGAGTTTGTTTACATACTTTACAGGTGAGTAAAACGTGTTATCCTGAAAGTACTAGAGTGTAGCTAACATGCTAAGCTATCGCACTGATTTCTGCTCACAAACTTCTGGATAACATTGTGCCGATTTATAAAGTAACTTTGTTAACTTAGCTGCTGTTCTAGAATGCTGATATAATACATATGCCTAGTTTAACACTAATTCATGACTTAATATTAAAAATTCAGCATTAGGATCATCTCTGGAGTTGTCGCAGAACATAACCTTACAGTCCCATGTTGTCTTCGACACCAAATATTTTCGAAATATTAAACATACAAACATCTCTTTTTTTTTGTCTTGATTGGCCTCTGCTCCTCTTAATTTTGTTATTTGATCTGAATACCAACCTTTGAGATTTAGTCAGTAAAACAGATGAGCTGTCTTTGTGTTTTTTGGAAAAAAGTGATGCTGAATATATTTTTATTGTATTTTTCTTATTTGGTTAATCATGTGTTTTGTGAATGTTTATTAATAATGGATTTCTGGACACATCAGTGTTTTTTAGATTTGTGAAGTAAAAACAGTTTTTAAAAGTAAAAAGCTATAATTACGTCCTTGGGGTGCTTTAAATTATTGTATTTTTTATTTTATTTAATACTTATTGTATTTTATGGGGTTATTATTGATTCATTTAATGAGTTGTACATTTTCGGACATCTAAACTGTTCGTTAAAACCTTTAGGTTAATTCAGAGAAATCATTTGATTTGCATTCATATTGGTGACATTCAATTAAAATTTAATTTATATATTTATATGCCTGTATAAAATATATAAATTCTCCAGATTAATGTCTTTTACTGGGATTATGCTTTGTCTGCCCTCAGGTATAATATTATTAAAAAACAATTTTAATTTGAGAAGTCTTTTTAGTATTTTATCTAATTTATATTAAAAAGAATTAGTCTTTAAAGCGTGGTCAGATGGCCTTGTTAATCATTTCACATCATTCTTGACCTATTGTGTGAAGTGTGTTTTGCACTGGGTGTATCAAAACATTTCCTCATAAGAGCGGTCTTAAACTCAAACTCACTGTTGCTCTGCAGTGTGAGAAATGGTGGCCAAGGGACAGAAGCGCAAACTTCGCAGAGAGGACGAGGGAGGAGGATCAGCGTGGAGAAGTCAGCTGCAGTCCGTGTTGGACATCTCCATGGATAAGTTTCACCGTGACCAGGCTCTCGTGGAGCCCTGCTTATTACGGTCGGTTCTGATCAACAACACACTGCGGCAGGTCCAGTCCGAGGTCGAATCCCTGTCCACTGGAAATAATCCCACGAAATCAAAACCAGAGGCCAATTTCCCCCAGTGGTCTCCATCAGCAGAGCATCATACACCTCTGTTCTCGCTGAATGCTGAAAATACGGATGACGATTTCATGGCCTGGACTTCTGAGGAGGATTTCTCTTTATCTTCAGCCATTTCTTCCATTCTCAAAGATCTAGAGGCCGGTCAAGGGCCTTGTGCATCTCAGCGGGATCCGCTCAGCTCTGTAGAGAATCGAACACAGCGTCCTCTGAGGACTGAGAGAACGTCTGCCGTGGCATCGTCTGTCAAAACAGAGCAGATGTGTCCAGGTCGTCTCCAGGATGTAGGTGTAGACAGACTTCTCCTAGACATCGACACAGCTGTGTTTGAACCTGAGGTGAACCTTCTGCAAGGTTTCTCGGTCACGGCCGACGATCTGGTGAAGTATCTGCCATCCCTGTCCAAATCCACATCAGCGTCCTCTTCCTCCTCTTTAGTCTCTCACGGTCAGGCAACGTGGGAAATCCAGGAGATAGAGCATGTCATGGACATCCTGATGCGAACGTACCCACAAAGCTCTCAATGTCAGCAGTCTTTGTCATCTAGCACATCTCTTGTTCTGTTAAAGAAATGATCTGAAAAATAGATTCATTCAGTGTCATTTAACAAAGTTCAATGACTTATACACAATTGTTTTGAAGGGAGTCCTTACAACTGTGCCTTTTTAGTTTTTTATTACTTTATGAAATAATGTTTTACTTACAAATACGCACTTTCCATCGAGTCAAATCCTTACATGGTTTGCGGGTTACCATTTGGAGCGACCTTTACATAAACAAAGGTCATTAAAATATGAGATTGTGTACGTTTGGTTTAAAGATATTATAATGTGCAGTTAATGTTACTAGAGCATTATGAATGTACTGATGCTGTTTCAGCAGATGAACATGTAAAATATTTACTATGTCAGTATGAAATTATTACGTGAATATTAATCTCTTTCTAGTCTATTATACTTTAAATAAAGTGGTACTTGGTGACATCAAGTGGCCAAATGATGAATTATATCTAAAAAACTGAAAGTTCCTGTACTAGAACATGTCAAACTGCTGTTTGGACAGAATGCCATGCAGATGACTCTTCAATATCTAATATGTAAAGTGACCAGAGACCACCTTGGTGATTTGGTGATTTATATAGCAGTCGTCTCCCCGTCTTTTGGTGGGCTGAAGCACCATTGGTTTATGCAGCTAAACAAACGTGATCACATCAGGCTTCGGGATCAGAGGAAACAGGGTCATAAGTGTCAGCGATTGTTCATAAGGGAACTTTATTCTGCTTCTAGGAGAGATAAGGATTATTTTTTGATTGAGTGGTAGGTTATTTAAACTTATCTATATACTGACATGTTAATTAACAGCTTTAAAAAACCTATTTAAAGATAAAACAGGCTGTGTAAAGTGTATTTCGTCACACCTGCCCATGCAAATGCATCAAGTCACAAAATACCAAACATTTTATTTTCTTTTTCTGTGCATGCATTTCTTAAAACACATTTTGTTCTTCTGACATTAAACATCAGAGACCTTTTTGTTCCCTCCAATCCAACACTGAATATACAATTGCAATGATACAAAGAATATTTATAGAATATACAAGTACTACACTAAAGACAAAGAGATTGTGTCCAGCATTATCACTGGCTGTCCAACGGTTGCACAAACCTAAATAAAAAGCCAATTATAAAGTGCATCTGAAGTTCTCCACATGACTCGACATCAAGAACCATCATTAACTAGCTATGAAAATTAATTTCACACTCATTAAATGAATGTATTGAACGGAGGTCAAAGGCATTAATCTCTTCCTGTTACTATGATCCAGAGCAATCTTGGTCCATAAGATAATCATCTAATAATCTGAAATGCATCATCAGTTACGAACCCTGCACAAAACTAAAAGAAGATTCACACTTGGGACTCTCCACTTCCTAAAGCAATGACAACATCCATTTAGTTTTGAAGATCAGATTTGGCAACTCCAAAAAACAAAAAAAGACCTTATTTGGTTCATGAAATGTTCTGCTATGCTTCGTTCCTACAAAGCATCAGAAGCGGTTCTGTCTGACAGTGAAGTGTATTGCACATGTTCATACTCCATTGTCTTGACCTTTGTGGTGCTAAATTGCAATGTGTTGATGCTACATGTCCAGACAATGTACAATTGCAGGACACTGACATCTGAATATGAAGAGATCTGGGGTTTTATCTATTGATGGAGTTGTAGGACACTTGAGAGCTGGGATCCAGGGGCTTCACAGCCTCAGGGGATTCATCGTCAGGGTCTTGTCCCATTATTGGTTCTTTATCATCATCTTCCTCCTCGTAGCTCGGCAGCTGGAAGAAAGCAGTCCAGCCGTGCACATCTGCAAGCTTGTGGAAAGTCCGAAGGACCAGGAACATGACCATCAATCCCACAAACAGGTAGACTGTAAGAGAGAAGAACGAGAGCTCATGCTCAATTTCAGGTACAATTACAAGTGGAAATATTTTAGAACAATTTATTACATTTGTAATACAATATATACCTAAGACAGTCCTACATTCATTTATGATGCTGGTATGATATTTTTGAAGAAAAAGAAAAAACATACATATGGATTTTACCATCAAATGTGAGACATTATTACATTGGATTCTGACATCAGCACCTAACATACCTAGCATATTCTTTTGGCTTCTGCTTTGTACACATTTCATATTTTTATACAACAGTGCATGACTTCATAACTTCAGCTCTAATCCTCTTAAGAGATGAAAATGACTGTACAGGTCGTGCTGACTCCAGAAGCTGATCAAATGTGAAAATGTTATTTTTTATTTCATATAAAAATATAAAAAATAATAAATATAGTTAATTTTATTTTGCTTGTGTATTTTAGAGTTTATATTTTAGGTTTTGTTTAATAAAAGAAAATGTAAATATAAAAATGTAGGTCATACTCGAAGCTAATAAAAAAAAAAAGTGTGTGTTTATTTGTACAGTTGTGGTCGGAATTGTACATATACTTTGCTCTTTGTCCTTATTTTAAACTGTAATATTTTCACTATTTTAACTGCATTTTGATCAATTAAATGCAGCGTTGATGGACAGAAAATACCTTTTCTGAGGTCCTCCGAGATCTATGTTCATGCCATGATACACTTCCACAAACATGATCAGTTTGATCGGGTTCTCTGTCAACTTTCAGGACTTGTGTGAAAATCTAATGATGTTTTGGGTTATATTTATGCAGAAAAATTAAAATTCTAAATGTTTCACAAGCTTTCAAGAAACACTGTATATATGTTTTTTTATTTATTTACTGGCTTCTAGAGTGTATATAGAGTGTGTGTATATATAAGCAGAAACTATCTAAAAGAAACCAGCATTACTGAATTTGGAAAGTCACTTCTCTTACCCATGACTGATATCTTGTACAAAGCTCTGAGTCTCTGTCCTGGCTTTTCTGCTGGTACGAAGTCCCCCAGTCCTATAGTGCAGAGCGAGATGAAACAGAAGTAGAAGGAGTCTAAGAAAGACCAGGTTTCTTCTATGGTGCTGAACACCAGCGCAGGCACCACAAAGAAGCCGAGCACCACCAGGACCAGCATCATGATGAAGTGCAGCACACTGGCGCTGCGATGCTGCAGGCCGGCCCTCCGCTGGCACACAGAGATGGGCCCGTAGGTCAGCGGGTGCATGAGGCGCTGGACACAGGCTGTGAGCACTAGCATGGTGAAGGGCACTCCAATCAAAGCATACACGATGGAGAAAGCTTTACCCGCATCAGACAGAGGCGTAGTGTGGCCGTACCCTGAAGAGAAGGAAAGAAGATGATGGTGCTTGGAGAGGAGTGGCTCTAACAGAAAAATCACTTCAAGCTAAATTTATTTGTAAACACTTTTCACAATGCATATCATTATGTCTATTATGCCTTTGTGCTTTGCCACAGAGCAAGCTTTACTGCTGAGTGATAAGACAATATATAAAAAATGATTTAGCTATACTACAGTAGCTCTTTATAGTGTTGTATAGTACATATATCAGTGCTGCTGTAACTCATCCAGACGTCTGGATTCAGCTTCAAATCAAAATCAGTCAAAATGACGCCCCTTGGATCACAAAAATGACTAAAAATTTTAGTTTCTTTCATACCAGGCCAATAGTTGGCAATGCCACTTTGCAAGAAACACTTTCACCCAAAAATGAAAATTACCCCATAATTTACTCACCCTCAAGCCATCCTAGGCGTACATGACTTTCTTCTTCCAGACGGATGCAATCGGAGTTATTTAAAAATGCTTTTCCAAGCTTTATAATGGCAGTGAATTGGGGTCATGATATTGAAGCCCAAAAAAGCACTTTATGATGGATGGATGATTTTTTTTGGGCTACAAAATCTTGACACCCCCCCACCCCCTTCACTGCTATTATAAAGCTTGGAAGAGCCAGAGCCATTTTATATATATATATATATTATAATTGCATTTGTCTGAAAGAAGAAAGTTATAGACTCCTAGGATGGCTTGAGGGGTGAGTAAATCATAGGGTAATTCTTTTATTTTTGGGTGAAATATCCCTTTAAGTAAAAAAAAAAAAAAAAACCTCTTGAAGAGTTTGATGTGAGTTTAACATTTTCCAAATCTAATTAGAAGTCATTTACACACAGATGTAGACAAATATAGCACATGGCTTCAATTTCAATTAGTCATGTTTCTGATTACAGACAGAAGTACTATATCGTCATGTTGTTCCTTAAAGTGGTTAAAGATAACCTACTCTAGACTGTATCATGCATAGAAGATTTTGGTTTAAAAGTTACTTGTGTCTTGGTAAAGATTTAGCATTTTCATGTGAGATTTTATGTGAGATGCTCTGACCTGCATCAGGGATAGTTCACCCACAAATTAAAATTTTCATGTCACATTCTAAATCTGAATGACTTACTTTCTTTGTGGAACACAGAATATATATTATGAACAGTGTACATTCATACATTTCACAGAACCAATGTTAACATGCTTTATGAAAGTAAAGCTTTATACAGACACACAGGCCAAAGGAGTGATTTCCCATGATACTGCTAGCAGGAGCTAAACTGAGACGTCCAGTTAAAGCAAACAAAGCTTGCTCTATACCTAAACTTAGAGTGAAAGAGAGTCATATGGGGGTTTGACAAAAACAAACATTTCATCAAATAACCTTGACATCATTTTCAAGGTTAAAAAACAGTGAGCTGCGGTCACTCATGCACACTACAATTTGAATATTACCATACACGTTGCATTTTATGCAAAAAAAAAAAAAAAAAAGTTTCTTTCTCCATCTATGACCAGGACAAACTTATTACTCAAAGAAAACAAGTCACTTATAACCTTACAATATGATTATGAGGTCTTCGTTCAAACTATAGACCGCTATAATTAAAATGGACGAAAGACAAGGTAGTTATTCTAATTAAACACCTCACAAGTACATGAGAAGTATTTAAGATCTGTATACACTGCCCTCCAAATACTACACTAGCTTAATTTCCATTCCCAGAGTAATCATGTGCATTAATTTAAACAGAGCTGAACTTAAATGTCTTTAAATCAGAAATATTTCAAACAACATCTGGATATTATATACTATACGATAACTAGGAGTTGTCACCTTTATTTTATTTTGGAAAAAGTTCTTGCCATTTACAGTGGGTACGGAAAGTATTCAGACCCCCTTACATTTTTCACTCTTTGTTATATTGCCACCATTTGCTAAAATCATTTAGGTTCATGTTTTTCCCTCAATGTACACACAGCACCCCATATTGACATTTCTGCAGATTTGTTAAAAAAGAGAAACTGAAATATCACATGGTGTTCTTAAGTATTCAGACCCTTTGCTGTGACACTCAGGTGCTGTCCATTTCTTCTGATCATCCTCGAGATGGTTCTACACCTTCACTTGAGTCCAGCTGTGTTTGATTATACTGACTGGTCTTGATTAGGAAAGCCACACACCTGTCTATATAAGACCTTAAAGCTCACAGTGCATGTCAGAGCAGAAGAGAGTCATGAGGTCAAAGGAACTGCCTGAAGAGCTCAGAGACAGAAGCGTGGCAAGGCACAGATCTGGCCAAGGTTACCAAAAAAAAATTCTTATGCACATAAGGTTCCTAAGAGCACAGTGGCCTCCATAATCCTTAAATGGAAGACGTTTGGGATGACCAGAACCCTTCCTAGAGCTGGCCGTCCAGCCAAACTGAGCTATCGGGGGAGAAGAGCCTTGGTGAGAGAGGTAAAGAAGAACCCAAAGATCACTGTGGCTGAGATCCAGAGATGCAGTCGGGAGATGGGAGAAAGTTGTAGAAAGTCAACCATCACTGCAGCCCTGCACCAGTCAGAGCCTCTCCTCAGTGCAAGACACATGAACGCCCCCATGGAGTTTGCTAAAAAACACCTGAAGGATTCTCTGATCTGAAGAGACAAAGATAGAACTTTTTGGCCTTAATTCGAAGTGGTATGTGCGGAGAAAACCAGGCACTGCTCATCACCTGTCCTATACAGTCCCAACAGTGAAGCATGGTGGTGGCAGCATCATGCTGTGGGGGTGTTCTTCAGCTGCAGGGACAGGACGAATGGCTGCAATCGAGGGAAAGATGAATGCGGCCAAGAACAGGGACCTGGACGAAAACCTTCTCCAGAGTACTCAGGACCTCAGACTGGGTCGAACATTCACCTTCTGTCAAGACAATGACCCTAAGCACACAGCTAAAATAACGAAGGAGTGGCTTCACAACAACTCTGTGACTGTTCTGTTGCAGCTTTCCCAAAATGACTCATGGCTGTTTTAGATCAAAAGAGTGCTTCTACTAAACACTGAGCAAAGGGTCTGAATACTTAAGACCATGTGATATTTCAGTTTTTCTTTTTTTAATAAATCTGAAAAAAATGTCAACAATTCTGTGTTTTTCTGTCAATATGGGGTGCTGTGTGTACATTGAGAAAAAAAAAAGAACAAATGATTTTAGCAAATGGCTGCAATATAACAAAGAGTGAAATGTAAGGGGGTCTGAATACTTTACGTACCCATTGTATAAAGCATGGATGCAATATATCCGTTCCATGAATATTTATCACAATCGTCAAGTTGATAAATGGAAATCAGGTTTAGGAAGTAGTACGAAGCACTTAGTTTCAATGCTCCTTTGTTTTGGGAAACAATAAAATACTAATCTACTTCTCATTTGAAACCATATACTCCACTTGCTATCGTTTACAGGTGATTTCTGTAGAGATGCACTTTTTTTAAACTCAAGTGAACACACAATTGTCCCGCAGGACCACTACCTACGTGAATTTTGAATTCCTGTAGGATTAGATCTATAGCTGTAGGTTTTTTTAAGCCTTGTGCATGAATCATCTTGCTCATTCCTGCAGGACTCATATTAAACAGGCTACTATTCTTGCAGGATAAACTTACTGTCTGTTTATATTGTATTTTAGCATACAGTGTTAAGCATGGCCACATGTACTTACCTGCAATCATATACATTCACTAAAGAAAAAAAAAAAAGTCACTGACATATCTAAAACAAACAAGTTGTTCACATATCACAGTATAAGTTTTAGTATTATTTGCACTTTTATTTCACAGTGGATTTGATGTATTGCATTGTACAGAATGTTTCGGTCTTCCCACTTTCAATATTATATTCATGTAAAATAATTTCATACATGGATTCATTGTATCACACATTAACTGTACACATTATTCATAACTACACAAGTTATAACTTAAAATATTTGACATCAAAAGAGTTAAGCTGACAAATAACTTTGAGAATCCCTGAACTAAGGTTTTGTTGTGCTATCAGAAATCATTATGTTAATCCATTTGATTTTAGTGAACAGTCTAGTGTTAAGTATACAGTCTTTTTACATGCAAATATGCATCTACTGCAGGAAGAAGTCCAAAGTCCAAAAGTACCCTCTTTGCCAACATTTCCACATTGTTTAACATCCTGTTGATCTTGCATTGTGCAAATAAAGTTATACGTGATGAAGTGTCTACACATATTACTGGAACACTGCTACATTCTTCAATAGAAATGAAAAAAGATTGCCGAGTGAAGTAGTAAAACTCAAAAACATTGCAACAGAAATAAACGCTCCACTCACAAACTTAGTTTGTTCTGTCGAACTCTGTAACTTTGTTTTGCAGCACTTGTAAAGTTTGTTATGTTCCCCGAGATGAACTAACGGTAGCATTCTACACTCGCTTCAGATAAAATGGACTACTACTGTTAAACTAATAACTGCCCGTCATGAGCAGCATCAAACAAACACCCGTTAAACTCCGTGTGAAACTCACCCACTGTCGTGACCATCGTGTTTGCAAAGAACAGAGCAGACGCCAAATCCCAGTTTGTAGGCAGCGACGCGTTTTCAAGGACCGACACGCCGTATTTATTCGCTTGCAAGACTTTCTCCAAGAAAATTTCGAGAGCCGTGGCGTTGATGCAGCTCAGGTTGAGGAACTCCTCTTTCAGCGAGTTCAGGTCTGATTTCATGGTCTCTTCGACAGGCCTCTCGATGGCAGAGAAAACAAGCGCTCCCAACAACAAATAAGCGATGTACGCCAGTATGAAGCCTCCGAGCACGAGACAAGACCTGAACGACGTGGACATGATGGGATTTGTGAGGAACCCGATGACACTGGTTCTTGATTTGCTTCAGTGATGTATGTTCGACTGATTGAACTCCACCCTCCGACACAAGTTGGCCACGGTGGCCAGGAAATACCAGAGTGTTCAGTCACATGGTGATACTTTCAGTTGTGTGGGGTTGTGAGGTGCAGCACAACTTTTTGTTTTTCATGCGAGTGCTTTCATTTACAATTAACTGAGAAATGCATTCTATAGTTAGATTACTATCAGGAGCTCTCATAGTGTCCGAGTCTTTAAGGTGTAGGCTACTCTGTCCTTCAAAGATTGACACTTACAAGAATAGTGTTTTGGGGATACATCATTAAATGATGTAGGCCTCTCACATGAGATGAAGACTCAGTCATTTCAGTCTTTTACACTCTTAAAAAATAAAGGGGCGTCTAGGGATGCCATAGAAGAACCATTTTTGGTTCCACAAATAACCATTTAGACAAAGGTTCTTTAAAGAACCATCTCTTTTTCACCTTTTAATAATCTGAAGGACCGTCTCTCTCTCCACAAAGAACCTTTTTTTTTTAAACAGAAAGGTTCTTCAGATGTTAAAGGTTCTTTACGGAACCATTTAGACAAAAAGGTTCTTCTGTGGCATCACTGTGAAGCACCTTTATTTTCGCTTGTAGCTGTTTTGTTACAGTTGGCCCTTCATGGGTTCCACAATTTTGCACGGAATGCCGTTTTTGTGAAGGAAATAAATAAATAAATATGAAAACATAATTGTGTCTTTGTGTTTCGCAATTCAAAGAAAAAGTCAGAATTGTGAGATATAATATGACATATCAGAATTCGAGCTCAATCTTATTTTTTCTCACAATTCCGAATTTCTTCATCTCACAGTTTTGACTTACTTTTTTTTTTTTTACTCCACTAGTTTAACACTTAAGCTGTCATGTGCTGTACTGATGTGGTGGTTTGGGTGTAGATTTGCATATGTAGTACAGTAATATGGGACACTTTCTTGCAGAAACAACCACACTTTGTTCAGACCAATAAATAAGAGAATGTAAATCGCATGATGACCCAGCTTGTCAAAATAGTCTAGATTGTGTACCAAATTACCCTTAATTCCCTGAATTAGCATTGTATTTTCTGGTAAAATACAGAATAACACAGTAGTCATGATGGAGTCTGTTGTGAAGATGAAGTGAGGGAGAGAGTCACATGTGGCTCAGGGGATAGAAATAGCTGCAGTGTCTGTCAAAACAGTTTATTCCTTTTCTCTTCATATTGTCCACTCGAAGTAAACATACACACTCATGACGAGGGTGTGTGAGGACAGCAGTGTGAACAGCTGGAGAAAGGGAACTCTTATCTTGGTAAACAAGCAGCCAAGTCACTCAGATTAGGCAAAGTTAACCAATTAATTGCCGAAGTTTCCTCCAAATGTCTTCCAAGTGTTTTGATGGCATAACCAGAACTAAATAAAGCCTGTGTGCTTTTATTATGCAATATTCAATATATCTAGCCTATTAGATACGTGCACTTCCGTGGTGTATTATTTTTTTTTTAATCAAATGTCAATTCATGTCCCAGTCACATTTTCTTGACTAAATAAACATGGAATAAAACAACAATCCTATTTTAGATTTTTTTTTTACATTAACAATGTAATCAATATTCTGTTTATTAAAGACAATTAATCTAATCTAGTTTTAGTGTTTTTAAGCATTTTACATTTATTCCAAAATAATAATTAATGGCAGTAACAATTTATACAATATATTTTATTTGTGAACTTATGTTCAGTTGTTCATTTTAATAGTTAACTTTTAACTATTTTTTTCTTCTTCTGATCATCAGTCATCAATGCTCAGTGATTATTGGTCACAGACATAAAGATTTACTTACATTTTTTCCTAGCTGATTTTTTCAGACCGAGTCTTATTTTAACGTAACAAAGTGGCTTTATCTAAGCGTGAGTTGTTTACTTACTTTTTTTTTAAAATTAATTTTCCCATTAATGCCATTATATTGTTCATTCAGACTGATTCACAAATGCGTAGAAATGCAAGAGGTGGGATTTATCGCATGAACCACTCACAGCTGAACATAACCAGTCATATCCGATGGAGGCACTGCCTCCTCTCACGTGACTTGCCCCCATTTATCCTCAATTAACCCCCACCAAAGTCACAGCATGCTTTAGGGCAGGGGTGTCAACCTCAGTTCCTGGAGGGCTTTAACCCTGTGGAGTTTTGTTCCAACCCTGCTCCAAAACACATACCATGTAGTTATCAAATTAGCCCGAAGGACTTGATTAGTTGGATCAGAAGTGTTTAATTAGAGTTGCATCTAAACTCTGCAGGGCTCTGGCCCTCCACGGCTTTAGGGGGTCTGTTAAAACTCAGTGGGCTCAGGGGAGGCGAGAGACTCGGACTCCTGCTGTAATTCACCTGCTGGTGTCGTTGTTGGACAGACACTTTTTAATGCAATATTTTGTAATATTGCCATTTTTATCTTTGTTCAAATTTTTTTCTCATCCAGTATTTTGAGGAGGCACTGTATTCCTCGCCTTCTTAGAGGAAATGCCTCTGGTACACATAACTGAAAAGTGCCTAAAAAAGTTATTTTGTGTTCATAAGTCATACGCTTGTAGCACATCTGCTCAGTTATGAAACATTAAATGGTTGATCATCACTCAGTTATCCACTTCATTCAGTCCTTCAAAGATGTTTTAATTACATCAATCAACAAACAAGCTTACAGGCTCAATTTAAAATGTTAACATTCATTTTAAAACACTTCTGAAAATATGGTCTCTATTCATCAGGAATTAAAAATGGTACACTACAGTGTTATGTTTAGTTCTTCAAGCACAGGGAGAAAAGACATGGAAACAAGAAAATGGATTTCTCTGCGAGGTGGTGTATGAAAATACAGTTTTTGGAAATTTGCTTTGACCGTTTTCAGGCAATGGAGAACTTGCGAAGATCAAAAATGAACCCTAACCCCCCCTAAAATCATTTAAAAAAAATCACATCATGTGAGACAGTAGGAAGGAAAGTTTGGGACATGGATCAGGATGTGACAGGCCAAATTTGCATCTACATCCCGGTGTGAACGTGCATTTTCTGGTTTGCTATGGTTCCAGAAAAACAATCTTATTCTATCAAATGTATTTCACAGCAATTATTGAAAGTAATACACAATCTGATTATGCCAGTTATATAAATAACCAAAATTCCTTATACCTGGACTAGACAATTTGGCAAAGGGGTTATTAACTTGAAATTTTAGTATATTTGTCCTAATTTAATCCCAATATTCTAAAAAAACTGAAAAACATTTGGTTAAACAGGCCTTGTGTGTCTTGATACGCAGCTGAATGAGAAACAGAATCTAGCAGACACTGAGTGAGAACAGACACTGAAAGAAGAAACACACTTTAAATAAACCTTGAATAGAAGTCAATCCAGGGAAACTCAGTTCTTCAGCATGTATTTTTACTCTGCCCTGTATTTCCTGTTTTCAAGGAAGCATAGATGTTTCGCCAGACTAGGTCATAATATTTCTGTTGAAGTCATAAGACAGTCTCCTTTTAGCATTTGCAGCTAACTGCTGGTTGGATGTTGGGAGATTTGGAGAAAATCTGGCACTGGTCTTCAGACGAACACATTCCTGAGGTATAAAAGGATGATAGTTATTTAAAACATAATTTTAACTCTAAGAAAGCTCTATTTCTGGTAGTGTATATAAATATTTTGTTATTTCAAATGATATTACAAGTATTTGGTGTAGCAAAAGCTCAAGGAAGTTTTCATTAGATATTATTGCAGTAGTTTCCTGTTTGATTACAGCAGACTCACAGAGCTGGGATGTTCCAGATGCAGTGACTGAAGGAGAAGTTTACAGGAAAGAGACTCCGCCCTCTTATATTTCACACCAATCATCCGCTCTAGATCCTGGAGGCCTTCAAGTAAGCTCTGCTCCCTTTGGGCCAAAACAAAACGATTAACTCCGAATTTAGCATGTAACAAGAAAAACAAATACTATTATTGTACGTGAAATTATCAAAGAAAGATTTGTTTTTACATGATCAGTCATCTCAAGAGGATGAAACATAATTTCATGCAAAACAGTCAGTCCTTTGTGCTTTATGTGATGCAATGCAGTAGTATTTTAAATTACCACAAGGTGGCAATAGAAGACTAATATATAGCAGGAGTTTTAAAAGTCCCTGGAGCTTCCCCAGCTCTGCACATTTTGGATATTTTTTCTTATTTGCTAAAAAGTTCATTCAGCTGTGTTAAATAAGCGAGGCATCCAGAATATGCATTGATTCAATCGGCTCTAGAAAAGGCCTGAAAAGTATGTCTTTAAATACAAATATATTTTTTAAAAATCATAAAAGTAACTAACTTTATAAGTCCCAATTGGTGCAGCCCAACTGCAAACAATGCAACATACTTGTGCTTCCCTGTATTGCTGTTTTCAGCTGGTCCTTGCAGAAGCTGCTTTAGTGTAGGAATGTGTTCAGGATCTTCACATGGGGACTTTTCAGAGGGAAAGGCCTCTAGAAACACATTTGACTACACACACAAACACACACACACATGTACAGTAAAGATCACTAATCATCAGAGCATCAACAGTGATGAAAAGATATATTAGTCATAAAGATACAACAACAATGTAGAATATAAAGATATATTAGTATGATACTAAAATTAAAAAGCGAGCCATTAATTGTTATTTGTTCAGGATGAGTGGGTTGACCATTTTTCTGGTCAATTTTTTGCATAATTACTAATTAACTGTATTATTGATTTCCTGCTCATATCACACGGTCTCGTTTATCTCACATACTGCAATAAATTACATTTATATAATTGTTAAGTAATGTAATAAGTGGGATGCACTTTCTTTAAAATACTTGAGAATAATCTAAAAACATCTTTCCTATAACAGAGCATAAAGATTTACCACATTATGGAGAGGAGAGAGGGGAAGCTTTGGCTTTTCGGTAGAAGTCCACCACTGGCCACCAGGTGCTATCTTCTGCTCCACAGTCTCCTGGCTGAAGGCGGTCCATGTGCTCTCAGACTGCTGGAATGACTGAACTGCAGTCCAATCAGATGCCCAGGATGCAGGTTCATTTGCATCAGCAGAACTTGTGTGTTCCTCTGAGAGGAGATAAAGGTTCATGTAAGTCTGTATAGTTTCATTTTCAAGGCTGTCACACAAAAACTCTTTACATGACCAATAGGGACTATGCTATTGGAAAGATTCTCTGCTTCCTGGAACACATGCTCTAGAACATGTGCAACTGACAAGAAGTGAAAGTGTTTTTTTACACTCTGTGAACAAAATGTCTTTGTCACTGTGGAAAGGTACAACATAAGTCTTGTTAGAAAAAACCCCGCCTCTACCTACATTTTTGCAAAACTTAAAAAAAAAGAACTATGCATGTAATTCACCAGAGCATTGAAACACCAGTAACATATTCCTTTTCAAACAAATTATGATTACTTGGACAGATTATTAAGTCATTAAGACTTATTTTCATGCGGCTCCATTTAATCACTTCAAAACACTTACCATAGTGCATGATTTGTAAAAGAATTACTTTTTCTTGTTTGCATCATATTAGCAGCTTCATATGTATGGTTTTTCTGACACAGTAAACTTGCTCATTAGCTCACCTGGTACAGCATTTCACTTACTGTGCGATGTGAAGCAGTCAGGTACAAATCACTTAAAACACGTCACAAAAAAAGCGAAAGACTCAGACGCAAGCTAAAATGGCTTGGTTGCTTCAGCAAATGTGTTTTATCACATGTTTAGTATAGGGATAATAGTAGGTGGTATATTATTAGGCATGAGATAAGTCCAATCTGGACCATTAAACATCAAAAGGCTATGATTTCATTGAATAAAAATGAGCACTGCACAGTTTCAAAAAAAGTCAGATGCTTTGTGTACTGCTGTTACCAGGGAAACCACTATATTTCTGCCGTTCTGAAAGTGCCACCTGCTGGCATTGAATGATTTTGCATTTTCAATAAGCCGTCTGTTCAAACAAATGTGAAAATCAACCCATGTTTTTACGCAGCAAACACACAGAGTTGTAAATGGGAACTAGTGGACTGACAAGAAAATAATGCATAATAAAAATGTAAGCAATTAAGATGGTAACATATATTTATAGGTTATTTAATTAATATAATAATTGATGATTGTTTACATTTGACTCCATTTTCTTAAAAAAAGGGTTTATATGTGAAGCTTACCATTTTATTAAACCTTTGTTTGATATGAACCTGTATATGAACAATAAATCATTCTTTTTACAGTAATCTTAATTAAATTTTAGCTTAAAAAGTCTTACATATGAGTTTAAATAGCCCACCGAAACCCTGGTCTGCCAAAAACCATCAATTCAAGTGTATAATTGTCCAGACCTCTGCTGGTTAGGAAGGTCCGTTACTGGACCGCAAGTAATTTTATTTGAAGAGCCCTGCGTATTTCATTTCTGATTTAAAAGTACGTACAACCTGTTTATGTGCACTACCTGAATCACCTGGATTTCACCTTTTTAATCCTGCGGATTAAGATTACATGGTTTAAGTGGAATGAAATCCATAAAATTATTATGTGGAAAAGAGTGTTTTTGACCAAATATTATAGGTAGAAGACACACTAGATGAATAAATTGTGCAGTGTTTGTCCTCTATTTTGATTAAACCATTCCCTCTAGACATGCTGCCTTTGGCATTGTGAAGTTGGCTTCCCCTCTTGTCCCATTGGCTTGTGTTTGTATGTCTTTTTAATGCCTTAGGCTGATACACAGCAACAGGGGAGTGAGAGGGTGGTTGGGGGGGTTTAGGAATTCCAAGCAATGCCTTAAATGATTAATATCTTCACATGAGATCGGGGGACGCAAGGGGGTCTGCAGGAATCCAGGTCAATCCAGACAAACTATTTAGTACATTTGGTCTGCATGTTTATCTGCTCACAAAAACCCAAACAAAGCCAGGTTCCCGCTCCAAAAGAATTTACTGTCCCTTTTGACAAAATGTATTTATTACTCTGCTACTTTCAAGACAGCATACTCACCACACTTGTAATCCTCAGCCGAATGTTGGACCTCACTGAATCCATCCGTCCACAGCCGCTCTCCACCTGCTTGCATGAAAGCCCCAAACTCCTCCTCCTCCTCCTCCTCGTCCACATCAAGAGACCCCTCGTCAGCGGCCACCTTGTCCTTGTCGTCAACTCTTGCCGGCTCTGATAGCAACTCTGAGTTCACCACCAGAGGCAGAAAGTCTCCACCTCTCGCCCCCACCTCCCCCTCTCTTAATGCTGGGATGGCTGTTGCTATGGCTGCTGTGGTGGCAGGATTAACCAGGGAGTGAATAGTGGTTATAGTTATATTGGCTGTTGGTGCGCTAAAGCCTCGTGAAGAGGATTTGTCAGACTGCTGAACTTCATGTTCTCCATGCCGTGTGATTAATTCCTCCCAATGCTGAGGTGAGCACATGGACGGCCTCCTCTTCTTTTCTGTAGTGCTACATGCAACACCCACTGGAGCGCGGTCCTCCAGCACGACTGTAGTCTTTGTGTCTGGAGTCCCATCTCTCTGTGTTGCAAGATCACCAGGCTCCACTGAATGTAGATTTTCACGGTCCAGTAGGCACACATCCGCCCTGGATTCTTCATTTTTCTGAATGCTGACAGGGACTATGGAGGGAGTTAGCATGGGGGAATGATCAATGCTTGGCTCAATATTACAGTCTGTTGTGGTCAATTTGATTCTTAGACTATTAAAGTTACTCTTAGATGCTACAGGTGACACTAGGTTTGGCACATCAGTAACAGAGTTTTGAATGTTCTGGCGATCATCAAGGTCACATTTATTAACCTCAGTGTTTCCTTGTGCATCACCATTGGCACAACTGGATTCATTTTCAGAACAGTTATCGGACTGATTAATACTCATCCCAGCTTCAACCTGTTCAACTGGCTTGGCACATAGTTTGGCAGAAGAGCAGCAGGTTTGTGGATCCGTGCTCTCAGGTGCATCAGTTTTTACTGATATGGGTGAATGAGCCCTTTCGTCTTTGCCCAACTTCAAGTCGATAGTGACTTCAAGTGGATAGCTAGCACTGCTACCCTTTTGGCATTGTGTTATTGTGTTATCTGGTATTACGTTAAGTGGTTGTGTGTCTGAATTCACTGCTTTCTTTTGATCACCATATTCCGGTTGACTGCTTTGATTGGCGATTTCCCCTTTGCCGTGAGCCGCTGTTCTTTTCTCCGCTAAGCCTGTTGTTTTACTGCACTTCCTCCATTTTCGTACAGCCCTGGGCTTGGACTTGAAAAGTCCACCTTCATCTGGCCCATCCTGGCTCAGCTTCGGCCCTTTAGAGGAACATCTAAGCTCTTCCTTTTTCCCCTCAAGAATGACAGTGTGAGTCCAAGGACCTGTGACTCTCGTCCCAGTCCCTCGGTTTCCAACAGCGCAGATGTAGCTGCCCCTGCCCTGGGCCTTGAGAAAGAGACAGCGTGTCTGAGTCTGCCTGCCACCCCCCTCAGTGCCTTTCAAAGAGGCCACAGTTACAAGAGCACCAAGACTGCCTTGACTGACCCCTGGAGTTCTGGTTGCACTAATTGTGCGATCCAGTGTGTGCCCATAGCCACTGCTGGTCTGCCCTGACCAGCTTCTCTGCCCTACTTTGTTTTCAGAAGGATGTTGGCATGTGCCCTGTGCTCGCGGTCCATTAGCAGCCTTTCTCCTGGCTTTAGAGTAGCCGCCACTCACAGCCCATGCTCTCAGGCCTTTAATCAGGGGTATGGCTCCAAACTCAAGGGCACTGGTGAATGAGACATCGGTTCTTCTGCATTCATGCAATAGATCCCTATGGGCCATGTCCAAGCAGTTATTGTTGTTGTTCTGTTGCAGCATTCTTTGAGCGTAATATCAGACGCTGTGGGGGGTAAGAATGACATTTAAGATGCCTTAAAATCTTAAAAACTGTTTGTTACAGCACAGCATTTATCAATCAGGTACACAATGCAGAGTGCATATATCTTTAAGTTTAATATCTGACATTAAAGGTCAATACAAAAGTGAGGACTCAAATATGAGCTTAGTTCCCGATATATATTTTAAAGAAAATTATATATATATATATATGTATGTGTGTGTGTGTGTGTGTATGTGTGTTCTTAATTTTCTTAAGTTTTTTTATTTGTGTATGTACTACAAATTTGGAGTTTTTATTTGTGACAGTTAAAGGTCAATACAAAAGTGCAGATTCATATATTAGTTTAGTTCATGGTAAATTTACTTCAGATAAAATTAAAGTTAATCCATTCCATACTACACACACACACACACACACACACACACAGACAGACGGACAGACAAGAATAGCAAATATTTTATTTTCTTGCATTAAAACTAATATGTGCTATAAAGTTTTTAAACTGTAATATACTACAATTTGTATATTATTACAATTACTTGTGTTCATTTACATTTAAATGTTAGTTTAATGTATTTTATGATTAAATACATACTGTAATAACTATGAAATACAATAATATTCAATAAAATTCATATTCAGTATTCATAATGCATTTTATTTGTATACTATGTTATAATTGTTTTAATCATTATACTTAGTTCCATATTTAGTTAATGAAGAAGTATAAAAAAGGATACTGTCATATCCCACCACGAAAAGATCGTTTTATAATGTATTTTATTATTATTTTATTTGATATTGGCTATTTTTTCCCCAGTGCTATTATATTTAATACTTAAGTTACTGTATAGCGAATCTCATGTTTTATTTCGCGTCACAAAGTATGTCATGATGATCAGAGGATGCTGCGTTACGTACTCTCCACACACACAGTACGTGATCACATCACTTGCACCAAATCTATCATTAACTAACACTTGCCCACACAGATGTATCTCACATAACGTAACCTCGGCGAGGGGGGAATTATCTGCATCGATTCTTTTCGTGGTTTGACGTGAAAATGCACCTTTTTGAATCATAAATAACCCATCTTTCTTTTCTTTGTATCCTCTCACCTTTACAGTGTGCCAGTTATTTTCCTCATACCGACGCGATGGCACGAATCACGTACGCAGTGAAGATGCTGCTGGGCTGAAGGATTTTGGCTTTAACCTTCATGAGGATTGTGGACCCTCTAGAAATGATGATATCCATGACAATACTTCGTTTTAAGACTGCATTTCCGAATACAGACCACCGTAGATTTTTAGGTTAACCTATTAAATCCCATGTAGGTCTCATGTGCTCCGTTGAAGTGAACGTCACTCCGTGTCTCCTCATAGCGCAGGCTGCTTTCACTGGCAATGCAACGCAGAGCCTCCGCAATCTAGTGCGTGCACTCAGCTGACCAATAGCCGAGCGTGCATAACGCGCGCGCACGCTGTGCTTTTACGCTTACGCACGAACAGGACACGCATATTACATCTTCTTCAGTCAATTCTGGTGAGTATAGACTACCTTGTGTTGTCACGCTTTGAAACCCTCATGTACTCTCTGTTTTCCTAAACTTCGTTTAACCATATAATTCGTAGTAGAAACTCAATATAAAGACTAAGAGACTTTAGTGTTTATATGGTGATCTATGTATAGGCACTTTGATGCATATGCAAACGACTTCAGTTTAACCTTTGTACAGTTTACAAAGAAAATGAAAAGGGTCATTGTTTACTACTCACACTTATTTTATTTCGAACTAGTATCACTTTATATACACAATGGAATATTAAAAAGAACATTTTCAGAAGATTTTGTGTATAAAACAAAACAAATAGACTATTTTATTTCTTTAATCATGCATTTTTTTTTTTTTTTTGCTATGTAGTTTAATCTATATGTAGGTTTCATCATTAATGAAACATTGTTAGACATGTTTAATATTACTGTATATTTCAGTCTTGGTATAGGCTGCCTGCAGTTGTTTGTAGGTTTTTATTGCCATGTCAGTATCAGAATTGGACCATTACTTGTCATGTATTAGTGTTGACACATTAGTAGAATGATGAGAAATCTGTGAAAAAGATCAGGAAATAATTAGGTACCACTAATTAGAATGTTAATATTTTATTTGACTGTTCTTATTTTTTTGCATTAGATGGAGATGGAGCATCATCTAAACTACTGTTTCAAAAAAGCAGCACATACAAACATGCAGTTCAGTACTTAAACCTGCCTAAAATATGATACATATACAACAGCATTGCTTGCATCTAGATTAATCCCATCACTAACACAATTTACAAATGAAAAGAAAAAAATTTCACACTCGGAAGAATTCAAATAAAATGAACAAACAAAAAAAAAAAACCTTAATATTATTTAAATTTATCTTAAAAGTGGCAAAAATATGTATCACAAAAATACTTAACATTAAAGGCTTTCTTTTTAGTGTCTTATCTGTACAGATCATGCATATAAATATGTAAAATAGTACATGTACTTCTAATAGTTATTTAAAATACACACAATTCCATAACAACAACCATAAACTACAGAGACAAACCAGGCATCGAAAAGGCAAAGCAATATTACCAAAATGCTGTAAAATTGCTACAGCATAAATGTCATTCAAGACTGCACAAGAAAAGTGTGAGCACAAAAAAGAAGAAGAAAAAAAACACACACAAAAAAACTATTCTGTTTTTAAATATCTTTGCATCTATCTATGTTACACAGATTTGTGCCTATATTGTGTTTAAGTTAAAAATGTTGGAAAGCTACAAAATATGAAAATAAGTTCTACAATAAATAATATTCTCTACATTTTCATTATGTATAAGTTATGTATTTCTTGCAAAAACTGGATCAAATATTTTTGCTTTCCCTACTTTAAATAGAATAAAAGCTGCAAGACTGAAATAATTGTCACATATACAAATATTTGGGTCTAATTATTATGCCACTACCGATTTTATGTCACAGTTCTGTAACTGAGATTCTTACTGTTTCGAACTGGTACTTTTTGTTTCTGTATACTTTGTTGTCTTAGTCACTACAGTAAGAGTTCCCTCTGTTTTAGTAATCAAAGGCTCTGAGGGCATTTCACGGGTCAAAAACTCAACGCTTGGCATCTTCACATAGAATCCTCCAGAGGCTTCCTCGCTAGAGCAAGGAAGAGAGGACTTGCTTCCTTTTGGAGAGCTTTCTGGTGTGATATTATGGATGCCGGTAGAATGGGGATTAAGGGTGACCTTGGGTACTTTGAACCATGTAGTCTCCTCTCTTTCTTCACTCTTCGTTACAGAGACAAATTCAGCTGATACTGTGGGTACTGGAGACTCTGATCCCTCCCTTTCTGCCAACATTTCAGTCCTTGCTTTCGAGGATACTATAGTACTAATATTTCTCACCTCCTCATCCTTCTCTGTTTTCTTCCTGAGACCTGGGAACGACATTGTGCCTGATATTGTTTTTGACTCCTTGCTCTCTTTGCTTTCTCCCAAGGCCTCCTTCCTGAGTTTCAGGCTGGTTTCCATTTCCTCTTCCTCACTTGCATCTTTTGAGTATGGTGAGAAAAACTCCACTTTAGGCATTTTAAGCTTTCCAAACATTGATTTTTCATCTTTATCACCATTTAGACTTGGATTCGTTCCATCATCAGACCCACTTGGTGTTACATCAAGTGAGCCTCTCTGCCCAGACGAAAATGTCACTTTTGGCAATTTAAACTTTTGTGTTTTTGACTTTCCCTCAGTTTCCACCTCATCTTTATAATATATTGCTTTCTCCTTATCATTTGATCGAGACTTGCCAAAACTTGGCTTCATTTTGATCTTTGGCTGCTTGAGCTTCTCATCTGCAATTTCTGCACTTGCTTCACCACCTATACTAGCAGTGTTCTCCATTTGTGGATTCACCATAACAAATACAGCTTTTTTTACTTTTGGCACATGTGGGCTTTCACACTCTGCCTCAGAGTCTGTGTTTACAGAGTGACCTTTTTCCTGAGATGAACGGATGTTGGCTTCTGGTAAACTTAAAGAAGGCAGAGGTATCCCAAATTTTGGAATTTTGCCTTTACCGGTCTGCTTTTTATCTTCTTCAGAATTATTAGTGTCAGCTTGGGCAGTCTCAATGTCAAAGTCAAGTTCAGGAATCTTTGGGGCTTGTAAATCAGCTTTAAAGTTTGCATCAGTTCCTCCTTTTACAAATTTAGTATCTGTTTTTCCTGACTTGTTTATGTTGGTTTCTAATCTAGATACTTTTAATTTTGGCATTCCAATATAAAATTTCGAACCTTTAACTTTTGGCCCTTTTATTTTTTCTTTCGGTGTGGCAGGTTCCAGATCTGGAAGTTCATTTTTCTTTTTATTCTTTTTTCCTTCTCTTGATAAGCCCAGATCCAGCTCTAGATCCACATTAGGCATCCTCAACATTTTACCCTCTTTATGTGAAACCTTAAGCTGCGCATCAGTGGAAGGATCTGACATGTTTGCATCACTAGAAATTTTTGTATCTAGGTTTGGGATTTCAACAATTGCCACTGTGAATTTTCCATGCCCTCCTCCAGATTCTCCCTCTTTGGTATCAATCTCTCCCGTTCTAGTTTCTGGTAATGATATGGCTACCTGTGGTATCTTAATACCAGGAATTTTACATTGCCCTTCTTCTACTTCCACAGACCCTGAAGCCTGAGGGTCATCTGATTTGCCATTTGGTAATGATATATCCACTTTGGGTATTGTTATTGTTGGTAATTGAAAGTTGCCGCCTTGTCTTCTGACCTCTGTTTTCTCTGCACTCTCTGGTTGACCTTGAGATGATACATCTACTTTTGGAATTTTGATGTCAGGAACCTTACATTTCCCTTCTTTGCCACACATTCCCAGTTCAAGATCACCAGTGTCCTCTGTTTTACCATGAGGAAATGAGTCATCTATTGTTGGTAGTTTAATTCCAGGGATCATGACTTTACCTTTTCCTAAATCTGGTTGAAGTTCTGGAACAACGTCTTTAGATTTTATTTTAGGAAGGGATATATCAGTTGCTGGCATTTTTAATTTTCCACCTTCTAGTTCTAAATCAGGTGCATGACTTTCATCTTTGCTTCTGTGAGGTAGCAATACATCTATCTTAGGCACCGTAATGTCTGCCATTTTCACTCCAAATTCTATATCAGGACCATCATTTTTTATTGTTTTTCCATGAGGCAATGATATATCAAGACTGGGCACAGACATTTTTTGCATTTTACCTTTGATTTCAGTGTCAGCATTAGATGTGTCATGTTTTGCATCTGGTAATGATATATTCCCTTCTGGGATTCTTATTTTACCCTTCCTTCCAATCTCCACCTCATGGTTATCCGTGTCACCTGTTTTTCTATGAGGAAGTGAAATGTCTACTTTAGGTATCTTGACATGGGGAAAATTTGCTGTACCCCTACTACTATTAATGTGTAAGTCAGAAGAGTCTACTGGTTCATTAAGTTTTAACCTAGGCAAGGAAACATCCAAATCAACTTTTGGATCTGATATGTCAATTGTTGGCATCTTAGGAATTTTTAAACTGCCCTCATAACCTCTGATATCTGCTTCAGATACATCAACCTCAGTTTTAGGAAGCAATACCTCAGATTCTGGAATATTTGCTTTTGGCAATGATATCTCAACTTCTGGCATTCTGACCTTTCCTTTGTTTCCCAGGAATCCAGGCATATCCATTTCTGCATCTTTGAGTTTTGCTTTAGGGGTAGGTGTCTTGAATTTGGGAAATTTGAGCTTGGATTTGACCTTCATATCAGGACCCTCTACTCTACTGATTTCTGGTTTTGTAATTTCTCCAGCGCCTGCTTTTATCTTAATTTCAGCATCAGTACCAATTATTTCAGTATCCCTCTTAGATGTTTCCACTGATGGTGATGTTCTTTCCAAGTCCAAATCTATTGATAAGTCAGGACTGTCTAGTTCTAGTTTGTCTCCACTTTTAAATTTTCTGCCAAATTTAGGAAGTGATATTTTGGGCATTTTCATAGAGACGTCTGCCCCAGATGATGGCCTTCCCTCCTCCGCCTTAAGAAGTTCAATGTTTTCTCTGTCACTGCCCTTTCCCTTTGGAAGAGTAAAGTCCAGGTCAACTTTAGGATCAGATATGTCAACAGTTGGTATTTTCACACTTGGCAGCTTGATGTTCCCACCTAAAGTTACTTCAGGGACATTTAGATCTCTAATTTTGACACCAGTAGCTTTGGTCGCTATATCAGAATCATGAGTCAGTTCAGGAACTGAACTATCTATGGATTTCTTTTCTGACCCAACTATTAGTTCATGATCTGTTAGTTTCATTTTAGGGACAGAGACAGTGGCAATCTGAAATCTTAAACCATTTTTAGTGTCATCACCCAGATCAAGTTCTCCTTCTTTGGCTCCAGGCAGAGATGTATCTATAGAGGGCATGTGAATCTTTCCACCCTTGATATCGGGACCTTCAACATTTATTTCACCTCCTGATGGTTTTAATTTAGCCAAGGAAACATCCAATTTAGGCATTTTAAGTGTTCTTCCTTTTCCTGGATGCCCTTCAACATCTGTATCTCCTCCTGCTCCTTCTCCTGTCAGAGATGTATCTATAGAGGTCATGTGGATCTTTCCACCCTTGATTTCGGGACCTTCAGTGATTTCCCCTCCTGATGGTTTTAATTTAGGCAAAGAAACGTAAAATGTTGGTGTTTCTAATTTTCCTACTTTTCCTGCATGTCCTTCAACATCTACATCTCCTCCTGCGACTCCTGCAGGCAGAGATGTATCTACAGAGGGCTTGTTAATCTTTCCACCCTTGATATCAGGACCTTCAGTGTTGATTTCAAATCCTGATGGTTTTGATTTAGGCCAAGAAACATGAAATTTAGGCATCTCAAATTTCTTTCCTTTTCCTGCACGTCCTTCAACATCTAAATCCCCTCCTTTGCCTCCTGCAGGCAGAGAGACATCAATAGAGGGCATGCTAATCTTTCCACCCTTAATATCAGGATCTTCAGTATTGATTTCTCCTCCTGATGGTTTTGATTTAGGCCAAGAAACATGAAATTTAGGCATCTCAAATTTCTTTACTTTTGCTGCATGTACTTCAACATCTACATCTCCTCCTGTGCCTCCTGCAGGCAGAGATGTATCTATAGAGGGCATGTTAATCTTTCCACCCTTGATTTTGGGATCTTCAGTGTCGATTTCACCTCCTGATGGTTTTGATTTAGGCAAGGAAACATGACATTTAGGCATCTCGATTTTCTTTCCTTTTCCTGCATGTCCTTCAACATCTACATCTGCTCCTGCGCCTCCTGCAGGCTTAGATGTATCTATAGAGGTCATGTGAATCCTTCCACCCTTGATATCAGGACCTTCAGTGTTGATTTCACATCCTGATGGTTTTAATTTAGGCAAAGAAACATCTAATTTAGGCATCTCAAGTTTTCTTTCCTTTCCTGCATGTCCTTCAATGTCTACATCTTCTACTGCGACTCCTGCAGGCAGAGAGACATCAATAGAGGGCATGTTAATCTTTCCACCCTTAATATCGGGATCTTCAGTGGTGATTTCACCTCCTGATAGTTTTAATTTAGGCCAAGAAACATGAAATGTAGGAATCTCAATTTTCTTTCCTTTTACTGCATGTCCTTCAACATCTACATCTCCTCCTGTGCCTCCTGCAGGCAGAGATGTATCTATAGAGGGCATGTGAATCTTTCCACCCTTGGTTTTGGGATCTTCAGTGTTGATTTCACCTCCTGATGGTTTTGATTTAGGCAAGGAAACATCAAATGTTGGCATTTCAAATTTTCCTCCTTTTCCTGTATGTCCTTCAACATCTACATCTCCTCCTGCTCCTCCTCCTGACAGAGAGATATCAATAGAAGGCATTTGAAACTTTCCATCCTTGATATCAATATTGATTTCTCCATCTGAAGATTTAATCGTAGGTGAGCTAATAACAAATTTAGGCAAATTTGTTTTTATGCAATCAAGATCAATGTTTCCTTTCCCCTGCCCTTTTGGAAAGGACATTTCAGTTGATGGCATATCTAACTTTCCTCCTTGGATCTGAGGAGCTTCAGCTCCATTTCCTCCTTCTGTAGCTTTTACTTTTGACAGTGAAAGATCTTTCTTTTCAAATGTTATACCTGTTCCACAATGGCCTTCTATATCAGTGTTCTTCTCAGTTTTATTTTTAGGCAAAGAAATATCAAGGGAAGGTGTGTGAACTTTGCATCCTTTTAGATCAGGTCCTTCTACATTGACTTCCACAGATCTTTTTTTAATCTTTGGAAGTGACAAATCAATTTGAAGAAAATGAAACTTGCCCCCCTTTCTGTCATTAACTTTACCATCTCCCTTTACTTTTCCTTGTGGAAGAGAAATGTCAACATCTGGCATATCTATCTTCCCACCCTTCAATTCAAGTCCTTCACTATTTATTTCAGTCCCTGCTGATTTTATTTGTGGTAAAATGATGTTCCATTTTGGCATGTGAAATTTTGTGCCCTTTTTGGTTTTTCCCTCCAGACAAATATCACCCTCTGTTTTAACCTCTGCTGAGGAGATATTATAAGAATGTATATTTAACTCACCACCTTTGAATTCAGGTCCTTCCACACTGAGTTCCCCCTTGGTTGATTTAGATTTTGGTGAGGAAATATCCAGGTTTGGAATATCAGGCTTTCCTATTTTTCCTGAATGTCTTCCTAGATGTACATCACCTGTGTCAGTTACTTTTGGAAATGATATATCAGCGGATGGCATGTTGCTGTCAGGCCCTTCAATACTGATGTCACCTTGTGGTGACTTCATTTTTGGCGAGGAAATCTCAATACCAGAAGCTTTCACTGCAGGCAGAGAGATATCAACCTTTGGCATTTCAATCTTTCCACATTTACCAGAGGGTTCCACATTAACATCTCTTTCGTCTATTTTATGTGGCAAGGAAATATCAGTTGCTGGCATGTGGAACTTCCTATTGAATCTTTTAACATCAAAAACAACTTCTCCTGATTTGAGTTTAGGTAGACTTATATCAGATTCAGGAATCTGACACTTATCTCCCTTCTCAACCTCAAGATTAATCTGTTCATCTGTTATTCCTTTTGGTAATGAAATATCAGCTCCAGGGGTGCTAAACTTCCCTTTATCAGGACTCAAAGAATCAAGTTTACTTTCTGGCAGTGACATATTTAGATCAATTTCGGGCATGTTTGCTTTTCCAGAATGACCCTCAACCTCAACACTGACCTCTATTTTTCCTTTTGGTAATGATATATCAGTGGGTGGCATTTGGAATTTCCCACCTTTGACCTCTGGATCCTCAGTATTGATTGCACCTGTGGATAATTTCATTTTTGCAATCGAGACATCTAGATGTGGCTTTTTAAATTGGCCTCCTTTCCCAGATGGGTCTCCAATCTCAATATTTCCCTCAGTTTTACCTTTAGGAAGTGAAATTTCAGTTGATGGCATACTCAGTTTTCCTGCTTTTATATTAGGCCCCTCAGCAATGGCATGCTCAGGTGATTTTACATTAGGTAGTGAGACATCTACTTTAAGCATTTTAATCTTTTCCCCTTTTCCCAAGTGGCCCTTATCATCTGCACCTACCTCTAGCATTTCTTTTGGCAAGGAAATGTCAACCTCAGGCCCTTCTATATCAATTTTACCTTGTGGTAATTTCATTTCGGGGAGGGAAATGTCTATTTGTGGCATTTTCACATTTGGTCCTTTCTCAGAATGACCATCCACCTTTGCTTCACCTTTACCTTTTGGTAACGAAATGCTGATATTTGGCTTGTGAAATGTTCCACCTTTTGCTCCAGGTACTTCAACTATGACTTCAGCCTCAGGGGATGTTACTTTTGGAAGAGAGATGTTTAATTTTGTCATTTCATATTTTACCCCAGTACTTGCATGTCCCTCAATATCAATGTTTTTTTCAGTCATCTTTGGTAATGACACGTCTAATGTAGGAAGATCTGACATTTTTATCTTGGGCACTGCAATGTCAGGTTTGGGGAGAGAAATCTTTTGCTCTTTGACCATGGATCCATCAATGGCATCTCCAAATTTTTGTTTTGCATGAAGGTTTAGCACTGGTAATGATGTGTCAGGCTTGGCTATGTTGATTTTTGTTCCTTTTACATTGCAATCAGGAACTTCACCATCTTTGAATTCAGCCGTGCCCTTAGACTTTGGGAGATCTAAGTCTAAATCCATAGTTGGTGCTTTGATGTCAATCTTGAGCATTTTAAGTTTATTTTCAGATGTATCAGTTTCTTTCCTTGTCTCTCCATCAATTTCATCTGAATGACAAGAAAGTCTTGCCTTTGGCAGCTTAAACTTTGGAACAGTCCCCATTGTATCCGAGACATCCGGATTTATCTTCAGCATTTTTATCTCAGTACCCTCTCCTTTACCTTTAAAACTAACCTCAAGATTAGGAACATTAGTTTCAGCTTTGCTCTGAGGCATGTTGAAATCACGCTCTGCTAATGGAGGCTTAAATTTTCCTTCTAGTGCTTTCACCTCAAAATTGTCATTTGAAGATTGTACATCTATCTTTGACTTTTTAATTTTAGGGAAATTCATTCCAAATTTTGGACCTTTCGTCTTGTCCTTCAGCTTTGCTCTAGAGGCCTCATGTGTTGAAACATCTACGTTGATATTCCCTTCACCCACAGTTGCATCCATGGCCTTCATCTTTGGAAATCTGATCTTCCTCTTCTTCTTAGTGATAACTCTTTCCAGATTTCCTGATCCATCTGCAGTGGCATTCCCACCTTTCCTCATCTTGAACTTTGGGAATACAAACTCAACATCAACAGAACTGAGGTCCGATCTACCAGGTAGCCCTCAACATCCATCTCTTCCCGTGCTCTTGTTTTTTTGTTCTCTTTCAGTCTTTTCAATCCAAATCTTCCTCCTCTCATTTTCTTGGTTTTGAACGGTTTCACGCTTTTGACGCTCTGCAAGAGAAAGGTTATCATTCCTTCTAGTTTCTACTTTTGTAAGTACCTTTCTTAAAAAACAAGAAAATACTGTGGATGTTAAAAAAGTTATTATATTTTATAGCAATATTTCAGAATGTACCATTTTTTGCATCTTGACCTTAGGTCCTCTGGGCTCAAGATTTTGTGCACTTGGATGTATGCTGACTTCACTTCCTGGCACAGTCCTCTTCAAAAAGAAGGACACTTTGTAGGGTTCTGCACACTGAAGAATTTTTAATGCGTCCTCATATTTCACGTTATCAAAATACACCCTGGCACTTAGAAGTTGATCTCCTGCAATAACATATCATCAGAAATGATTTATAACTATGAATTGTCTTTGTATTCTTAGTACACCTAGAAACAAAATCAATCAACCAGTACTCAACAGGGAAATTTTGTCCTTTAATGATTATAGGCAGGTTAAAGTTAGGTTAAAGGTTAAAGTTGCTTCTCCTGCTTGTTTCCTCAAGAACAGTAGCTCAAGTCTTTAAAGTATTTGACACTGCACTGTTTAAAGTAAAATACAGTCCCTTGGTACCTTTCTGTAGACTGAGGTGCTTTGCTGCTGGGGAGTCTTTCAAAACCTCTTTGATGAAGATGCCTTGCTCCCCTCCACCCACAACACTGTACCCACTAGCTCCAACCTCAGCCTGTGTTTCAACAACCACTTCCACAAGCTCTGACAAATGGGTTTTCTTCTCCATCTGCTCATAAAATGTACAAAATCAACTTTATTGTAAGTTTAAGCACATTGCATGGCAATGGAAAGGTAAACAAGTAAATGACAATTAGATCAGTTGGTAATACAGTAGTAGCAGTAGGATAGCAGTAAGATATGTTTGATTGTCAGTACTTGAGTATATATATATATATATATATATATATATATATATATAAACAGTACAGACCAAAAGTTTGGACACACCTTCTCATTCAAAGAGTTTTCTTTATTTTCTTGACTATGAAAATTGTAGAGTCACACTGAAGGCATCAAGAGCTATTTGAGCAAGAAGGAGAGTGATGGGGTGCTCCTCCAGATGACCTGACCTCCACAGTCACCGGACCTGAACCCAATCGAGATGGTTTAGGGGTCAGCTGGACCCCAGACAGAAGGCAAAAGGGCCAACAAGTGCTAAGCATCTCTCGGGGAACTCCTTCAAGACTGTTGAAGACCATTTCAGGTGACTACCTCTTGAAGCTCATCAAGAGAAAGCAAAGAGTGTGCAAAGCAGTAATCAAAGCAAAAGGTGGCTACTTTGAAGAACCTACAATACACTTTTTTGTTATGTATATAATTCCATATATAATTCCACATGTGTTAATTCATAGTTTTGATGCCTTCAGTGTGAATCTACAATTTTTATAGTCATGAAAATAAAGAAAACTCTTTAAATGAGAAGGTGTGTACAAACTTTTGGTCTGTACTGTATATACATACCTACATAACACTAATTAAGCTTTGAGTTGTATACAAGGAAGTTCAAATGATGTTCATACTGTATTCCACAAAGGTGCTTTTAAATCTATTTTATCTTTAGAGTAGTTCATATTATGGGATGTTTTATTCTTACCTCATTCTTACTGTCTGTCTTGAGGGGTTCCTCCATGTCTGTGTGGGTGGATTGGGTGTCTCTAAACTGGCTTCTTTTCAGACTCAAAACCTGTTTTAGTTCTGCATGGAGTTTCTCCTTTTGAACCTTGGAAACAAATTTAGAAGCAAGATTGAAAGAAGTTTGAGATTCACATTTCCACATGGCTGGGCTCACAATTCCAATAGTCCTCACAATTCGCTCTGGGCTGTCCTGTTCATCAGTAGAGATGCTGTGGTGTGTACTCAGATGAGCGCCAAAAGGAGGCGTGTCTGAGGGGGGAGAGCGTCTTTTGTTGTTTACCTATTTGTAAAGATGTAAACAAGGCAGACATGAGATAAAAAATAAAATTAAAATTAAAACAGCCATCTTTTATTGGCTTTAAAGTTTTAATGGTTTGACAGTGCCAACATACAGGTGAATCTCTGGCTTGTGGATTCCCATGACTGTTCTCTCTGTCAGACTCTGAAATTAGAGAAGGTTTACAATGTCAGGAGTCATCAGTCTAGATTAGCACATTTAGTCCTATTTAGACCAGGTACACTACGTAAAAATAAGTACACTTAGCATATTGTTTAAATACTTATTATTAAAATTAAATATTTTAAAAGAATATACTTAAGAGTGTTTCAAACACTCAAAGTAATTGTATGTTATTTACAATTAAATTAAATGTGTTGTTTAAATGTTAAAATATATTAGATGCAAATAATTGAACTTTTGACCCACTTAAGCAGCACTTAAGTACACCTTCTTTACTTCTGTTGTCTTTGAAATATGGTTAAAGTGTACTGCCAAATGAACTGCCAAGCATTTATTCACTTTAAATGGAATATCGAATAACACACTACAGATAAATGTATAATCCAGTACTTTACCCATGCTTTGGTATGTTTATCAACACATTAAAATAAGTGTCCTTTTTATTTGACATTGTTAAAAATTGCACTTTTTAACGTGTACTTAAGTGTGTTAAGTCATGTGTATCTCTTTAAGTACACTTAAATGTACATCTCTAAGTAATTTGTTAATTAATCTTATATTATTTGTAAGTACAGCTTTCTGAAAATACACAAGTGTTAATTCAATACAATCAAGTTCAAAGTTATTAAGAGGCATTTTATGCAACACTTACTACATCAAATGTGTTGCTGCATGGTTATGATAAGCTGATTTTTTTTTAAAGGAAAATAATGCTTCTGCTTCTGCTATCCTTATGAAACTTTTAAAACTCATTAAATTAAATTACTGTGCCTCCAGCTTTGCCTATTGTATAAACCTACCTCACTATATCAACTGTGCTGTTATCTATGAGACTAACAAAAAATCCTGTCCCACCATAGATCAAGTTGCCATCAGGTTAGTAAGCCTGCAAACTGTGTCCTCTCTCTGCATGCTTCTCATTCCTCATTCGGCAGTGGTGTCTGGTATCTGATTCTGTTGTAAGAGTGCGTAACCAACATTAAGAAGTCTGTAGACCAGCGAGCAGGTGATTTCTAATGGGCTCAGACACCCACACTGAATAACCTATTACAAAGGCACACACAACACTAGCAGGTGCTCTTTAATCGTGCTGTGCCAGCTGTGTACTACTGTGTTTCCTGACCTTTTTGTCTAACTGAGCACCACACATCATCAAATAGACTGCAATACAATAAAATGCGTAAAACTTGCATTAGACTACGCATCTTTTAACAGGATTTTGTATTTATTATGTATTGAATATAAGCTGTCTGAGGTTAGCATATTTTTTCAATTGTTGTCAAAGAGAGCACCATGTTTTAAAAAAACGGTAGCAGCGTGACAAGGTGGTGCGAGCCTATAAAGATGGCTGATCTCTGAGTATCCACCTCTGTACCAGATGATATGTCTTGACTGCAGTAATGTTAATATAAAAAATACTGCTTGGAGGAATATTTCATTAACTATGTCTCTAATTAAACGCCGCACCTCCAAAGCGGGCTCAGGTGTCCACAGCTGGCCGTATTAAAAAGAACTCCTGCCATTTTCAATTGGCTTTAATACTTTGGTGGACACGTGGCCTTACAGTCACTTTTATAAAATAAAAACACTTGACACTGTTTGAAAAATAGAATTTAGATAAAAAGTAAATAAATAAAAGAACTGAAAAATGATGCAAAAATCATATTTTTATATGCATATCTTTCTATGTTATTTTTTTATATATTTATAACCCTGTTCTTGGATGGACTGGACATGTATCCAGTGCTATCCATTCCCTGTCTTCAACCCAAAACGCTGGGAGAGAATCCAGCACCCCCTCGTTAGGACAGTCAATTTAGAAAATAGATGGATTAATATCTGTGTGTATATTTGTGTGTGTGTGTGTGTGTGTGTTTGTGAGTGAGAGAGGCAGCTGTTCCCTAGTGATGCTATGTGTGTCCAGAGGAGGGGACAGTAGACTGGAATGGTGCTGAACATATCAGATCTTTAAATAAATACGCGCTGGCCTGACCTACATGTGCTGGTGTAATGACAGAGCTGTTCACACTAGAGTTCCTGCTAATGCTGCCAAGCAATAGACACGCTGGGCACACATCAGCCAAACTCAACGGCAGTTTATGAATGCTCTTAAATTATATAACTCATACCAGATGTACTTTAGAAAGAAGTTGAGAAACTAAAACGTTTCCTAGAAGTAAGAAAAGCTAATTCATGCAATTTAAAACAAAAGTTCAGGAGATTAATGGCTGTGATTCATGCGTACTGATGCATAACATAGAGAACAGGGATAGAGAGGGAAATTAAGATGTGGTTTCCAGTTGCTTACCAAATCTGTTATTTATGATCATGAAAAAATGTTTTGCTTTAAATAAATACATTTAATATGAATTGTTATTTATATAACCATAACATGTTTTGCATAAAATGCATAATAATGTTTATTTTTCATTTGTTTATATATATATATATATATATATATATATATATATATATATATATATATATATATATATATATATATTTTGGTCAGTACATAATCCCCAAACTTCCATTTATGTAATTTGTAATAGTTTTGGACAAATGTAGAACTACGTCTGAATAAACCCAATCTTTCTTTGGACTTATAGTATATATAACTTTGCAGACTTTTTAAAGTGCTCTATAAACATAATTGTAATTAATACAAATCAAGTTAGCTTTCAATTCAAACCTACCGTCTAAACCTCCACTGTTCAATTATGCCCTATTGAACACACAAGCCAGCCTCTAACAAGAACAGCAGAGAATAGAGACACAGTTCTATTGCTGTTGATTCAATACATCACAAGATCCCTGATCCAAACAAAGACGCAGGGATACGAATCAGTCATGAGATTCAATGGTCCAAAATAAACTATTCTGTGTACAACTCTGAAGGGTCACAAAAATATCCTAATTCTGCAGTCCTCAGAAAACATGTCTCTCATTCTTGATTTGTCAGAATTGAGAGTATTTTACTCAGCACGTACGTCCTGCCTCAGGGGAGGAACACATGATGGATCGGCCTCTCCTGAGGGAGTGTAAAGCCGGGAAATGCCTCCCTTTAAACAGGAAACTGGGATTTTTTACTGAGATAAAATAACAAACAACACCAAATCTGAGAGAGAAAACAAGTTAGGTATTACAGTAAACCAGAATGATTTCACATGCGTCAGCACAGTTACAGTAATGCATGGTTACCTTTGACCTTTAAATTCTAACCTAATATTAATAATTATCATTATAATAAAAATGTAAAAAATATGTTCTCACTAAATATTCTTAATTTTTATATTTGTAAGCATTATTATTATTGTTGTTAACTAATATTTGTATTTTCATTTTAAAACTAAATATTTCACTTTAGAAAATAGTTGATAATTGGCCTTTGCATTTGTAATTATTTTCAAAGACCTTCTAGAAACTCTTTTACTGTTTGAGTAGCATGCTATCATTCATCCACTGCAATTTTTTACCTGAATTGTGCAGTATTTGCACACCATCATTGCATTTCATATAACCGTTTGTATTAAGAAACAATCTCCCCAAAAGGTATTTGGACACTTAAGCCAACTTAATCTGACTCCTGAATCGTGGCAGGAATGGCACTAGAATCACACACGCAGACATTATTCCCTTACTTGAGTTGGGAGGAGCTGGCTGAGGGCTATCACTTCCAATGAAGCACACGAATGAAGTACACCGGCAGTGTTTATCAGAACATATCAAATATCGCTGACAGAGTCTGCAAGTCATTCAGCATAAATCAGAAATAAGAGTTACCTGGCTACATATACAGTCTTGGTTGTTGATCGATCTGATCAGTGCTGGTCCCTATTGGCTGTTACCAACTTTTTTCAAAATATATTCTTTTGTGTTCGGCAGAGGAAAGAGATTCATACAGGTTTGGAACAGCTTGAGGGTGTGTAAATTTCATTTTGGGGTGAACTATCCCTTTAACTCTCATTATATATGACCTTGGACCACAGTCTTGAGTGCCAATTTTTCAAAATTGAGATATATACATCATCTGAAAGCTGAATAATAAGCTTTCCATTGATGTATGTTTTTTTTTTAGGATTGGATAATATTTGGCCGAGATGCAACTATTTGAAAACCTGGAATCTGAGGGTGCAAAAAAAAATCTAAATATTAGGAAAATCGCCTTTGAATTTATCCAAATTAATTCTTAGCAATGCATTTTAGTAATCAAAAATGACGTTTTGATTTATTTAGAGTAGGAAATTTGCTAAATATATTTATGGAACATGATCTTTAATTAATATCCTAATGATTTTTGGCATAAAAGAAAAATCAATAATTTTGACCCATACAGTGAATGTTATATATATATACCCCTAGCGACTTGAGGTTTTGTGGTCCAGGGTCACATATTTCATTATGCTGCTATCTTAACTATGGCATGTTGGGCCATGAGCTCCACACAGTACCGTGAGATGGATCTTATAACCAGAGCTGCAGCTGTGCAACTGTGTGAGACTAATACAGGAGGCACACACACACACACACACACACACACACACACACACACACACACACACACACACAAACATAGTGTGACTCAACATTTCAGTGCCTACAGTAAATATGAGTGACAGTACTAGGAAGAACATTAAGACGCTCATGTAAGCTTCATCTGGTAAGCATTGCGAGTTTCCCGTATAATGAACTTCTTAGCACAAATGAAATATACAGCATTTGGTATTTTGTCACAAAAACAATGTAAGCACCAAAACCTAAATAAAAGTAACTAGTAATCCTCATTAGGTCTGTGAAAATCTTCCAATTCCCAAGAGCTAAGTCAATCTTGCACATATTTATCTGTACTAAAGTTTTCACATTAATCTAAGAGTCTTGTCATGTTGTTATTGTGAGCAAAGTCACTCAAGGTAACACAACACAAGTCATCTATTACTCACCTTCATCGAGTGCTCCCTTGTGCAGAATCAATTATTCCCTCAGTAACAAACTCTCTTTCTCCCCCTTACACTCTGACTGACAAGCATGGACCGGGACATTTGCAGTATTATTATGGTCTCTGTTAGGGGAGGTGGTCAGCAATCCAATTGGATAAAGCCAGTAGGATGCCCCGAATACAGAGGGTGGGAGAGCAGGAATGGGAGGTGGAGGGGTCCTAGAGTAGCATCTCAGCTGCCATTCTTATATGGACACGAACAGCTTCATAACACAGAAGAATATGACTCCGAACTGATGGTAAACTCATTAAAGACATATCAGAAAGATCATATCTAAGAATTGAACGGACACTAACATCACCAAAAATTCATAATTAACTCATCCTTCAACAAATTAAGGAATAAAGGTTATAGGTTTCACTTTAAATAAAATGTCATGTAAAATAAATTTTAACCAAAATAAAATGTAATAAATAAATAAATACTTTTTTTTTGCTAGTTGCAACTTGGTGTACTAAGAAGCAACTTGATGTAGCCTGCTAAAAACAGAAAAACTTACTTATATAATATAACCTTAATATGAATAAAAACTACAATAGAAGGCTATATCAATGATACTAAATTAACCCTGATTGGGAGTTGTATTCTCAAATATTTTCTGTATTTGCTTTAATTTATTCCTTACATCTTCCTTCATTGGTCTTACATTTACCTTCATAAAACTTTCAGAAACCCTGTCACTCAGCACCTTCAATGTTTAAAAGGTACATCATCGTCAATCACCTTCAAGTGATTTGAACATGCCTGATGATGTAGGTATGACTTGAAGGTCTGAATGCAGATTTACTGACATATCTCTATTCAAACAAGCAATTTCCAAACATCTGGAAAAGTTAAAAAAAGTTGTGACAATATATTTTTGAACAAGACGGAATAGCAGGCCTATGTTTTTGTTCTTTGGGAAAATTACAGTTTCACTTTTTTGAGGTCTGTTTTGGGCTTAACACTCAAGGATAGCGCTTGCACAAGTAGCTTTCTGTCCAACAGTGGGGTGTGTATGCTTGTTTTTTTGGGCAACTTGCCCATGTTGAAACCGAGTCGGGTGATTCCCAAACAGCTCTAACAGGTCACAAGATGCTGCCAAAATTTCACTATCCCCACAACGTGACACGCAGGTGGATTGACAAGGTCAAAATAGCACTTAAAGCCTCTAGCCGGGCACCCGGCAGCGAGGGTGTTCACATTGTTGTAAAGCCTGTATCTGTTCAATACATACAAGTAGGATAAGCAGCATTATGGGCAGGATAGGCATTCATCCAGTTTATTAGTGAATGCACTTATCAGGTGAATAGACAGCCAAGAATCTAGAGCAGGCAGCAGGCAGCAGGGTGTAGATGTAATGTGACACTTATAGACTAACAGACAGGCAAAGTGATCACATGATAAAGCAAAAGAGAGGGTTTCCCTTCTTAGGTTTCCAACATTGATTCATGAAATCTTGTGTTAAAAAAAAGCAAACATAGACCTGACATACATCCTTTCTTTCTCGTACAAGCTGTTATAAATATTTGAAAGAAAAAAAAAAATCAACCATCTCAAAGCACTTCCTTTTACAACTACATGTTTCTTTTAAAATTTATAGCTAACAAACTACAGAGCAGATTAATTTGGATTATTAATTGGTACTTCATCACAGTTAAGTAAATACAGAGGAGATGATATTAACTGAAAAACGGAATCATTCCAAAGCTTTGCTTTGGGCAGTTGTTGCCATTTCTAACTTGAAAAAAGGCAGTTGAAAATAATAGATTATTATTAGTTATTAGCTGTCCTCAGTTTCTTTTTTCATTTTTACTATCAACTTAACTTTAAAAGCCAGATACTTAATTAATTTTTCCACCAAGAAGTGACAATATTCAGCAGGAAAGCAACACAAAAATCAGTATTAACTTCGTATTAACTTCAAATTTTGACGTTTGTGTTATTTATTAGATTATTAGATTATGTCATTTTCAACAACATAAACAACATTTCACAGCAGCTCTGATTTTATTGTACTTAAGTGCAGCTTTTGACAAATTTTTGATTCTTATAAAATGGTTATCCCATTTAACTGGAATTCTGTTTTAGAGTAGTTCAAGTCTTATCTGTCAAATAGATCATTCTCTGTAAAGTATGGTTACTTTGTTTCAATGGCAGTGCCTGTTACTTGCGGGGTCCCCCAGGGTTCTGTTATTGGCCCTATCTTATTTTCCTTGTATATGTTGCCACTGGGCTCATTTTTTTTAAATATGGCATGTCTTACCATTTGTATTCGGATGATATACAGATCTATTTACCTATAAGACTGGGAGAGAACAATGGTTCTAAAATACTATTTGCTTGTCTGGAGGAGGTTAAGAGCTGGATGACTCGAAATATGTCTAAGTTAAACCAGAATAAAACTGAGATTATGTTTTTTGGACCTGCCAAAGGATGTTTAGATATGTCCACATACTGGTGTTCATGGTCCGATTATTGGCATGACAAAATTAGGAACTTAGGTGTGTTGTTTGATCCAGAGCTGAAATTTGACAAGCTTGACCACCCTTGTAAAAGAAATGCACTTTAGCACACTTTTAAAAAGAGCACTTATTATGCGGATAATGTACCTAACTGTGAACTGAATTTAATGTTTCCAGACATTTACTTGCATGTTCAATGAAAATGTGTTCTAATGAGACAGAAAGAGGAAGTGGTTTGATTTAAGAATTCTGAAAATGCCACCAAAGCAACTTCTGATCCAGATCTAACAGTATATAACAATGGATCCATTAAAGTGAGCTTATAAGAGACATGAAACTTATGTAACCACAGTTTTCCACTTCCAGTCTATAAAATAAGTTTGGACAATGTGAAATGTAAATGTAATGTAAAGGACAATGTAAGAAAACGCTTAATTGTGAAATGAATGCAATGTTTTTGACACTTAATTCAATGTTGTTTACAATTATACTTCTAATATAAGTGTATATTTTAAATGTATATTAACTGCAATTAGTTAATATACACACAAGAGTGCTTTTTGACTCTTTTTTTTAAGTATGACTTAAGTACAACTTTATATGTAATTTCATAATTAGTTTTTTGTCTTTGAAATATGGTTAAAGCATACTACCAAATGTACTGACAAGCGTTCATAGTATTAAACTAAAATATAATTTAATGTAATTTCTCTTGAAATTTGTATGTCATGGATTTAATATATATAGGCATATATAAAACATTTGCAATGATAGTCACTTATGCTGGTACATTTAAAATATATTAACTTTTAATATATCGAATAACACACTATGATTAAATTATAATCAAGTATTTTACATGTGCTTCAGAATATTAGTCAACACACTGAAATAAGTGTACACTTATAAACACAACAAAAGATTATTCAAATATAATGATTTAAAATGTACTTAATAGTAAGTGTACTTAAGTGTCTTTCTTTAAGTGCTCTTGAGCAGTCTTTTATTTGCACTTGCAGTCTGCAGTTTCACATTCAATACAGTTAAGCACACTTCTTTTTCATGAAGGGTGTTATGTCAGCAATCCCACCTGCGTCTGAAGAGGGCCTCCAGTTGACACGGAAGATTCCTCGCAGACACTCACACATGGCAGAATACAAGATACACGGTCACCCACACCGAACACGCATCCCACGCTCCACTGATACGGGTCAGACTCGGGCCGGGTGCTGTGAGCAGATCACTTCCAGCGAGCATGAAGCAGAGACGGTCACTGAGTCGGGAAGAGAGGCAAACCGATACAGGAGGGAGTCGGTCGGAAGTAGACACAGAGAGTGTGAATTTGGGTTTCTTTGTTGGGGGGCATGCTGGTGTCAAAAGTCAACGAGAATGCAGTGGAGAAAAAAAGAGATGGATGGACTGCATTAGCTGGTGCTGAGAGTCAGCAGTTTGCAGACCCCTGACTAAAGCTCCTGTCCTTTGTTCATCATTGCTGTGCATTTAGTCCCGGCCCAGCAGGGCCTTGTTATCGGGCTTAGTGAGAAACAGCTATCAGGGCTTCTGTCAGACAGAGCTCAACAGCTCCCACAATATAATTAAAAGAAAAACACATTCCCTCACTCACAGTCACAAACAGGCCTGGATAGGCACGGGCTGCTCGCTGCCAGCACACCTGCTATTCCTTCACTGCCACTGATTCTCAGATCGAAGAAGCAAGGGCCTACATTCACGAAAGATGGGCTGTGAATTCCCTCTGTGTGTTCAGAGGGATATCTTGGATTATGTGTTGTTTATTTATGTTTATATAACTTGTAAAAAAGATGTAAGTTCTGTGTTTAGAACCAATCGGTAGAAGGAATGATTCATTTACATGAATAAAATCACTTGCTTGATTCCTTAATGAATCAGTCCTTTTGGACGAATCAGATTATTCAATGTCACATTCATTAACTCAGTGATTTGCCTCGACCTACTGGAAATGTAGTTTCATATTTAAACATAAAGGTGCATCTCAATAAATTAGAATGTCATAGAAAAATTAATTTATATTAGTAATTCAACTCAAATTGTTAAACTTGTGTTTTAAATAAATTGAGTGCACACAGACTGAAGTAGTATAAGTCTTTGGTTCTTTTAATTGTGATGATTTTAGCTCACATTTAACAAAACCCACCAATTCACGATCTCAATAAATTAGAATATGGTGACATGCCAATCATCTAATCAACTCAAAACACCTGCAAAAGTTTGCTGAACCTTCAAAATGGTCTCTCAGTTTGGTTCACTACACAATCATGGGGAAGACTGCTGATCTGACAGTTGTCCAGAAGACAATCATTGAGACCCTTCACAAGGAGGGTAAGACAAAAAACATTCATTGCCAAAGAAGCTGTCTGTGCACAGAGTGCTGTATCCAAGCATGTTAACAGAAAGCTGAGTGGAAGGAAAAAGTGTGGAAGAAAAAGATGCACAACGAACCGAGGGAACCACAGCCTTATAAGGATTGTCAAGTAAAATCGATTTAAGAATTTGAGTGAACTTCACAAGGAATGGACTGAGGCACCCGTTTAGCAAGAAATTTTGGAGCACTTCATGGTTCCTTCTGCTGACCATGCTGATTTAATTTTCCAGCAGGATTTGACACCTGCCCACACTGCCAAAAGCACCAAAAGTTGGTTAAATGAGCATGGTGTTGCTGTGCTGGAGTGGCCAGCAAACTCACCAGACCTGAACCCCAGAGAGAATCTATGGGCTACTGTCAAGAGGAAGGTGAGAAACAAGAGACCAAACAATGCAGATGAGCTGAAGGCATCTGTCAAAGAAACCTGGGCTTCCACACCACCTCAGCAGTGCCACAAACTGATCACCTCCATGCCACGCCAAATTAAGGCAGGAATTACAGCAAAAGGAGCCCCTACCAAGTATTGAGTACATGTACAGTAAATGAACATACTTTCCAGAAGGCCAACAATTCACTAATTTTTTTTTTTAATTGGTCTTATGAAGTATTGGAAATGGTGGGTTTTTATTAAATGTGAGACAAAATCATCACAATTAAATAAAACCAAAGACTTAAATTACTTTAGTCTGTGTGCATTGAATTTATTTAAAGGTCAGGTTTTTTCGTGTTTTTTTGAAGCTTTGATTGTGTTTACAGTGTGCAATATAACATGTATTCATGTTTTGCGTGTAAGAAAAACACCACAGTATTTCCCCAAAATTAACTTATCTGTAATCTTTGTGCGAATCCGGCATTAAATTTATTGAGATTGAGGAAACTGTCCTCAGCAAAATGTGCTGCACATAGTTTTACATGTGGATTATAATTTTCAGAACCCGTGTTAAACATAAATTGTAACCATTGATCTCTAAGTACAGCGACCCTGTGAAGGCCAAACAAAGGTGATTGGACTCCGAGATGAAAATAACAGCATTCCAACGACATGGCGACAAACACACTCTCCATCAAAACGCAACTCTTCCTTCTTCTCCGTTGGAGCGCAACAAGAACATGCCCCTTTTTTGTGTATTCATGTGGGCGGAGGTTAATCAAAAAACAGTTCCAGTGACGTCATTAATGAAGAAAGTAGAGGGCTGTAGTCCAAACGGTTCGTTTGTTGTAGGCGAATTCTGTTAAATAAAATATCTCGCTTGGCATTGAACTTTGAGCTTTAGAATTTTACAGATATTATTTATACTCTAACAACAACATTACACACTAACTGAAGTTTAAAACATGGGATCAAAAAGAACGGGACCTTTAATAAAAGTTTGAGTTGAATTACTGAAATAAAATAAATGAACTTTTCCATGGCATTCTAATTTATTGAGATGCACCTGTAACTAAACACGTTTATAAACATGCCCCCCCCCCCATTATTTCAAATGTCAATGTACAAAATGTTATATTTAAATCATTATAATTATAGCTTTAGAAATGATAATTGTTTTAAATGCACCCATTTTTTATTTAGAGTTGGTAAACATCAAAGTGAATGTCACCTTACCTTAAGTATTCCAAAGTATTTAGATTAAATTACTGAACTTGAGTTATCTTGCGAAATACGTTACAAAATACATTTTAGATCATGTATTTTGTAATCTATAGTAAATAAAGAGAATGTTTTTTTTTTAAGTAACCTTCCCAACCATTTATTAAAGGCAGTTTAATTTTCTTTGACCCACTTAAGACTTAAGTACATCTTTATATTGCAATTTATTATATTTATATCAAGTGATATACAGTTAGAATTATAATCAAGTACCTTCCATGTGCTTCAGTATGTTAGTCATTACATCAAATTAAGCTTCTTTAAAGCACTTTATAGTAAATCTGTTTGACATTGACCAAAAAAAAGTGTCCTTATGTGTGTTAAGAAACAGTAATAAAAAGTAATAAAAAGCCTTCACGTAAGGCACTTAAGATCATTTAATTTCATTAAAAGTTCAAATGATCTGCATGTACAATAAAACAATACATTCTTTTAAGGTTTGAATACACTATAAGTGCACATTCTTTTTTTCACTATGTAAAGCATGGCTTCTTGTAACTTACTGCCTAAAAATGACAATAATGACAAATAATTTTTTTAATGAGGTAATGGGTTTCTTCATCCAAGGCGAACTTAAGCAGTTTTGTGACAGTCCAAAAATGCATGTGGCAGATTATAAACCAACAGCCTCACACTTAATCCATTTTCTAGATGAAGAAGCTTGAATAATCTTAATTTTAACGCATTAGAACCACAGGCTCCAGGCATGCTATTTCATTTGAGATATGGTGTTAGTAAACATATTTATAATTCATGCTCAGTGAATAATACTGTTTGAAAAAAGCATGACTACCTCGTACAATAACTAAACCTGAGTAATGGCCTCATTAAAACATTAATAAATCATCTTAATTAATAACAACTTTATCAGTCTACTGTTGAACTCAAAGCCTAAATATACTTTATCTGTACTTAATTTGCAGACCATACAAATACAATCCATTTCCACAAGAAACTATGCTGTTTAACTGTTCTTCATGAAATCAGACAGAAATGTAACTGATTAGTTGTGAATAATAGATAAATAAACAATGAAGTAATACGCTACAGGTCAAAAGTGCTTCTCAAGGATGCATTTATTTGATCAAAGATACGGTAATCTTGTGAAATATTATTACAAATGAAAATAACTGTTTTCTATTTTAATGTATTATAAAATGTAATTTATTTCTCCAATCAAAGCTGAATTTTCAGCATCATTACTCCAGTCTTTAGTGTCACCCAGTGCTTCAGAAATCATTCTGATATCCTGATTTATTTATTCTAATATTGCATCGCAGGAAATTAAATTTTGAAAGTTTTCTAATAAAAAAAAGTTATTTGATATTGTAATAATATTTCAGTATATTTTTAGTCAAATGAATGCAGAATTGACGAGAGACTTCCTTTAAAAATATTTTAAAACGAATCATAAATGTTCCAAACTTTAGGCCGGTAGTGTATATCATTTATCAAAAGTATACACGTCATTTAAACCACCAATTTAGATTAGTATCTTATGACCACATCACACCTCCACCCATCTTCCCATGGGTCGCACACACACCCACTGTCTCCAGAACATACACACACACACACACACACACACACACTGTCAAGATTGATGACTGATGTCCGGATGGTAATTAAAGTACAAGAGATTTCACAGTCACACACACAGAAAGCAACGACAAGCCCTTGAGCACTTAACTCTGGGAATTTTATTACAGGAATGAAAGGAATTGTTAAATGTCCTGTAAATCACTAAACAAATAATGTGTCCGCTAGTTGTGTAATGTAATTTAATATTAGCATAAAGCACATGTACCTATTAAATCAGTTTAAAATACTGCAGGGCATTATATATCACATTGACTCTCAAATACATAATATGTCCATAATATATTGATGTAGTGCTCAGTTATGAATGATTATCAATTATTAATAATGGTTTTTATTAATAACAATGGTGAAAAGAGTTTTGCTTAATGTTTTTACAGTTTTAATTTTTTATTATCAATGTTTTTGTCAACATTTTGCTGCTTAATATTTCATTGGAAACCATGATACAATTTTCAATGGATTATTGATGAAAGTTTAAAAGAATTGTTGTTTTAAATAGAAGTCTTATATATGTCTTTACTGTCACTTTGATCAATTTAATGTATCCTTATTACTGGATAAAATATGTGTATTTAACTTACCCCAAACATTTCTACAATAATTATGATAATAAATTACATTTTACAATATATTTACATAGTAAAAATATAAATAATTTTTACAAAATATACAGTTTTTGTGGTATTTTGACCAAATGAATGCAGCCTTGCTGAGCATAATAAACATCTTTCAAAGAAATTTAAAGGAAATCTCATTCTTCCAGAATTAACTGGTTGTGTATGTCCAAATATACGGATTCACAATGGTCTGGAACTTGAAGTGGGAATTTATTCCAGAAATAATCTCATAATACTAATAGTGACTTGTTGCTTTAATGAGGTGGACAGTAGACGCAGCACAGAAGCTGATGAACCCCACACACATCTTCTGTTTTGACTGAAATTATGGGGAAAATACTCAATCCTTTGATCTCTAAGAGCTCGTGGAGGTCCAACAGTCTCAATGAAGTCATAGCTGTAATTGTTACATTACGACCAATTTACAGAGGAGGGTAACATGCTGCTCCTCTTGTGTATAAACACAGGACATGCTTGCAGTGACCCTCAGCTCACAGACACACCCTGACTGACCACGTACAGCGGCTCCACAGCTAAATACATGGCTCGCTCCAGTTACTGTCATAGAATTATTATTTCTGTAGCCTTAATACTGACAGTTTCAACCATTTAAAACTCGTCTGAAATGATACGATGTGGGGTGTAGCATCACCCTCTCTCAGTTTATAATGATGGCCAACAGACGCTGAGTTCAGATGATTACAACTAGGTAAATATGGTGATGGTGAAAAAGAATTACACTTTAAAATATATATATATATATATATAGAAAAAGCATATTTATTAAGGACATGATATATCATATAAAATAATATATTTAAGTGTGAACTGAATGTAACGGACACTTAATTGCATGTTATTAAAATTGTATTATTGATTAAACTGATATTAAGTTGACATCAAAAGAGTTTTTTGAATCCTCATAAGAAGGACTTCGGTACATCTTTGCATATTACTTATATTTCCTTTATAATTTGTAGCATACTTTCTTGAGATTCTGAAAATACTGGTTAAGGTTCCACTGAAAACTGTGTCATATTTTCAAAATATATTTGTAATTACACATTTGTTTGCATCACAGAAATATTGCATAGCACACTACAATCATTATAGTATATTATATACTAAGATTATTAAAACATAATGGTTAAAGCTTTAAAAAGTGCACTAAGTATATAAAGCATACTCGAAGTAAACTTTGGTTGCCTTTTATTTAATAAATTTTGTCTGCAAGTATTTTAAAACACATGATTTTAAGTGTACTAAAAGTGCATATTCAATACAACGAAGCTCACTTTTTCTCAAAGGTAGCCTACTCTGAAAAGAATTACGGTGCAATAAAATGTTATGAAAAACATATAAGAAAAATGCTTTTTAACTGCATTGTACAAATGATCAAGTACTAAAAATCATTCATGGATCTAAAGCTGTTAAAGCTATGTCTAACAGGTCTGCAGGTGTCAGATTTGTGGTGTACATACTGCCCTTTTGGTGTCAACTATATGTTTTTTTAACATTTGTAACAAATATGCAAAATGAAGTATACATGCTGTACTTAGTTTAGTGAAAACTAATTTTCGAGTGAAAATCAACAAGTTTCTAATGGCCAGATATTCAATTGAGCGACTGTTTGTTGAACGGGTGTGTGCTTATGATTTCATTTCTTGTCCTAAAAAATCTGAAATGACCTGAAATAGCCTTCATAAACGCAGTTTGAAGGAAATCCAGGAGCATCCAGGATTATTTTCAGAATCGCATACAAATTTTATGCTACTACAAGAATGTCGCAATACGAATCAAATTATAAAACAATGTAAAACGACATAGAAATGACAAGAAACAGTTTCATTATATCAAGTGTTTAATTGCAACATTTTACACTTTCATAAAACACTAAGCTCTCAATGAAAGAGAGGCTAAATGTAAACTTAACTAAATTTGAAAAGAAAAAAGAAAAAAGAAAAACCTCCCTTAAATATTTTAAGATTCACACCCAATAAAATGTGCATATTTTCAAAAACAAAAAGGTTATAAAAGCTTTAAATTGACTCACACATCACTGTTCCCCTTTCTGATGATTTCTGGTAATGACTCCAGATTTTTAGACATCATAAACCACGTCCTGAAGTAAAAAATGTGTGGAGTGAGTGAATGAAAACAGTCAAGTAGTGGTGACCTAACAACAGATGCGTTCAGACGTTCATGACAACAGACTGGTTATTAATCCAGCAACCCTGCTTCTTCGAGTCAGATCTGATTTATAAATGCAGCAACTGAAATCACTTTAGAAAGAGAAAGCAACAATACAATACACTGAATCAATGCTAATACGATTTCTTCCTGAGAAACTATGTTGAAGTGTTTCTGTTAAGAGGTATATCATTGCATTGGCATTTTGTGCAAAATATATGCAACTGGTCAGAGGTGAGAGTGACATCATTATAATATAATTATTTTTTTGTTAAATGAAGTGCAACCCAGAAATAGAGCAGGACTGTACATGCCCTAAAAACTATCCTCCAGAAAATGCCAGTGTTTTGCACTCTCCAGCGCCCCCTGCAGTGTGAAGCCTGGTCTAGCAGAGGTCTTTGCGGTTGGTCTTGTGGTTGATGTCAGTGCTGTATGAAGAGTCCCAGTCTCTCTCAAACACTGCCTGCAGCTGCTCCTGGACTGTGGGGCTTGTGGACTGAGCTGAAGTCTGGTTCACCACTAACGCAGATCCAGCTGTGTTCACAAAGTAGTCCCCTGACCAATTAGACGTGCCTGGAAAAATGGAGGCAGGGAATAAGATAACAAGACCAAGTTTTTAGAAGACAAACTCTAAAGGGTTTGGATGTTTAAGCAGTGAGCCGTACCTATATAAGCAACCTTATCTGTGACCATGTACTTGTTATGGTTGACTCTGGCAAAGGGAATGTGTTTCTGTCGAGCGTCGGAAGGCACAGTAAAAATTCTCTGTGAGGGGAAAAAATTATTTGTATTCATTTATATCAGACATTTTTTCATATAAATGAATGCATTATTTGGAAAGGGCACATTTAATTGATCAAAATGACAGGATTTCCACATTGCCTAATCTAATTCTTATAAAATTATATTCTAATTCTACTGCTGTCTATTCAAAAAGTCCTCAGTTTTCAACACTGATAATGTTTCTCCATCAGCAGATCATCATATCAGAATGATTTCTGAAGGATCATGTGACACTGAAAACTGGAGGAATGATGCTTTGAAAAAAAATAATTTTAATATATATTCAAATAGAAAATGGCTTTTTGAGCAAATAAATGCAGCTTTGCTATGTGTTCTTTCAAACATGAAAAATCTCTGCCAACCCCAAACTGTGCAACACAAGGGATTCACAGATATAACACAAATGTGTTGGCACTCACCACTTGAATGTCCAGCTTGCTCTTGTACTGTAAGGAAGCTAGCGAGCGGAGGAAAGGGAACATGATGGGGTTGGTATTTTCCCAACAACTGATCAGCAGACGCACACGAACATCACGCTCATAAGCCGCGCGCCGCAGCTGGGTGTCGATATCCACCCAGTAGCTGCAGAGATCAGGGAGAGCAAGGGTTAAACATGATGGGCATTACAGAGATATTGAAGGTTAAAAATGTGCAACTCCATGCAGACTGAGACAATTTTGCTCCTGTTAACTTCTAAATGAACTCTATGGTCTTTTATTGCTTCAATTGTACTCTGAGAGATAACTTCAAAAAATAAATGAACTACAAGAAAACTAAATGAAAACAGAAAATATTAAAATGAAATCAAATTCAAAATATTAACAGTATTAAAGAATATTAACTATAATTATGGAAGCCCATTTCCACAACTGAATAAAAAAAAAAAACATTTTATCTCACAATTCTGACAATTTAAAAAATGTATCATTAAATTTTATCGATCACAAGTGCAGTATGGAGTACCCCAAGGCTCAGTACTAGGGCCATGTATTTTGACATAATTCTGCGCATAAGAGTCATTTCAGGCACAAACAGATAAAGTGAATGGAATTCAGTGTTCATGTGCATCTACTTCTTAAGCTCGAATGGTTTAAAATCACTTTAATGTTTAAACCAACAAGACCTAAAACACGAGCAAATGATGAAACTTCAATTGTATGATGATTAATTTTGAAAAAAACTAAAAAAATTCTCAGAATTGTGTGATGTAAACTCGCAATTGTCAGTTAAAATGTTTTAATTGAGTTAAAATTTGCAGTTCAGACTTTTTATCAGAATTATGAGTTTATAACCCACAACTGCGAGTTGTAAACATGCAATTCTGAGAAATAAAGTCCAAACTGCGAGTTTTTAACTTTTACTCGCAATTGTGTGTTATGAATTCAGAATTGCGAGAAATAAACTCCAGAATTGCGAGTTATCTCATCTCGCAACTCTGTGAAAAAAAGTCAGAACTGTGAGATAAAAACTCGCAATAGCCTTTTTAAATTTTTTATTCAGTGGCGGAAATGGGCTTCCATATATAATAGTATATAAATAAAATAAAAATAAAATAAAAAGGAAGAAAACTTTTTTGGACTGGGGAGGAACTTTTGAGGTTCCACATGATATGCCAGTTAAAATAAATGGTTGAAAAGCCTATGATAAGCAGATTTCATAATGAAGACAGATGGCTTTAGGCTGCTTGGTTATGAAACATGTGCATGAAGGAGGAGGTAGGGAATATACCACAGACCTTTTGTGTCTGGAGTACTCCATAGTGGGGAGATAGTTCATCACAGCGATGTAGACGAACTGCTGGGCATCAGTGATCACGCTGAGGATAGACTGCAGGTCTGGAGTCCGGCCCTCGGCGCACAGTGAAGGAGGAGAGCTCTGTGAGAGACAGAGAGAGAGAGGAAAACTTCCTCAATAATGCCACACAAAACTGCAATCAACTCAGCAACCACTACCAGAACAAGGAACAACAAAAGCCACAAAAAAATTCCACTGGAATACACATCGCCACATTCAGTGCATTAGCTGTGTCTCTGCTCAACCACAGACAAAGCTCAGTTTCTCCAGTGTGCTGGATCTCTCTTACAGATAGATAGACGCTGGCATCGGTCCCATTGAGTGACAGCTGCATGGGCGTGTCCTTGTTGTACAGGGTGGAGTATTCTTGGGGCCAGTGTGCAGGGACGGTCGTGGTCTGACTCAGGTACCAATAAGCCTCGAAGATCTTCCCAAGATCCTCAGCAAGACAGCTGCAGTCATACACAACCGCACCCAACTCCTTCACCTGAGCAGAATCAACACATCAGACAAAAAAAACATACACGGTCCAATGGAGATGTGAAATATATGGAGTATCGGTGCTATTTCTGGGTGAATGAACGTAACTAGAAAAGTATTAGCAGCACATCTCTTCCTGTATTAAAATGTTTATATTCATTACCATTCAGAGGTTTGGGGTCAGTAAGATTTAATTTTTTTTTTTTTTTTGTGCTCACTAAAGATGCATTTATTGTATTAAAAAAAATACAATAAAAACAGTAATATTGTGAAATATTATTACAATTTTAAATAACCATTTTCTTCTGGAATATATTTTAAAATGTAATTTATTTCTGTGATCAAAGCTGTATTTTCAGCATCATTTCTCCAGTCTTCAGTGTCACATGATCCTTCAGAAATCATTCTACTATGCTGATTTGCGGCTCAAGAAACATTTCTGATTTATAATCACAAACACTTGAGCTGCTTATTATTTGTATGAAAATCGTGATACATATTTTCAGGATTTCTGATGAACAGAAAGTTCGAACGAACAGCATTTATTTGAACTCTTTGAATCTTTACAGACTCCTTTAATCAATTTAAAGCATTTTTTGCTGATTTGTAAGTTTTCTTTACATAAAATATACCTTTGAATGTTACCATAATTATTTCTACTATATGAGGCATGTAGGTGAGGAAGCAAAAAAATCCAAAATACTGATATCAAACCATGTGGCAATTCAAGTTAGCAATCCTTGTGTAAAAATGACAAAAGAAATATGGCTGACCTGTGTTAGTGACCTCCAGTCCATATTGGCGCTTCCTATGTAGATGTGCTTCTTATCCACGATCCAGAACTTCGTGTGCAGCACACCTGTCGTTAGCTCTCGCATGTTCACCATCCGCACATCAGCTCCTGCAGGAAGCAAGGCGTCATTTAATATAACGTTTACATCTGTGCTGATATACGCTTTTACTTTTGCATGGCTGTTAAATATGTCAAAGTCAAGTTGACTTACCAGAATCAGTCAGGAACTTAATGTCATTCATAGGTTTTTTCTCTGATGGTTTATCAACTGCAATTCGGACAGAGACTCTCCCCGAGAGCTGCCCTAGCTCCTCCAGAATTTGCTCACCCTACAATGAACAGATCACATGATCAGATCACAGATCACTTATTATTAATTCAGTAAACGTCACGTCCAAACCTGATTGGCTGTGGCCTCGTGTGTGTGCGTGTCATCATTGGTGAGAGTCCAGTAGAAGGAGGCAATGTCCAGACTGCTTTGAGCACTAGATATAAGGTTGAGCCAGGCTTCATATACAGACTGATGAGTGGTTGAGGAGTTAAACACCAGTCCCTCAGGAATACTCTCCACTAAAACAATCCTGTTAACGACACACATGGGCAACAGAGCCTTAAATGCAGACTTCATTGAAAGTGCAGCTGTGAAACTGTGTGCTGTGGTTAACCTCATTTACCAGTGGACCACAGAAACACACAAAGAAGTGTGTGACAGAATGAGAAGTGAGCCAAATAAAGTCCCATGGGTGGGAGTCTACCTGCAGGGATCATTACAGGTTTCTCTGATTAGAAGATGCTCCTTCTGCCCAGATGATTTTGAGGATGAGGATGTTGCCATGGGAAGAAGCAGGGCTTGGAGTGACAGGAGGATCAGCAGTATTGTGGTTAAACAGGTGAGGATGATCAGGCACCTGTAATACTAAACACAAAGAAAAAAACGCTAAAAACCTCTGGGCAATGATAGAGAGATAACGAATAAGGTACAGTTCTCCACAATTCTCATAAAATAATTGAACATGTAAAATGATTTAAACAAATTGAGGTACAATGTAACTAACAGTAGTTATAAATTTTGACTGGCTGATATTATAAATTTATTTTTGATTTACCAATATTGATATTGGACATGCATCAGCTGATATTAAACAGATGTTTGAAACGAGTCACACATTGGCTGGTAATATATTAATTTATTTAGAATTTATTGTTCATTATTTATTTTGTGCAAACTTCATATAGCTAAAACTGTAAATTCTACTTCTTGTTACAAGTATTGTAGAACCATCACTTCTACCACAAAAGACTGCTTTTTAAGTTATCTTCCTGATGTATCCAAAATCCTTAGCATATCCAAAACCTCAGAACAACTTAATGATTTAACAGAAACTATGGACTCTCTCTTTTCTAGCACTTTAAATACAGTTGCTCCTTTACGCTTAAGGAAGGTTAAGGAAAACAGTTTGATACCATGGTATAATGAGCATTGTGAGTGCGCGTTTAGTTTCGGTTTTGGTTTCACTCGCTCCGTGTCCAATAAAACAATTCACGTAATCCGTTTTCTGATAAAATATCTTCCTTTAATCTTGATTGTCAGTTCAATAAAACAAATAAAATTAAAAAAGCAAAATATGATCTTAAATCTTCAATATCACGGATGCGGTAAAGAAAACTGTGCAACTCCACTGTATTCCAAAGAGCGCACTGCCGCAAAGCTTCACAGTCGTGATTCTTAAAGAGCCAGTAAACAATTTTAACATATTACATATTTTTACAGAATATTTATCCAAATGGTAACATAAATAAAGTAAGATTACAAATGAAGCAAATTCAAACAAAAATATTCAAAAACTGAATCTAATCAAAATAGGCTCTTACATTACCGGCCCCTAATTGTTCTCAAACTCTTTGAAACAATTACTTAAATGTATACAGAAGGAGCCATATTATTTTAATATCCAATGTAAATTCTTAAAGTCCAAAGCAACACAAATTTAGGTTCCTATAGGCATATTGCCTTCACTACTCATTCTGCCTCCTGCAACAGGCAAAGTTTTGTTATGGGTCTTTCCAAAATGTTGGTTTTTGTTTTAATGCGGACTTGTCGAACGAGACCCTTCTTGTCAGGAATAGTTTCAATAACTCTTGCTAACATCCAGGAATTTCTAGGGGCGGAGTCATCAACTACCAGAACAATGTCTCCAACAGAGAAGTTTCTTCTTGTGTTATTCCACTTTTGTCTCTGTTGTAGTTGTGGCAAATATTCACGACACCAACGTTTCCAAAACAAATCAGAAACATACTGCACCTGTTTCCATTTGCGTCTAGAATACAGGTTGTCTTTGTCAAACAGTCCTGGAGGCAACGATGGTTTTGTCTTGAGTAACAACAAGTGATTTGGAGTCAAAGCTTCCAGATCGTTTACGTCGCTTGATGTTGCTGTTATTGGACGACTGTTAATTATAGCCTCTGCCTCACAGAAAACAGTTTGAAGGCATTCCTCATCAAGAACTTGTTCTCTGATTGTAGCATTAAGGATTTTTCTTATTGAGCGTATCAATCTCTCCCATGCCCCGCCATGGTGAGACCCAGTGGGAGGATTGAAAACCCACTTAATTCCTTGCTGGCTGAGATGGTCCTGAATCTTTTCGTTGTTCCATTTTTCAATGGATTGTCTTAATTCACGCTCGGCAGCTACAAAATTGGTCCCATTGTCTGACCTGATAACTTTCACTTGTCCTCTTCTGGCTACAAATCGACGTATAGCATTTATACAGGAATCAGTATCCAATGAAGAAGCCACTTCGATATGCACTGCACGAATTGCTAAGCAAGTGAAGATAACACCATATTTCTTGACAATGCTTCTTCCACGTTTAACCATGAATGGTCCAAAGTAATCTACACCTACTCTTGTAAAAGGTGGATCATCTGGTAACACCCTGTCTGATGGTAAGTCTGCCATTATTTGCTTTCCTGTTGAGGAATGTAAACGACGACAAATAACACATTGTGCGAGAATTTTTCTGATTGCAGATTTGGCACCTGGTATCCAGTATTTCTGTTGCAGTGCAGAAGTCATGTGATTTCTGCCACTGTGTCCTGTTTTCTCATGAATATTCTGGAGGATTAAGTTGGTGACATGAAGATCCTTTGGAATAATCATAGGACGCTTGCTTTCTTCCGGCATAGCAGCATTGCTAAGTCTTCCACCAACGCGTAAAACTTCACTGTGCAACTGGGGGTTTAACCTGTAAATCGAACTGTTTCTCTTTATGGCTTGCCCACGTTGCAGAGCTGATATCTCCTCAGCAAACTTCTCTCTTTGACAGTACTTCACTATTTCAAGCTCAGCCTCCTCCAAATCATCAACTGAGATGTTACTTCCTTTCCATTTAGCTTTGATGTCTTCCATCCTTTTGTTCACTATCTGCTTGCCGTTACTTGAATTGACTAGAGTCTCTGCAGCAGTAAGTGTCTTTCTCTTTTGTACAAGATCCAACAGCATGGTCTTAAATTTTAGAATCCATGCTACAATGCGCCGAAGCTTTATCCAAGAGGAGAAATGATCCATCAGTTGTCTAACAGAACTGTTATTATGTTGGGTCTGTACTGAATTGACCAACACAGACTTCTTGATCTCTGGATCATCTGCGGATATTATAATTTCTTCCATGCTCTTTGGCCACTCATCTGTGGATTGGTAAAGAAATTTTGGACCTGAGATCCATTTTTCATTTTGCATGAAAGTGTTGACCTTTTGCCCTCTCGAGGCACAATCTGCTGGATTTGAGCCAGTTACAACATGGTTCCACTGTTCGATCTTTGAGGCCTTCAGAATTGTTGTGACTCTGTTCGCCACAAATGTTCTGAATCTTGTGCTTTCATTTCTGAGATATTTAAGTACAGCTGTGCTGTCCGTCCAGAAGACTGAAGGTTTAAGTTTCAGCTGTAACTCTCCTTTTAACATCAGATCCATTTTTGTGGCAACTGTCGCAGCTGTCAGTTCCATTCGTGGAATTGTAGGCCTTTTTAAAGGGGCAACTCTGGACTTCCCCATCATCAGTGCACAGTGCACCTGGTCCTGTTGATTACGTAGAAGAAGATAGCTTGCTGTACCATACGCATCTTCACTCGCATCTGCGAAGTGATGGAGCTGTGCCACAACAGTTTCTCCGAAATCTGCTGGTTTAATGCATCTGCTCACTTTGAACTCTTCAAGCTGATGAAGTCCACTGAGCCAGTCTGTCCACCTTTGTTTTGCTTGCTCTGGAAGATCATCATCCCATCCTATTTTCAGTCTGCATAAATCCTGCAGGATCATCTTTGCTGGTAAAACTACAGGTGCAAGAAACCCCAATGGGTCATAGATAGAGCTGACGATTGAGAGCAGTCCTCGTCGAGTGAATGGACGATCTTTAATGACTATTTTGAATTGAAATGTGTCTGACTCGACATTCCAGTGGATGCCCAATGCTCTTTCCATTGGCAGTGTTTCCTGATCAAGATCCAAGTTTTTCACTCCATCAGTCCATTCATTCTTAGGGATAGCTGCCAGCACAGCACGACTGTTGCTTGTCCACTTGACCAGGCGAAAACCTCCTTTGGAACATATTGCTCGCAGACCATGATATAACTCTATGGCTTGTGTCTCAGTGGCTGTGGACTTTAAACAGTCATCTACATAAAAATTTCGAAGAACAGCATCAGCAACATCAGGTTTGAACAGTGTGCCGTGATCTTCAGCACACCTCCTCAAAGCAAAGCTGGCGCAGCTGGGCGAAGAAGTAGCGCCAAATAAGTGGACAACCATTTTATGTTCCACCAAGTCTCCATTATAATCTCCGTGAGGCCACCACAGGAACCTAAGAAGATTTGAATCCTCTTCATGCACGCGAACCTGGTGGAACATAGCTTCCACATCTGCCATAAAGGCGATCCTTTCTTGTCTGAATCTTGTAATGACACCAACAAGATTACTTGTGAGGTTGGGACCTTGTAAAAGTTGTTGGTTCAACGATATCCCTTGATACGATGCCCCACAGTCAAAAACAACCCTCAGTTTGTGCTTGACGGGATGGTACACCCCATGGTGAGGTATGTACCATATTTTGCCATCGGTTTTCTTGTGGTTGTCTTTTGTGAGCTCAACAGCATAATCATTTTTGATGAGACTGTTCATGAAAGATGTATACTCTGTGTGGAAATCAGGATTTCTGATGAATTTTCTTTTCAAATTCAGAGCCCGTTGTTCAGCCACCACACGACTATTTGGCATCTGAATAGCCTTGTTCTTCAAAGGCAGGCACAAGCTGTAATGACCATCTACAAGCTTAGCTGAGTCAGACATCATTTTCATAAATTGGAGGTCTTCCTTGGACATTTCCACTTGATCATCCTTTTCTGCTTCAGGGAAATCCTGCTTGAATTGCTGTTGCCACAAGTCTTCTAATCTGGCTACTGATATGCGATTCACCGATACTGGAGCACACCTTCCTTTTCTTGTGACATCATTACTATTCCTGAGAGGCCCATTGACTGTCCAGCCCAACTTGGTTCTAACAGCAAAAGGTCCATTGTCTTTACTACTAATAACTTGCCAAGGCTCCATGACTTCAGGCACATTAGCTCCTATTAGTAGTCCAATTTTTGCTTCAATACTAGGGAGACAAACCTCTTTAAGATACGGCCATCTCTCCAAATCCTTTTGCTGTGGAATGTTACTCTTGTGAACTGGAATTGTTTTCTGTGTGAAGACGTCTGGAAGTGGAACAAACTCGTCACCATCTAGACTACTAATCTCCAACCCAGACACTATGTGAGTTTTGACTTGTTTTTCATCTCCCATGGTTTTTAGAAGTATATCAGTCTTTCTTCCATTCACTTTCAGCTCAGACATCAACGCTTCTGTACAAAAAGTATCTGAACTTCCTGGGTCGAGAAAGGCATACGTTTTGACCAGTTGTGTACCTTTAGTAGTCTTAACTTGTACAGGAACAATTGACAAAGTACATTCAGTCTCACAGGTATCTTCGTCTCCACTTGCGTCCTTTTTTGCACAGACTAGTGCACTAGTAACAGACTGTCTTTCACAGCTATCCATTTTGTCTTCCTGAAGACAAGCAGTTTCCTTCGACTTCATATGCAGTATGGTTGGATGTGGCAAAGAACATTCACTGCAGCTCATTCTATCTTTGCATTGTTTGCTCATGTGACCATGCTTTAAACAGCCAAAACACAATCCTTTGGTTCGCAAAAAGTCAATTTTCTCTTGATGTGTCTTGCTTCTCAATCTTTTACAGGATTCCAAATTGTGTTGCAGTACTTTACAAAAAAGACATGGTTTCTTCTGGTTGCTGGCATGTTTATTTTGCGATCTTTGAACTGCAAGTGTGTCATCATCTTCAACCTTTTTGTCAACTGGTACAGCACTAGTCGTGAAGACCCTTTTTGTTACAGCCTTTTTATAAGCGCTTGCTTCTGCTTGTGACTTAGCATGTCCTTTAGCTGCTGAACTATCTTTTATGTCTCCAAACACTGGATGGAGAGAAATCCTTGCCTGCTTATTAATGAAATCAACTAAATCTTTGAACTTCACTCTAGCATTTCGCTTCTCTTGAATATCACATGCCACCGATCGCCATTTTTCTCTTAATTTGAATGGAAGTTTCACCACGATGGCTCTTAGATTTGCTGCATTATCCATCTCTTCCATGTAACTTATATCTGACATTGCATTGCAGCATCCTGACAGAAACAATGAAAAGGAGTGAAGTGCTTCTCCATCTTCAGGTTTGATGGAAGGCCAGTGTAGAGCTTTGCTCATGTATGCGTCTGCAATCTGATACTCATTTCCAAAATGCTCTCTCAGAAGCTGCTTTGCCTTAAGATAGCCTTCTGCTGGATTCATATGTAGACAGCTACGAACCAGTTCCTTAGGCTTTCCAGTCGTGTACTGTTCCATGAAGTACAAACGGTCTTTATCATTATCGGTACGTTCTTCAATGCCATGTTCGAAGGCCCGAATGAACAGCTTATAATCGAGAGGATCTCCTTTGAAAATAGGTATGTCAATTGAAGGAAGCATGGACATTTTTTGATGCTTCACTAAGCACTCAGTGATGCTGGCTTGTCGCTCCATAGCATTACATAATGTACCAACTACGTTTCCCTCTCTACCTGTAGAAGGCTCATTTGGGATGGAGTTATTAGTTGACTGTGGCCTAAGAGGTTGAAAAACATTATCAAGCAGACTTTCCTGTTTCAGTACATCTTCACGAGGTGTTATGCTACCTGTTTCCAGATCCATTCCCTTGTGACTTACTGCTGAAGACCGACAACTTTCATACTGCTTAATAACTTTAATCTTAGCATCTGACACTGCAAGGGCAACTTCTAGCTCAAATTCTTCCCTTTTTGCTTTTAGTTCAGCCTCTTGTCGTTCAATAGCTTGTTTCTTCTTCAATGCAGCATGTTTAACAAGCAGTGCAGCTCTTTCTGCTTCAGCAGATATTCGTGCAGAAGAAGTTGTAGAAGCTGTAGATCTGCCATCTACTGACCCATGTTTCTTATGTTTCTTACTGGAAGTCACTGACACAGAGGAAATGCTATCATCAGGATTCACTTCTAGGTCACACTGTATTGCTTGCTCAGCATTTTCTGCAACCTGTTTCATCCACCTGTTGACTGCATTAATAAATCTTTCACATGAGCTTACTCTTGGTTCAAACCATGTATGCTGGTCCTTTGCATAATCTTCATCAGACATGTACTCCTCAACAGCATGATTCAGCTGACAGAAGTCTTTATACAAATGTTTGTACTCAGTTTCCAGTTTAGTTCGAACAATGTCAATATGTGCAGAATCATCCATAAGTTGTTCAATTTCCTTAGATTTACTTGTGAGCTGAGCAAGTTTAGCTTTCCTTGACTGCAAAAGCCTTTGCAATCTTTCTTCCTTTGCTTTCTCCGTCATTTTTATTGGCCTTTTAGCACTAGTGCAATCCTCATTAATCTTCGTATTTTCATCCATTCTTAGTTTAAAGCATCAAAACGAATGATTAATTGCCCTTATATCATTTGCTGAACTGTGCAGTATCACGTTGAAAATTTTTTTTTTTTTCTTTTTTTTACCTCAGAAATCTTCTCCGCAGAAACTGCGCCATTAGATTGCGGGTAGATAAGGCCGCGCTTCCGAGGTAATCCTATAACGTCCTTTTCCAACGAAACTCCACATAACATGTACTGCAAGATCCACTGTTCCGTAAAACATCCACATATCTTCGTGTCAAACACGTCCTTATCCTTCAGGAGTAGTTTTCTTTACTAATGTGAGTGCGCGTTTAGTTTTGGTTTTGGTTTCACTCGCTCCGTGTCCAATAAAACAATCCACGTAATCCGTTTTCTGATAAAATATCTTCCTTTAATCTTGATTGTCAGTTCAATAAAACAAATAAAATTAAAAAAGCAAAATATGATCTTAAATCTTCAATATCACGGATGCGGTAAAGAAAACTGTGCAACTCCACTGTATTCCAAAGAGCGCACTGCCGCAAAGCTTCACAGTCGTGATTCTTAAAGAGCCAGTAAACAATTTTAACATATTACATATTTTTACAGAATATTTATCCAAATGGTAACATAAATAAAGTAAGATTACAAATGAAGCAAATTCAAACAAAAATATTCAAAAACTGAATCTAATCAAAATAGGCTCTTACAAGCATACTCGCACCCTAAAGAGAGCAGCAAAACTAGGAAAACAAAGGAAAAAAAGGAAAACAAAACTAGAGGTATTTCATATTGCTTGGAGGGAAAGTAACCTATCCTACAGAAAAAAAGCATTAAAAAGTGATAGATCTGATTACTTTTCTTCTCTTTTAGAAGAAAACATATATAACCTCAGGTATTTATTCAATACAGTGGCTAAATTAATGAAAAATAAAGCATTAACAAGTGTTAACATTGCCCAACATCACAGCAGTAATGACTTTATGAACTACTTTACTTCTAAAATCGATACTATTAGAGATAAAATTGCAACCATTCAGCCGTCAGCTACAGTGTCACATCAGACAGTGCACTATAGACCCCCTGAGGAACAGTTCCACTCATTCTCTACTATAGGAGAGGAAGAATTGTATAAACTTGTTAAATCATCTAAACCAACAACATGTATGTTAGACCGTATTCCATCTAAGCTCCTAAAAGAGGTGTTTCCAGAAGTCATAGATCCTCTTCTGACTATTATTAATTCCTCATTGTCATTAGGATATGTCCCCAAAACCTTCAAACTGGCTGTTATTAAGCCTCTTATCAAAAAACCACAACTTGACCGCAAAGAACTAGTTAATTATAGACTGATCTCGATTGTCCCTTTCCTGTCCAAGATACTAGAAAAGGTAGTGTAAATGTAAATGTAGTATTCTCACAAGTATCTGTGAGGATTTCCAGTCAGGATTTAGACTGTATCATAGTACTGAGAAAGCTCTCCTTAGAGTTACAAATGATGTGCTTTTATCATCTGATCGTGGTTGTATCTCTCTATTAGTGCTATTGGATCTTAGTGCTGCGTTCGACACAATTGACCACAACATTCTTTTGCATAGACTAGAACACTTTGTTGGCATCAGTGGAAGTGCATTAGCATGGTTAAAATCATACTTATATGACCACCATCAATTAGTAGCAGTGAATGGAGAGGTATCATATCGATCACAAGTGCAGTATGGAGTACCTCAAGGCTCAGTACTAGGGCCGTGCATTTTGACATAATTTTGAGCATAAGTGTCATTTCGGGCTCAAACTGAAAAAAGTGAATGGAATTCAGTGTTCATGTGCATCTACTTCTTAAGCTCGAATGGTTTAAAATCACTTTAACGTTTAAACCAAAAAGACCTAAAACACGAGCAAATGATGAACCTTCAATTGTATGATGATTAACCTTTGCAATTAATCCAAGAATCACCTGCGTTTGGTTCCCTGGTACCTGGTCCATACAAATTAATGATCACTAAACATCAAAATCCTTTGAAGTGACTATCACCGATGTGCACATTGACGCTGAAACGATATTTCATGCACCCCTAGTTCACAGCCACGATCAGGATAGATTGATTCACTACCTTTTGTGAGCCAAGATGTGTTTCTCCTCTGCTTAGCTCCACATCATCCATCTTGATCAAGACATTGAAAACAAACAGAATTGTATTTAATCAAACACAGCAATTTAAGTTTGCACATAAATTCATAATTTAAAACCAGCAGATAACTCTTAAACAATAAGTGAACTTAAGGAGCATATAAGAAATCACAATCAGTTCTAAATCATTTAAATGAAGAAATCAGTAATCGTGTATAACCTACCTTTTCGTACGGTATATTTGACTTCATTGTGTCGAGGCTCATCAGTGCATTAGGAGGAAATAAAAAACCTGCAAAAAATGAAATGCGAGTCACTCTGTCTCTGGGGAATCAGTGTTCATGTAAGCATGTAGACTGGACGGTGAGCGCTTGTGCCATTCTTTGTTCTGTCTCCCGTGTCCAGCACTTTTATAGAAACAGGCTTTTTGCCAGCTCATTATACCGAAAGAGCCAGACGTCAGCGTTAGTGGTTATAGACTGAACAGTCAGGAGACTGACACATGAGTCTTGATGAGCTCGGCAAATGTTCAACACGCAGCCGGAGCTGTGGGATATCATTTGATTTAAAAGTGGAAGTGTTTTTGAAGACGCGGGGAAACTGAAGAAATGTAGATGCTGTGCAGCTTATGAGAGTCATGAGACTGAGCTTCCTGATAGTGACGTGATCTAGCGATTGTTTTATTTAACACACTCCTAGTGTACAACTCAATGTGTGAATGACTTAATTACGTCTAATCAATTTTCATATTATAATGGTTAACCTCATAAAGCCTGTACATTTCAAAGGCCTTTAAATTTCCAGCATGATCAAAACTTTGCTGAAAAAACTATTTTTTAAATCATCTTTTAAAATATAAAAAAAGATACATTAGGTTTTTGAGGAATGTTTATTTGTCAATCTCTCAATCATCAATGCATTGCATTATGTTTTTCCTCCACAATAAAGACTACAGATCATTTGCTCATAAAACTAAACAATTAAAAATCATCTTAAGACATATTATAGGGAGATAAATCGTGACAACTGATATGTATATTTTATGTAAGTAGTTTGAAGTTCTGTTATAAAGATCTCAATGATTTATATTAAATGCAATCAGAATTGCATCTTACTTCTTGGCCATATTAATAAAAACTGCACCAAACTGAGCTCCATATCTTGACTATATCACACTGAATGAGACATAAAATCCCAGCTGCATAGTAATAAACTATATATTACACTAATATATTTTGACAAATAGTTCAATAAGTTGTTTACATTATTATTTCACATCTCAGGCTTTACAGGGTTAAAATGAGAGAAGAAGCACAGTCTGACACTTTTAATTGTGTGCAAATTGCTGTTGATAGAAGCATCTGCTAAATGAAAAAAGAAATCAAAAAAACAGAAGGCCATATGTTTCATTCTTTCAGAAACTCTTCTGCTTAAGCCCATGACATAACTTCTGTAAAATGAGTCCTCCTCACATGAGTCTAATCATGTGCACTTTTTCATATAAAAAATAGTATTGTGCAACCTGAAAATGATAATTTGCCCTACAAAGAAATCAAGTCAAACAGGTTTGAAACAGCACGAAGATGAGTAACTGACAAGAAAACATTTCTGGGTGAAATGTCCTTTTAACTAAGAGTTGTGAATGCGTCTCAAAGATTACAAATACTGTCATACTGTAAATAACATTCCTAATAAACGCTATCTCTAACCCAAGTGAGCTGTTTACAAAGATATCCTCTGTGGGACAAGCCTATGATAACGTTACCCCACGAAGTCACGCAGGTCACTAGTGTTTGACACACAGCCGTGGTCTATTTCTGCTTTCGTGAGTGTAATGTAACGTTACATACAGTGACACGTTTGTAGTTGTTGAATACTAAATGTGCACACACAACCTCAGTTAAAGCAGCTGTTTAAAAGTTGAAGGAAATGTTAGTAGCGTTATAGGAACTCAAGGACATACCTGTGATCTAACAGCTCACAAAGCAAACCATCCCGTCTGACACAAAGCGATAAATCAGCTGTCAGTGAGCTCTGTTTACTGACGAAGACAAGCGCGCGCGCTGTTAACAATAACGAGGTGAGATCAGATCAGCGTAAACAGAGCGTGCGCTGTTAGAAGAGTCACGTGACCACATTTTAAGTAGCCTATGGGTGAAAGCCATGACAGTGACGTAAACAGTACAAATTCACTTCAGTTTGATCAGGGTCATGTTAATGAAAACGGTTTTCTACAATAACAATTAACAATATGACATCGGTTAATTGTTATTTCCCGCTGCTCTCCGGTCATGCTGTTTATTTAATTATGTATGTTGGCTAACACATGATTTTATTTAGAACATCTCAAGTTACCCTACATAAAAACAACCCTGTCTGATTTAAATCATTTTACTGTCTTTACGTTTTTGAAACACATAATGACTAGTAAACCGAAAACTATTTTACGTAAATTACTTATAATTATCTAATAATTATTATAATTTCAACACATTTTGTCAATTAACACGAATGTATATTTCTTAAAAAAAAAAAAAGATAAATAGTAAAATTACTAATTTACAAAAATAAGGTTTTAAGTAAATTAATCAAATGAATTTATGCTTAAAGAAACACTTTTGACTTCTGGACCATAAAAAAAATAAAATAAATAATAATAATTATTATTATTATTATTATTGTTATTATTATTATTATTATTATTATTAAAAAAAACATCTGCTGAAAGCTCGACCATCTACCAATCAACAGCTGAAAGTCTATTTATGATGTCATGTGTGTTTTTCTCCAGCAGAGGGAGACATTGGACTACATTTTATTTGAATACCAGCGCTGCATACTGAGACTGAAAACTGTTAATTTAGATTATGATGCTAAAATAATGCGAGGAGGTGAGAACAAATGTTTAATTATTTATTTTACCTCTTGATTTCTTGAAGTAATACTCCATCATATAGTTGGAAGACAAAACTATGCCCACATGTAGTGTTTATGAAATGGAACCACAGAAACCTCATTCACGGAGGTAAATTAATAATATTTGATCATGCTTAAACTGACAGTCTCAGACCTGAATTAAATCTAATTGTCAAATTCTCTTTTTTTCTCAATATCTTCAGTCAGAAAGTTTAAATTAGCCTAGGCTATATATCATTGGAAGAAGTCACATTATAACCGGCACAAAAGCAACATACCAGTAATTCATTGAATGCACAAACAGGTGTCTGTGTGAGTGTGCTCGTGTCTCGCGCAGACGGTGAGTGCCCCGCGGCGCGCGCAGTTACAGGAGAGAGCCAGGATTCAGGAACCTGCCCCGCTCCAGGATGCAGTCAGGTGTCTGTCCCTAAAAAAATAAACTGCACTGACATTAACGGATCAGTTTAACATCCGGGCTTCCAGCTAACACGGAACAAACTTTCTTCCAGTTACATGAACTGTCCGATCTTACTTGTTTAGAAAACATTCAAAAGTAACGTTGCCTTACTTAATGTTTTGAATGTAACTTGAATGTTTCAAGAATGTTTCCTTCTTAACGTTCTTATAAAAGAGAAAAATGCGTCATGTAATGGATCATAATAATGGCCATCCGTCCACTTCAAGAACATATTGCTTCATTGTTATGACCTCACATCCTTCTTTTAATTGGATATGGCCATGTTCTTATATTCTTGTGCAATTTTTCCAGGAACTGAAAATAACAAGATCTTTTTTTTTTATTGTCATAGATATTGAAATATTATATTATATTAAACGCCATGCATTATATATAGGGTGATATCAGCTAAATTGGGCCACTTTTTGGTAAATCATTTGGGACAATAATACAATACCATACATGCCTATTCCATGTGTATTTATGATTAATAATTACTGTTTTTAATAATTTTGTGTTGAAGTTATGTAATAAAATATAATTATTTAGGCCCTAAAAATATATATATATTTTTTTTTTTTTCACTTTTCACTTTCTGTCAAGGCTCCTTATAATACACAGGTATGTAAAAGGTTGTTCTGTTACTGCGGTAAGTTAATCATCTCATTGTATCAGAGCGAATGGTGTGTGTACATTACAACAGGTTACTTCATTAGCATGCAAGCAGACACTTCTCTGAGGTAGATTTACAAGAACTGAAGATTACAAACATAAATTCACAAAAGCTACCTTTGTTTTTCTGCATTGTAAACACAAACTGAATATTTATCGGTTGTTCTCATAAAGAAGTGAGCAGTTTAAGTGATATTTAGATTCCCTTTGACCATGTCATGACTGTTTATCCCATGCGCCGCTCTTTTAATTCAATGCCAGTGTTCTCCTCTATTCTCAGCTCTCGCTCACCTGTACACATCATAAACCCAGGTTAGTCATTTCCCACCTGCCCATTTGCTTTTACCTGTTCTAAAATGAAACCTGTGTTGTAAACCTGCCTCTCATAATCCCACAAAACTTATGCAATTTCCTGCCAGATGAAAGGAGACTTTAAAAACCCAGTTTATTAGCAAATAAGCCCCCCTCTAACCCTGCCATTGGAAATCTCCTTCAAACAGATCGTGTGGACAGAGAATGAAAACAGGCCAGTATTTGCTCTCTGGCGCTGTATTTATAATAAATGTCATTTGTATGTTCTCATTCTTCCACAATAGAGACTTGAATATGTGTGGCCGGGTGAAATGAACGTGAAAATCACACACACACACACATACACACACACACACACAAGCATAAGCATGTATATATGTGTGAGCTTCGGCAAACTCTTCTGATTTTTTTTTCTTTCTGCCAGGATCACGGAAAAGAGCTTCATCTGTGACCACCCAAACGCGGAAGTAACCAGGACACACCCGGAGTCATAAACTGTGGCAAAGGGCCAAAGCTTTTGATCACATGCAGATAGAGATTCCTGGTTAATAAACAAGTGTACAAAAGGAACGAGTGATAAACATAACAGTGAAAGAAAAGAATGACTGGGATATGTGTAATAAACTTCACCCCCCCATCTGACGTGGTTTACCATAGTAAAGCAATATAATAATTCATATTTGAATATAATTGCTCATTTTATGAGGCAGCATTGAATCTCATATTTCATTCATCTTTTGAATCGTGTGGTGAAAGTAACCAGCCCACGTTTTTGTTCTGATATACTCTCTGTGAAATAACCTGCACGTCAGGTTGGTGCGTTGGCCACCTGCTTCATCTCTGACCAGGATGTGGTTTACAATCCTGAGGCTCTGAGCAGAGCATTGTCAAAGTCACATACTCCAGACACGACCTGAACACACCCGGCTCTTCAGACCTCGCCCTCTCCAACACAGATTCATCCCGGCTTGTCTTTACAGTCCGGTTCTCACGGTACAACATCGACATCACTGGGATCAGATCTTATAGTTTCTGACACTGAATGATATGATTCATACAGACTTTGGTAAAGAGTTACCCCTTGAGGTTTCTCTAAGTGAAATGAATTATAATGAAATGAATTAAAAAACATGAAGACACCTATGATAACCCATCATACTCCACCAGGGATTCACAAATCTTTATTTATTTATTTATTTTTTATCAGCCAAACCCCTTTGACCTAACATCTCCCGAGAAAGTAAATTAATATTTAAGTTTTAATAATTTAATATAATAATGATGTTCACCTCAAGTGCTGATTAAAGGTACAGGTTGTGGGACCTGCCACTAGAGGGCGCACTACCAAAACAATAACAATCTTGTGGTTTGATGACACTACGAAGGAGTGTGGAATGATGGGATTTGTTGTCTTCTGTCCAAAATTATCAAATTAAGTGATTGCTGTTTAGTCAGATGATATGAAAATGATTACCTCTTGTTCGACAAATATATACATTCGTGTACATTCAAACACAATAATTGGACATACATAGCAAACGTGAGTTTAACAATTTGCGTGAGTAGATTACATACAAAGTCAATGCAAAGATGCGATCAGACTCGTCCTCCCACGAGTCTAGAGATGTGATGCCCCACGTTTGGTGTGTATGCCCCATAATACTAATCTTGTTGATCGTTATAATAGCATATTTTTTCGGTAAAGATACGAATCAAAACAACTCACCTGTCGAGTAAAATACAAGCAAGATCGGCATCTCTTTCTAGTTGAAGTTTGTCGCAAAGCTCTCTCCATCTAGAAAATGCAACACCGATATTGATCCTTGCTCCTTCTCCCCTCTTGTCCCAAACTCTTCTTGGGTCGTTTGGTTGGCCCGTACGCTTACGTTTACGGGAGCTGTCCTTGTCGACAGAACCAGCGACAGACGGTAAACTGTATGTTCCATAAATAAATAACACAATCCACCATAAAACGTGCAAGAAGTAAATAAAGGAACTGCTTGAAGCAAGCTAGTGGTTTGCTGGACGCTAGACACTACTTCCGCATTTGTCCACGACACTGTTGTCATGTGGTTTCTACGTCAGTAAAGGCGGTAACAAAGGGTAACTAACGTCACTGACATGCGACTGCACTGCCCCGTGTCACTGTTTAGAATCAGAGGGGCAGGGTTTCATATTTTATTGAAGCACCCCTTGGCGCCGCCATTGGCTAGCGGCCCCCAACTGCTGTTAGCATTACATTGACTCCCATTCATTTTGGCGTCACTTTGACAGCGAATAAGAAGACAATTGTCAGTCAGGTTGCTCACGTGACATCTACGTCATCAAGCTCAGTTTGAGTCTGTGCAGTACGCTCGACCCCCAAGAAGTGCGTGCTTCTAATTGACTTCACTTTTCTGTTGAATCCAGTGGGGTCGCTGTGTCCATTTCTTTTACTGTCTATGTTTAGAATGGGAATTTTCTCATGATTTACCATTCTTTTACTGTATATGTGATTTACAAGTAGTTGAAAACATTAGAGATATTGTTAGTAATCAGCTGGACAAAATATATAACACTAAGCTAGTGGTTTTTGGATATTTTACTGCAAATATCTTACAAATTGTACCTTTAATGGTCACATGACTTGCAGGTAAACTAAATATTTCAACGTTTTTGGTTATTGTTTTCACGAATTAATCGTAGCCTTATTAATCTGCTCACAAATAATTTTCAATTGAATTAGTCTGATCACTTTAAAAACGTAATTTGCAGATAAACCTATTATAATAAATATTATGTAATTTAATTATAATGACTTGAATTAAGCTAAATTAAAATAAGACTTACTACATTAAAACCTTATGTCATCTGTGATAACCCAGGAAAAGTTAACCCCAGTGGTTCACATTAGTTAACACATTAAGTAACATTAACTAACAATGAGCAATTCATTTGTCACAGTATTTATCAATCTCTGCTATCATTGATAGTACAAATACAAATACAACTGTTCATTGTTAACTAGATAATAATAGTTAGATAAATATTAAAAGACACAACTTTTGATTTTAAAAATGCATTAGTAAATTTTGAAATTAACATTAAGGTTGATAAATGCTTTATAAATATTTTCAGTATTAATACATGTCAAATAATGTAGTTAATTATTGTAAAGTGATACAGATGACCCAATGAATATATTTATTATTGTTACAACTTTATATTTATTGTAATGCACAATAAAACTAAACCTAAATTGATTTGAATCGAACTTCAATTTTGGCAGGATCATACACTGTGGGCCCAGAATGAGTGTGTGAATGAAACAGAGAGCAAGAAAGCAAGAGAGGGAACGAGGATCTAAACAGTTTGTTCTCTCGGGTGAAGGCTAGGAGATCAAGGTGGGTCACTGTGGAGGAGGGGATCATGGGGTGTGGGGGATTGGTTAGTAAGGGTTTGAAGGTGCAGAGTGGCATGAGTAACTCATTACCCCGCCTGGTCGAACAAGGACGGTGTGCGGGAAGAGGTGGACCGGCAACCTCCTTATTGATCCATTCGTCAGTGTGTGGCCCACTCACACTCCATGACACAGTGTGATAAGCCATGATTGAGCAACAGACTTCAAAAACCTGCAGAGTGCAATTGAAATTAAGGTGGAATCAATGTTAAATGCACACAATACAGACATTTAAAGTCAGATTTCAAAGGTCAGAGGGACCTGCAACAGCCATCACATGCATTAATACACTGATCAAAAGCTCCGGTCGTGCTAGAGACATGATACAGCAACACCTTTGTGGGTCGAGGGTTAAGTGCAAGCTATGAAATCAGCCTTAGCAGGACATAGGAGCACATTTTCAAAACTCAAGATGTCAAGATGCTGACATACAGTGGGCTTTGGGGGACCTGAGATTGAATTTGGGTTTCTCTGACTTCAGTTTCAGAACAAATTTAATAAAACAATAAATGGTGTAAAGCATGCATTAAAAACTAAATAAATAGTAGAAATGTATTTATTAGTAGATTTGTTTGTTTTTATTTTTTTATTTTCTACGTCCATGAGATATCATGTGTTGCTTTGAACTCTATTTAAAAATAAATAAATAAATAAATAACTGTAATTTCCATCTGTGAAGATGTGGTTGAATTTTTAAGAAGTTTTTGAAAAAATTACAAAAATAATAAGATTTTTTGTTGTATGTTTACTGTTGTACAATGTTGGTAACCAAATAAAAACAATTTAATAAATGTAGCATTTTTGTTTGTTTTAAGCTCTATGGGAAATAATTCAGTCTTATCATAAAACAGAACTAAAAATGTTCCAAATGTCCAAAACATAATTGAAGATGTGTCCGGAGTTTTTATTAGTTTCTGAATCAAATTAAATATATAGATATATATAATGGAAAGAATTAAAAACCTATTAAATATATAAGTATACTTTAAGATATATATCTAGGTTAACATGACTAAAAGTGCCTTTAATTAATGTTTCATGTTCTTAATATTTTTGTTATGCGGTAACCATTTCATAGAAGGTACTTAAAGTCATGCTGATGATTCTAGTCGTGGCTCAGTGGGTTGCAGGCACTCCGCTTTGCATCTGGCCTAACGTTTTTCCAGTTAGCTCTCTTATCTCCCTGGTTGCTTAAAAGTGATGTATATATTTTTTCAGTGTTAACATAGTTCCCCAATCTCCAATCCAACAGCTCTTTAGAGTAAAAGGCAGGTAGGAGTCAGGCAGATACCGTTATATGCTGATGAATCTAAGCTTGTCTCTTAGTATCTCCAGTCCTCCCTCAGTTTCGCGGTTGTTCTCTCTTCCCCCTCTCCTGGTCATGTCTAGTCTTATCAGCTTCTGTCCTTGGCCCCCACACCTGTAGCAGAGGGCCACAACTCAGCACAGGCTACTCATTAACCAACATTTCCTCCTGCACAACAGACACAGCTGAGTTTGGAGACTGCAGACTCTCAGCAGGCCATCGGTCAGGGCCTGGGCCGTACAGGGGTTCAGCGTTTGGGGTCAGAGTTCAGCTGCTGAGTCGGGGTCTGCCAAAGCCAGCACATCTCATGACAATACACAACTGGTAGCTCATTTGTATGTATTTGCTCCACTGACTGCTATGTTTTAGGGGTGGAGCTTCATGCAAAACATATGTTTTGATGTTGTAAATAACAAATTAATATTATTGGTGTACGGTTTACTAGAAAATACTCTTTCACTCTTTCTACTATGTTTAATTTAAGATTACTTTATGTAAATCCTATACTAATTTGTTTATCAGTATATGTTTCCACACAAACCACATCGTACAAATTTATCCGAAATTGCCATTTTGTAAAACAGTTGTTTTGTTTTAGATTGGTGGCCAAAACCAAACCAAAGTTTTGATATTGTTGGTGATATGCAAAAATTCAGTAATTCAAAAGGATTGAATTTGGGTGACCATATTGTTCTTTTCCAATAATAAGACAATTATTAGTTCACTCTATCTTGTGCATTAACAGATGTTCACAAACCTTATTGTAAAGTGTTTCATTTAATTAATTTCGCTCACAAGCTCAACCCTAACGTTTTGTGTCTTGCTGGACTACAATGTGCTGATTTAATATGGTTTGCACCATTATTTACCACAAAAATACCTTATAGACCCATAAAATTTCTCAGTTTTCAACATAATTTGTGTTTTATAGTTGTCATGCTACATGTTAACTAATTAACTAAGGTTATCAAGATGTTAGAGTGCCTTTCATTCCATATCTGGTGACGTAATCCTCCTTAGAAAGCTTTTTTTTTTTTTTTACCTGCATGCTTTCTTTAGTTCCTGAAGGAATGTTACCATTGCAGTGTTAGAATGGATTGCTTTTGTTACCTGCCGGGGGGTTGGTGCTCCGGCCCAGGACTTGACCAATCATTAATAAAGATGGTATGTGACTGTGTTATCAGTTGGCTTTGGGCCAGGCCTGTGAGTGGGGACTGAAACAGTGTTATCTGTCCACAGTGGACGACACAAGCTCCTCTTAACCTCTCTAACTTTCACAATAAATGCTTAAGAGAACACTTACCCCAACCAGGGGTCGCACAATAAAATATAGTTTACAAACCCTCATTTGCATGCTTTTGCAGATTGCACGTCAGAAATAACTTGAAAATGTGTCATTTGCATTTGTTCCTGCTCTGCAGTGACGTGTGCGGTGAGTCACATTTAAATGGACCGAGCAATCAATAGATTATCAAGAACTTTCAGAGAAGAACAGCCTGTTTTTCCGTGTAGAAATCTACTCTGGAAACTGACTCTTCAAAGTCTTGGTCTTGGAGATAGTGGACCCAGAAAATAAGTTCTAGTCATTTTTATGCATCCTTATGACTTTCATTGGAAAATATTGTGCTCCACTGGTTAACAAAGCCGAATGCAATGCACTTAGTCAAATATGAGTGAAAGGTAGATCAATGATTTGGTGGTTTTAAGATCCTTTAAGTCATAACTGCGTGCTGATCCTCAGCCAAACTCTCTGAGTTAGCGCAACGCTTCTCTCTTTGGTTTCGCCATACAGGAACCTGCCTCTCATCAAACACAGACTCATCTCTTGGTCATACAATGCCTCAGGACTCGTTCCAGCTGATGGCCTTCAATCGTGTAGCACTGAGAGAAGAGGAGGGGAACATGGGACTGTACAGTGGGTCTGGCACCATGATCCTCTGGTCATGCTGATGTCTGGAGATGATGTCTGCTGATGCAAATTACATTTTTAGAATAGAAAAAGTCCTTAAGGTTAATTGCATAGTGTTATTGAACCTGAATATCCACAATGAACTTTTCACATATACTGTAATTTATCACAATAAAACATATGTACAATAAAATTGTACTTTTTGTTTTGTTTTCAAGTAATATTTACAGCACCTTGATTTGTCTTTATTTCTAGTGCATTAACTTTTTTGGATAAAAATTCTGGAAAAAAAAAAATAGTTGCGGTGAAAATGAAGTCAAAACTGAGGAAGTCATGGAAATAAAATTACATATAAAATAAATATTAAAATGGTTTATTATTTCACGCTGTGCTTGGATGATCATAATTTTCAACATGAAATAATTCCTATTTTCATAATGGATTAATTTCCGTATATTAAGATTGAAAGTATGGTATAGAGCTACTAGTTTTTATTAATACTTTGAATTAGGTTTTAATTGTATATTTTCTGTTTTCATAGTTAGTAATTTTTTATTTACTTTTGTACTTGTCATTCGTTTTTATAACATTTTTATAATTTATAATATATATATATATATATATATATATATATATATATATATATATATATATATATATATATATATACACACAGTACATATTTTTATTTGATCAAAAATACAGAAAAAACAGTAATATTATGAAATATTATTACAATTTAAAATAATAGTAAATAGTTTTCTATTTGAATATACTTAAAAAAATTATTTATTCCTGTGATGCAAAGCTGAATTTTGAGCATCATTACTCCAGCTTCAGTGTCACATGTAACATCAGTCGATCACATGATCATTTAGAAATCATTCTGATTTATTATGAGTGTTGGAAACAGTTCTGTCTAATATATTTGATCAATAAAAGGTTAAAAAGAACTGCATTTGTTCAATAATAATAATAAAAAAAATTATAATAATATATTTTCTTTACTATCACTTTTTATCAATTTAAAACATCCTTGCTGAATAAAAGTATTGATTAAAAAAAAAAAAAAAAAAAAAAAATACTGACCACAAATTACTGACCAGTAGTGTATATTGTTATTACAAAATATTTATATTTTAAAAACGTAGCTTCTTCTTTTTTTTTCTTTTTTTTACTTTTTATTCATCAAAGTATCCTAAAAAAAGTATCACATGTTCTGAAAAAATATTAAGCAGCAGAACTGTTTCCAACTCTGATAATGAATCATCATATTAGATTGATTTCTAAAGGATCATGTGATAATGATCCTAAAAATTCAGCTTTGAATCACAGAAAAAAATGATAATTTAAAGTAAAATACATTTAAAAACAATTATTTTAAATTGTAATAATATTTCACAATATTACAGTTTTTTTCTGTATTTTTGATCAAATAAATGCAGGCTTGATGAGCAGAAGAAACATCTTACAAAAACTTTAAAAATAGTAATTTTCCAAACTTTTGGTCTGTACTGTATATATATGTAAGTTTTTTTTCTAATACTATGTTTGTAGTGTTAGTAAACCATAAAAACGATATAGCCTGAAGTGACGTTCAAATAACAACAAGAAAAAGTTGAAATCTATTGGTTGTGCGTCTAAGTGCATTACAGGTTTTGTCATCGTGCTCTTCAGCTGTTCTGCTCTCAACCGTCCCATCACAAAGGTGTCTGTGCTCCTGAGAGTGGATGTGTGTTTGCATTTACGTGTGCTGGATTACACGGGCCCTTTCAAGAGCAGTAATGAGAAGTGAGCTCACATTTACCCGACATCCCGGTGTTGGTCAGGGCAGGGCTGACTCTCACAGAGGCCTCTAGTTGATCCCATTAAAAGCAATCAGCCTACTGTTTGCACAGTGGTAAAAGCTTTAAAGCTGCCCTCCCGACCAGGTGCGGGTCCTTCACTTCTCTAAAGCACACACTATATACTGTTATTTAGCTTTACACATATTAGAAAAGACTTAGAAAAGACTACACATATAAAAAGAGAAATCACAAATAAGATCACTTTAATGCCATAATTGGAGAAGAGTTTTCTCCTATAAAATCACTTTTGTAATCTTGTCTCAATGATGACTCAAATGTGCTATGATTTGCATAAAATATCTCAGTAACACTTTACAATACGATTCCATTGGTTAACTACATTACATAAACTAACAATCAAAAATGATTCTAAAACATTGCTTAATCTCAATTCAAGTTAATTACAACATTTACTAATACAGTCAAAAGTTGCATCTGTAAAAAAAAAATTAAATAATGGATAAACTCACAATGAACAGTTATTTAACAAACATTAATATAGATTAAAGTAATGTAACAAACACTTTAGAAAGATTTTCCAATGCTGTAATGAGATTTTTGGGTTAATGGATACTATTTCAGATTTTTTTTTTACGTCAAAACTTCAAGTGTAATATGTTATGATCAATAAGTCATTGCAACATATGTTTTCCCATTTTTTAAAATGAATTAAAATAGCTTAACCAACAATTTCCTAAGTTATACAAGCATCAACTTGATTTTTAAAGTATAAAGTTTAATTTAAGTTGAAATGACTTGTGCAGCCAAGTTGATTCAACGTAATAATTAAAGGCACCAATGCACCCTTTTTTTGCTGCAAAATGCCATTACATTTTAACTTGTGAAATTTGTTAGCAATTGTTGGGTGAAAATTGTTTCTACATCACTTTTATTTTCTTCTCCAGTGTATTACGCACTGGTAGTTAACTAGAATTAACTAAAGATATAACATTAACTAAAGTTAACTTTGCTATAAAATGTCTGTTTTCAAAAATCTAAAGCTTTTCTAAATGTCAGGTTTAGATTTTTAGGAGAAATGCCTGTGATATTGATATTTATATTACAAATAAACGAGATCTCATCAAGTATCCACAGCAAATCATTTTAGGATCTACCATCACATATTAAGCAATAAAAGGCTGATTGTTTCTGATTGGATCACTGCCACATTCACGTCACATTCTGTAGCCAGCCTCCTCTTCACGGCAAACGCATGGTATTCATGCTCTCGGTTCTGAAAAGCCAGCAGTCATTGTCTGCTTCATCTAATCAACTGCTCAGGTGTCAGTGCATCTGCGCGGCTGCTGCGTGAGCAAATACACCTCACAATACCTGCAGCCTGACCCACCAATCTCGTTCCTCTTCTCTCTCAGTCCCCTCTGTGTCTTTGTAGTGCTCAGGCATTGTGTTTACCTGAGTGATCTCTCTCTACATCCTTCTTCATTCCTCTCCTGACTCCACCCTTCTGCTGATAAGACTGGAGGACAATTAGAGACACTCCACTGTTTACTCCAGTTAAAAACTCTAAAACCAACATGAAGAAAAGAAACCTGACACTAAAACCTCTCCATGAAATCCTGATCGCTGATAATGCATACGCATAAAGAGTAATATTTCACTCTCTAGACACCTTATTTTATAACGTATGAATGGTGCGTCCATTTCTAATAAATATACTTGCTCATTAAACTGCCTGATGTTGTAAGCTGGTATTTATTGGCGTATTATTTAAATGTATTGTTGTATTAAAAACACTCTGGTTTGTAGCACAAATAGTTTTACTGTTGACTGTTATTCTTTTAGTTAGTCTTGCATATTTAGAGATAAATAGCTTACTTTCATGTTGCAAAATTCGGTGGATATAAGATGACTTTTGTCATCAAATTTAACTCTAAGATCAGATGAAGTTAAATGTTTACATCTGCATAAAGAGAAACAATGCATGTTTTAAAACTAATATTTTCTGGTATTATTTTTATGGAAATTCAACCCTTTCCTCCCTAATTCTCCTGAACAATTCTCATATTTTTTATTACTGTAATACAAAATATATAAATATATACATATAATTTAAACTGTATTTAATATTTAGGATTTATTCAACATAGCAGTATTGATTGTAGTGCCTTTATATATGCACTATTTGTAAAAAAATGTTTTGACTGTAATGCAGTAAAATATTAACTAATGTGAATCACTATTTACCAAAATAATAAAATAAATAAATAAACTCAAAAGTAAATGGTCCAGATGTATTAATTTAATGAAGACAAAATGCTCAAAATAATGAGTCCTAAAAACAGTCTGTTTTCTTTTTAGTTATTTTTATTTATTTTATTTTTATCTCTACGTAAGAGTTTGAACATCAATTTTAAATTGTACGATTTAGTTGTTTATTTTTTGTAAAATTTTACAGTATGAGAACCTATAATGAAAAATACAGTTTGACAACGATGGGAACCAAATACAAAAAATTGCACCAAAAAAAAAAAAAAGGAAAAAGAAAAAGTGTTTTATTTATAAAAATGATCTTTCCTTGTGATTTTGGGGATGCAATAAGATTATGTTATCGTGTGAGTTCAACACCCACATGATATCTTGTGTCCTTAAACTGACCTAAATTAATGTGCAATGGCAATAATAACATGAATGTTTAGCGTCCTGCACTCCAGGGGTCGCGGCTAGTACTTTAACGAGCTCAGTGCAGGTCACTCTGGTCCCGAAGACCCTCCACCCACACGCCATATTGAGCAAACACGACGAACAAACAGTGGGGTGTGCCTCAGATACCCCCCTCTCTCTCTCTCTCACCCTCCTCCTCTCGTCTCTCCATCTCCAGAGCACTCCGCCCAGAGCCCAGGCCATTAGCAAACACTCGGAACAAAGGGGCGGATGAATAATCGAAGGGAAATGTCAACGTTTCATCATGGCCTCCCGGCTGAAGCAGTTATCCATTAACCACACAGAGAAGTGCTGTATCGGCCAGCCACCTGAAGCACAGCGCTACAGTCAGACCGCCAGGTGCGCACAAACATGTCCCTAATAGAGAAGCAGACAGAGAAACAGCCAGACACATTCTGGATAATCAGAGAAAGAATAGAGAACAATGAGAAACACACATAGCATTCATTCGTCATGAAATCTGAACTGTCACTTTTTCAATCAGTTCTGATTGTCTTCACAAATCTTCAAAAGAAGGAAATCCACAGATGAAATCTCTTTAACTTCTTTAGACATTTTTCAAGAGACTGAAATCTTCTGCTTCCAAAGAAAGACTTGCCATAGAAAGATTTGCCATAATATCAAAATCTGCAATCAAACCTCAAATAATTAAAAAAAAATTACTTCCAAAACCAAAACTATCAACAAGACTATTAGTTATTTTTATAGCTATATACATTCTGACTGTATTTCTCTGAAGAACTTTTACTATTTGACTGAACTGATGTTTCAATTTGTTAACTTGATAAAATCTCGCAAACTTAGTAAAATCTAGTTAAGTTTGCTCAATATGCCAAAGTTTATTCAGAAGCCAATTTATGGTAACTTGAACATACTAAATAACCTTATCTAAATTTTATGGGGCATTATTTTTTTTCAAGTGTTTACGGAAATGTTCAGTGATTATGGGCCCCTTAGCAAACTTAATATCTTTAGTTAACTAGAACTAAAATTAAAATCATACACAAAATACATTTTGTTACTTGAAATAAAATGAACATTAAATGAAATAATAATAATAATAATAATAATAATAACTTTTTTCACATAATAATTAAAATAAAACAAATGGCGAAAACAACAAAATTACTAAAAAGAAAATTAAAAATAAAATAAAAACTGATTAAAAATATTAACAAAAACTATTAATTAATTTTCTCAGTTTGTTGATGTCACTAATATTTTGTTTGTTGTCAGCTCAGGTCCAAATAAAATATATATAAAATAAATAAATAATATAAAAGCTTTTAATTTAAATAATGTGTTAGTAAATGTTGAAATAAGTAAAGCTTCATGTATTACTTCACATAAACAAATGATGAATAATACATTTATTACTTTCTTAATGTTAGTTAATGAAAATACAGTTATTCAATATTAGTTCATGCTAATTCACAGTGCATTAACTAATTTTATAAAGCACAACTTTTAATTTAAATAAATCCATAAGTAAATGTTGAAATGTACATTAGCTAAGATCAATAAATGCTGTAGACGGATTGTTCTTGCTTAATACATGTAAACTAAATTAGTTAACTAACATTAACTAATGGAACCTGATTCTAAAATGTTACCATAATGTTAATATAGAACAAAAACATAAATAATTATTAAGAGTGACTTAAGAAGTATTTTTTTCTTGTTAGCTCATATATGAACTAGTGCAGAAGTGTTATCGTGATGATACAAAACTGATTCATTTAAGTTTACCAAGCTATAAAAGAGCAAACACTGAACAATAAAAATTGTTCTAGGACTATAATTTAGCAAAAATTGTATCCAGTAGCTATTTGCAAACAGAATTTCTCTGCCTTTCATCCAACATACACAGATGTAAATGAGGCTCTATCTATTTATTTGCTTTCATACATATGTGCACTGTACAAAAGACAGTGTGTTGAAGCCAGCAGGATTGGGGAGGGAGACGGGGTTATTTCTGCAGCTCAGGGCCGAGGAGGTAAATAAGATGTCGAATTCATGGAGCGGATGTTTTGAAGGAAACCGTCTGAGGATGTCGCTGTGCAGACCTGCTCGTCCACGCTGCCTTTCACACCTCTCGCCGAATAAAACGTGTGTGCATATAACTGTTTCCTAGCACGCTTTTAAGACGTGCACTTTGTAATAGTGTCAAATTAAAATTTTACATTTTAAATCGTTTAATCATCTTTTGTCAAGCTTTAGAGAAGTACACTTCTTTTGCTGTGTTAACTAACATATGAAAGCACATTGATTACAATTTGAATAATGTTGTAAGCTGATATTTTACTAAATTACAGCATCATTACATTATCATTACAATTACATGTATGACATATATGACATGACAAGTTTCAATAAAAATGACATTAAATTGCATGCATTTTAATTGACGCTGCTGTATGCATTCAGCTCACAAAAAGATCAATTTGATTGCAATTAAGTAAAAAAAAAAGACACTTTCTGCGCAATATACTCCCTTGGGCTTTAAATAATAAAAACATTGATGAAAATGATTAAAATAAGGGCAAAAAGCATTTAGACTTTTTGGATCAGCTTCACATGATGCATATGTTGACAATCAGACATTTTAACTGTGGCTTACGCATTCAAATACTTCTTGACGCCGGCACGGCCAAAATATATTTCTGTCCCATTCATCATCTGTTGAAACGCATGGCAAGAACGCAGCTTGGCCATTAGTGTTTTTCAGGCAGGCAAGAATACATCCTCTAAAAGTGATGCTGGAAAGTTAGCGTCAGGACAGCTGAAGTATGGATGTTAAACTGAGCTGACCCACACATTAAAACACTATTTATCCTTTCCTATTTGTTCATCTATTTATGTTTTGAGTGGGAAGGGTTTTTTCAGTGTGGAATGTCTGCATGACAGATAGAAAGAGAAAGCGAGACAGAGAGAGGGAGAGAACAGTGAATGAGCCGGTGTTATTTATTTGGTTTGGAGCAGTGAAAAATCACCCGCTGTATCACTAATTCCGTCTCCCCCCGGCCACCGGACGAATGAAAGCACTCTGAGAGCCAAACAGACCAGAGCAGTGTGTGCCGCACTACAGTGAACGCACAGCATCCAGCCGCTGTCACACACTCACACACACTCGCTCTCTGTCTCCAGCACAGACACTCACACGCAAACTCACACTCGGCCAGAGGTGTCAACCACACCGCACACAATCACACACTTGTTTGTGCTTTTATGATTTAAAGACACTGTTTTTTTTTTATAAATTCTTTTCCTCTTATAGGTCATATTTTATTATTATATGATTCTTAAATGAAAGTTGATATACACCAATATAAAAATAAAATAATAATAATTAAAATCGATGCTGGAACATACATATAATAATTTACGTAATAACAATGTTTTATATATATATATAAATATATATAAATTTATATATATATATATAAATAAATAAAATCACAAGACAACTTCTAATTACAGGCTAAAAGGTTGAGTGAAGTTTAAGCAGTCATGAATGAGCACACAGTGTTAGCTCAGTGAAAATCCTCACAAGTTCTTGAAAAGAAAAGAAAAAACAGGAAGCAAGACAGAGTCACAAATACAACAGAGAAGAACACAGCTGTGCTTCTGCTAACATTGCAGCTCCTGCGTTAATCTACAGAGGACGGCTCAAGATCGAAAGACTTTCCATATTTCCACTCGCTCTTTTTTTCATCTTATACCTTTCTCTGTTTATCATCTTTCACTGGCCTTCACCTTTCCCTCATCTGAATAAAGTACACAGCTCGTTTACGGGAACTACCGAGGAAAACCATCACTCCTGGCCCCTGTTTTCCGCTCTCACACTCTCCACCTTTTTCCAAATGGTTTTTTGCGTACCTTGAAATGTTTTTAATTTTACTCTACACAACTACCCGCACCTAAGAAACGGACAGCGGTGAAGATGGAGGCTAAATATAAACCTGTAAAAGGTAGCTTTGTGAAGGCGGGCGCTGGAGAGAGCGAGAGCGAGAGACATTCTCCCTGTGGCCTAACTGCTAGGAAGGAGCCAGGGGCCGAATTTTTGCCCTCAATGAAAGAAGCGATTGTCCGGGGCCCTGCGGAGCCAGGAAAGTTACCCCAGTGGTCTGGTCCTATCTGGCAGGAATGCAAAAGAGAGAAAGAGCGGGGGACAGACAGACTCACATTCGCTCGGTCAGATGCCTTCCACCTTTAAGAAAAAAGCAGCTTTTGAGGTGTTTATAAATATCAGCTGTGAAGCCTGCAGCAGCGAAGCTTCAGAAAAGACTCTCATCTTGTTTGTTTAGACAGCGGCTAGAGCGGGACGGGCGAAGAGAACAGGTATTTTTGGAGCAGACTTCATTGAGAAGAAGGCCCCATTGATGATGATGGTGAGGAGGGGATGCTCTTAGGAGAAGATGGTAAATGCACACGTTACGCTCAACACTGTGCCGCTGTTTGCCTGCACGGCCGCCGAAATCCAACAGTCTCTGTGTGACGCTAGTGCTGTTTTATAAGGTGTCGTCCTATTATAACATACACTTGAAAACATGTGAATGCTGAAAATCCTAACCAGGGAAAAGCATTTTCAGCTCAGCTTGCAAAGGCAAACAACCCCTAACCATTAAATATCATCTGGTGGCTTAAGTAATTTTGATTTTTTTAGTTCCTTTTCTATTGATTTTTCATATATATAAAAAATAAGCTTTAATTTGTTCAAATACCAATTTATTAAACAAACATCTCCAATTCTACTTAAAAAAAAAATATATATATATATATATATAAATTATATATATATATATATATAATATATACTAGTGCTGTCAAATGATTAATCGTGATTAATCACATCCAAAATAAAAGTTTTTGTTTCCATAATATATGTGTGTTTCTGTGTATATTTATCATGTATATAAATACACACTCATGCATGTATACATTTCAGAAAAATATGTCATTTTAATATATTGAATATATTTATAATATGAACTATATGAATATAGATAACCTATAGACATGTAAATACATGTAAATAATTTTCAAAATATATACTATATGTGTGTGTATTTATGTATAGGCTACATAATAAATATACACAGAACACTCACATAATTTATGCAAACAAAAACTTTTATTTTGGACGGGATTAATCGTTTGACAGCACTAATAAATATATATATATATATAAATGTGCAATCACTGTGGAAAAACATTGGATTTTTTTTAAAGAGTCCACCTCTAAACCTAAGTTCATATGAAAACATACCAATTAAAGCATATAAATTCATGTGAATTAACCACTAATTCGCCAAACCATAAAATTGTTACAAATATTTGAGATTTTCTGGATTGAACCTTCAAAACCTCAAGTGGGGTGTGTGATTGATTTAGCCCATGCCATCTAAATTTCACTCAAAAGGAACAAAAGTTATTTATTTTGCCTTGAGCCAAAACACCTTAGTAACCACCCAGGAGACCCTAGCAACCATATAGTGATATGCTAACAATCCACTCAAAACATCTTAGCAATGCCCTGGCAATCCCTCCACATCATGGTAATAAAATGGTAAGTTTTGCACATCAGGCAAACACTATTAAAATTTTGCTCCAAAATTGTAAAAAGAAAAAAACAGGAATAAAACATTTGTGTATCTTGCTCATAGAAATGAGCACTGAGCGCTGCTGGACATTAGCTCTATTCATCCCTCCGCCGGTGCTCCAGCCACCGCTGTTTATGGACCCCAGCAGCCTAAAAACAGATAGATGGAAAAATCGAGGAAGGAGAGGAAAAAAGGTAAAACTCAGGATGAACAGCTCCAGTTCGGGGGGGAACCTCCACCCATTAAAACCTTGACAGGGATTTTACCACCCTGTTGCATAACTGTGCAATTTAGATCTTGGTTTAGATTACATTTACTTAGATGTTCAGGAGAATATTTTGAGCGGTGGTCCTCTGCAAAAAACAAACTTTTTTTTTTTATCTGTGCTGAACTGTCATATTTATCTATTGCATTTTTTACATTATTACCCTTTTTGTGTAAGTGTTGTTATATAGCACCACATTACTATAAAGAACCATTGGTTAATATTAGTTAATGCTTTAACTAACATTTGTTAAAGTAATTAATAATCTTTATTAACAATAGTTAATAAAAATATAACAATGTTAGTTCCTGTTAGCTCGGGTCCATTAAAGAATATTAACAGACACAACTCTTGATTTCATAATACTAAAATAATAATAATAATAATAATAATTTAGATTTCATATGAATTAACATTAACTAAGATTACCTTGGAAGTATTTTTCACTCTTAGTTCACATTAAATAATTTTTTTATTTTTTTATTTATAATTTTTATTTAAGAAATAACCGTTTTGTAAGTGTTACTGGTTGTTCTTTTTTACTCAGTTTACTTTTCATATACATTTTGTATTGCAATTATCAATTTTGCATTGTAATTATCAATTTTGCATCCTGATCTAGGTGAAAAGAGCCAAGTCTGATGTCTGGAATGGTATATTGTTAAACACTTAAGGCTTACCTGTTATAGTTAAAGTGGCAGTTCTGTGATCATTGTCTCACCCTGACATTGTTCCAAACTTGCATGACTTTCTTTGCTTTGTGAAACATAAAAGATGATAGTTTGAGAAATGCCAAAATGTTGTTTTTTTGTGTGTGTGTGTGCATAAAATGAAAGTGGGGTTCAGTGTTAACTGGACCCTAACACTCTTCAAAATAACTTCTTTTAAGTTCCAGAGATAAAAGGAAAACATACAGGTTTGGTATGACATGTATACGAGTCAGTGATGGAAGTCATTCACTCTTTAAGTATCTCTTTAAGTAAGATTGATTTAAAAATCACACTGAAAGGCTGTGAGACGGTATGTCACAGTCACAGTCACAGTCACAGTCTTTAAGACGGAGAAGAACCATCAAGACAAAGACAGCCTCAGAGAATGATCTATTACAGTTTCTGGTGAACATAAAGAGAACGTGTGTTTGAGTTTACTCTTAGATAAATATACTAGCAATGCCCATGTGATGTGTGTGTGAAGAGAATGTACAGATGTGTGTATGAGAGCAGACATGAGAGAATGTGTGAGTGTATGAGGAAGGGAAGTATTCGACACATTCCAGTGCTACGGCTAGTGAATGATGTGATTCTGTCTTTCTCACACGCGGGTGTTGTTTTTAGACCCTCGCACTGCTTTAAGGAGAGGAGGGTACTACTGGTGGACCATTAATTTATCCCAGCTGGGTTCCTGTCATTGCTAATTGGTGCAAACGAGGGGAACCTGAGATTGGCAGGGCACGAACACCCCCCCACCAGTAACGTGACTGTGGCAGGGGTTGGGACGCTGGAGGAGGGAGAGAAGTTGAGATACTTTCACCAGAGATGTTTACCATCTTCACTGAGGTGTGATGCATTGCTCCAAATGTGATTGTCAAGAGCTACAGTTGTGGCCACAGGCAACTCAACACAGCACTCAACTGGCCGAGACAAGCTGATACACTACAAAGACTGTGATGTCCCTCGGGCGACGGATGGAAATGAGAAGCTGCTCTCAAAGACGGTAACTTAAATGAAGAAATACAAAAGAGTTGGTAAATAGTGACAGCGAGCAAATAAAGCACATATTTGTTTAAAAATATTTTAATACTTTACTACTTACTTTTTTTACTTATTTTTTTTAAATAGTACTGATTTAGAATATTTATGATTTATTAAATATTGATTTTATTTTATTAATATTAAGATTTCATTATTTGTTATTGTAACATTGAGTATTGCTTTTTCTCTGGTCTTTTTCACTTAACAAACATACTAATTAACAACATATGCTGCTGTCAATACAATTCATATAAAAAAGGAATTTTCTATAAAAAAACTTATTATGTAAGTAGCAATTGGCTAAGAACAGTTAGTATTTTGTGAAGTGGAAAGTAATGGTATTGTCGCTGCTTATTAAACATGTTTCTAGAGGAATGCAGGGGATAGTTAAAGTGTAGCTTTTAACATGATGAATAACTGATTAGATCACTGACATGCCAGATTGAGTATTCATGGTGGATGATGTCATACATGAGGGGGCGGAGCCTGTGATGGACTGTGGCCAATAATGCAAGTGCTTGGACAGATGAACAGTAAGCAAGGAAGAGGAGGCGTGTCCCGCTTCAGCAGACAGTTCAACACAGTATGTCTGCACCTGCTTGTTATCAGTCTGCCATATTTCTGTTTGTGTTATGACCGACAGTCTTCTGCTCAAACTCAGACCCACTAACCTCAGCATAATCTAGACACTATCACTCCGAAGAGAGAGTTTTTATTACTTATGGAGGTGTGGAAGATGATAAACCATGGCTGTTGAACACTTTTTGGAGGGGGATATTTAGCAACAGTGCAGATAATTGAAACATTTAGAACTAGTTAAAGGTTTTTGGAAGAGCCTTTATCAATTCAGTCAAGGTATTCGATCTGGAAAGTGTTTTTAAGGGTCAAAGGTGAGGTTTGAGGGTTTGTGTGTATGTTTGAAGACACTATGGGAATGAACTCAGCAGGAATGTCTGTGCACATCTGGGGTCCTTGTGGACAAAAGGGGACAGATCGGGTCTTGACTAGACCGAAAGACAACACAGCCTGACTTGACAAGCACCATCCACGGCCTCGTAAATCACCAGAGCACTAACACACACACACACACACACACACACACACGTATCACAGCCTTCTCTCTGTGACTTTTAGACCATATAAACTTCTTTTTTTTAACACAAAAGAGTAGTTTCAACATGGCTTGGTCCATTTTAACACCAGAAAGTCATTCACACACATAATAAATGTACTCATTTAGACTGGCCTGATTAAAACCAGGGCTGAAAAGCATGCACTTAAGCATTATTTTTTAACTTTATTAAAAATCTGTAGAATGCTTGTTAAATATGCAATTAAATTTTAATTTAGACCGTCTGAGTACACTTTGCATGCTATTAAAGCTACACTAGACGATTGTTTGGTTAAAAATTAACGAAGTGACATCATTGAAAAAGTACATAAAACCTCAAATCAAACGTGTTTAAATGACTTTTCTTGCTTTTTCTGAAATATTAAATAATAAATATCAAAAACGTTTTTACTAAAAAGGAAGTTGAAGATTTAAACACAGCTATATGTGACGGATTCAGAGCATTTAAGTATAGGACTGGCTGTAATGTGTGCGTTAGACTGAACTGACTGCGGCTATGACCAGAACAGCGGCTCTCTGTTGTGTTGACACAGTGATCAAGCCAAGATCAATCTGCCTCTGAAAGTAAAATTTAATCACGCTGTTGGGCTGTCGTTGTCTCTGTCTGGCCTAATCAGCAGCCATTTTACCTTCACCCACAGCATGCCATAGAGCAAAGTCCAGCCCTTTATCAGCCTCTAACCTGCACACTATGAATGCTCCCTGTGACACACACTCGCTCTCTCCCGCTCTTGTTTATGCTCTTTTGCTGGCTCAGTTTCTCCACCGAAACCCGAGAGCAAATGGAGTGACACTAACTTGTGCTCAAAATAACTTATGGATGGTTTGAAGACAGTTTGAACATTTTAGTAAGACAACATAGACAAAATGGCCAATGAAGGCACATGCAATACTAAGAAACGTTATCAAAACGCATTTTTCAATGACTGATTCTAAAGGTTTTACATTTGGTCCCACCCAACTTGATTATTTGGTTTCATCCTTGATTAGATAAAAAAATAATAATAAAAAAGTGACTGGGAAACCACATCATTTACCAGTCATTCGAGCTAATAAAGTCACTTTCTACTTTCCATTCCAGAAAAAGTACATTTTATTGATATGCAAATGGTTTAAATGAATGTGGCTCTGACAGACTCTTAATGACTAAAATGCAAATGGCTCTGTTATCATCATAAATGACTCAAACGTCAGCACTCATAAAGAAAAAAAAAAGAAAAAGAAGAAAAGAAAGTTTAAATCCATCCGCCTCAGGGCACACCTTGAAAAAACCTGACACCTAAGCAATCGCCGGAGGCTTGAACAGGTTGTTGCTCCGTGAGGCTCATGAACACGTCTTTAAAGAACGCCTGCTAAAGTCAACAAAGCACGCCTCTCCTACAGGATGCAGTTAAGGATGCTGCGCTCGTCATTTGCATAACACATCTTCTGGGATGACCAAGTTTGTATATTAGCTCTCCTTTTCCTTATTCCCTTCTCTCCGTTTGACTTTTCTCACTCTGACCATTTCTGCCCATTTTAAACCTTGTGCAGTTTTAAAATGTTTTACCTAATTTGGTGTACCCAGTCAAATATTGCTGTTTTTGAATTTTTGAATTTCTTTTTGGAACTGACTGGTCATAGGCCTCAGTGAACTGAGCTAACGCACCTCAGGTTTTGAGTGAAAAGAGCATTATTTGTAAATATTTTAGCAATATTCGCTCAAAACCAGAGGATCCTACGATCAATCAGTTTCAAAAATAAAAACAAAACCTGTGCTGTCTGAAAGAAAAGTAAAAAAAAAAAAAAAAATAGTATAGCATAACGAGTCATGAACAAGCAATGTTTAAAAGGTCAGTCATATTTTTTATCTTGAAGGTTAAAGATGTTTAGAGCATAAAGAAAAATTTGTAAACTATTTTTTTGTAGGCTGGTCATTTTTGACCGGGAAAACCACCAGTGCGACAAGGTAGGAAAAAAATCCTAAAACAGTACAAAAACTATCCTTTTTTCGAGGAAAAATATATTATCCCCTTTGTCCAATGCGAGAACATTAACTAGCATTTTCTGGATAAAAAAAAAAAAAAAAAAAATTAATAATAATAATACATTTTATTTATATTGCGCTTTTCTTATACCCAAAGCGCTACAAATACAGTACAAAAGTAAATACATTAAAAATACATAAAAAAAGAAAAAGAAAACAACAAGAAGTATAATAGAATATACATCGAGTGTCACCAATTAGGACACAGACATCTTAAAAAGATGGGTTTTTAACTGTTTCTTAAAGGGAAAATAACCAGTCAAGTCAAGTCACCTTTATTCATATAGCACTTTATACAATACAGATTGTATCAAAGCAGCTTTACATTGTTAAATAGGAAAATAATGTGTCAATAATGCAAACAAATGTTTCGTTAAAGGGACAGTTCGCCCAAAATGAAAATTTACTCACGCCAAACCTGTATGACGTTTTACTTCATCTGTGCAACCTAAAATAACTTATTTTGAAACAGAACACAACATGAAGGTAACTGTTTTGCACATTCTCAAAAAAAGAAAAAAAAATAGTATAGAGCTAATCAGAAACGTGACAAGACTAAGGAAGCAATAGAGATGAAAGGGATTTTATACATGAATGTCTCTTATCAGCATCTGGTGTCCTATCGCCAAATTATGGCTCATAACATCCAGGATTAATACACTAAGAACAGAAGTTATTATTTACCTAAAGTGATCAGTAAAAGACAGACGCCAAAAGTGCCATGGATTTCCACAAGTACTCTGTAGCACCTGTGGCACTTTAAAAACTCATAGTGGTTTGTTGTATGACACTATTAGGGCTCATATTGTTGTGATCATTTATCTTGCTTGTGAAAAAAGGGCACTTAATAGTATCGAATGTGCACTTGGAGTGTGCTTCAAATCATAAATGCATATTTAAAAAAGATATTTCAGATAATATATTAAATAAATAAAAGGCCACCTTGGTGCACTTAAAGAGAGACACTTTCACTTTTAAAAAGTGCATTTTGTAATAATGTTCAATTAAAGGCTTTAATTTAAATCTTGTTTTAATAAACTTTAGTCTCGCTTTAAAGGACAACACTTATTTTGATGTGTTGACTAAAGCATAACTAAAGCAAACTCGTACTAAAGCACATGTAAAGATTATAATTGTAACTGTGGTGTGTTATTCAATATTACATCTAAAGTTAATACATTTAGCATGTTCTAAATTGCAGCTTCGTCATTATAAACAAATTTATATACTATTTTTTAATGCAGTTACTATTGAAACTTGTATGTCATGCATACAAATTTTCAATAAAATTGACTTTAAAGCATTTTTGCAGTTTACCATTAACGCTTGTCAGTACATTCAGAAGCAGACTTTAACCATATTTCAAACACAATATAGACATAATTATGAAATGTGCTTAAGTGGGTACAAAAAAGGTGTCTCAAGTTAAACTAATTGCATTTAATACTATTTTGAACTATTATACATTATCATTTATTGTAAATAACATGCAATTAAGTTTCCAAAGACATTAGATTCAGTTCACACTTAAGTATACCCCCCCCCCCCCCAAAACAAAAAAAAAATTACTCAAAGAGTTTTATAAAATGTACTTCTTTTTCTAAAAGGCTTTCTATTTTTGACATTGCTTTTAAAGGGACAGTTCACCTAAAATGAAAATGCTGTCATAATTTACTCACCCTCATGTCGTTCCAAACCTATATGACTTTTTATTTCATCCGTGGAACCCAAAGGAACATATTTTGAAAATGTCCCAATGTTGTTTGGGACTCTATTGACTTTCGTTGAAAACAGCTGTGCAGAAGAAAGAAAGTCATACAGGTTTGGACCAACATTAGAGTGTGCATTTTGCAATGAACTGTTCTTTTAAGACTGAAACAAAGGTCACAAAGGGAAAAGTACGTTCCAGTTTAGTCATGATGGGAAGGGCCTCTGTTTCTTGTTCTTAATTTGCCATTGTGTCACCTTGGAAACCATATCAGTGGCGTATTGGCGTATCTTATCAGGTGAGAGCCCTAGCAGCAAGGTCCCTTTGTGTTTCTCATGAAGAAATAGCCACTATAGATTCCCACCAGGAGACCCAGGGCAGAGTCTACTTTACATTCTCTCTCTTTCCCCAGCCCTGTCTATCTTTCATCCTTCCCTCGCTTTTGCATGCAATCTGCTTTACCTTTGAAAAAGCTCTCCAGAGTGACGTGACAAGAGAGAATGGTTTCACGGCTCTTTGTGATAAAGCAAAAAACACTGAGCTGAACCGTGGCTTCAGAGTCCTGCCGCCATCAATCTCACAAGAGAGAAGTAACGAGTCAAAAACAGACAGGGTGGGATATTTCACACCAAAACAGAAAGAACACAACAGAATTCATGTTTAAACATGATTCTGAGAACTTCTTTTGGTTCTTGAGGTATAAATGATTCATTGCCGGATGCTATTGGGTCAATAAAACAGGATAGGGTTATTATCCTGGCAGATGGATCATATCTGCAATGTGGTTATTATATTGCTCACGCTCATTTACAGTAAGGGTCTTCGAAATGTCACTCTTGAGATTGTGAATTGTTTTATTTAGACATACAGTGGGCTCCATTAGGGAACGTGCTTCTGTTTTCTAACTTAAAACTAAAGTATGCATTACAAATGATAATCAAGCTGCTTTAACTCCACACGTTTTATGCAATCATGTTGATCTCAAATTACAAAATGAGGCAAAATACACAAAACTGGTCTCAAATAGGCTAAATTATCTGTCAGCATCTTATAATTCTACACCATTCTCTAGTTGTGCAATGAACAGAACTGATAATATTGATTATTTCTGCACACACACACAGAAAAAGTGCATGGGAACAACATTAAATGGACAACTTTGTTCCTTATCTACCACTAAAAGGTGCCTATTAGCAACTTAGTGTACTATATGAACCTCTCGGGTGCAATTAAGGTCCCATTTTGCTCATTCTTTATGTCTTTCTTTTAATTTGATTTATCATGGTATTATAAGGCATCATACAAAATCCAACAATTTACACAAAACCTATAAAACTAATATGTTTATGTCAGAGAGTCAGATGTTGTTCTAAAAATAACTAGTTTTAGTTTAATTTAGATTGAGCAATGCATTGTCTATTTATGAAACCATTTTAACGTTTTCAATAGTAACATTTTTACTTTAAGAATATGCAATAATGAAAAGAACTCCAACGGATATGTGAGTTTTTTTAATAAGAAAAGAACATACCATGAAACAATTAACCAAATAAAGCAATATATATATATATTAAGACACTTCTCTTCTAAGCCCAAAGGCCAAAAAAGCTGGATTTAAATAAACAAAACAGTACAAGAACATCAATTCTGACCTGCTTTCTTACAAATTACAAAAAGACTTGCAAGAAATGTATTTATGACATGATGGCTTGAGACAGTTTTTATTATTAAAACTGCTTTGAAATCTCAGAGGGAGATTTTTAAATGACGAGATCTTTCAAAAATACATCATGGCAAATTCAATAGGGTCTGTAGGATTTTCTGATAAAAAGGTGGTTACAAAGCATTGCTGTAACAAAACGATCTCACCCCCCACCCCACCCCCACCCCCAGCAGTGAAGAACAGAGAGGTCACTAGTGCAAGTATTGTATGGAAATGGCCCTTACAGTGCATTCTCTCTTGCTCTTACTAACAGCTTCAGCTGAGACACTGCAATAACAGAGAAACATCCTCAACCTCTTTTTCATGAACGCCATTGCCAGTTTTTCTAGAAAGGGAAGTCTGTAAAACAAATTGTTGGATGTACCACAGTTTTATCCATCTTTGTCAAACTTTTATCTCTATATATATATACTTAAAAAAAATCTTCAGAATGTACAAAATGACTTGATGGCCAAGAGTAAAAAGTAATTTCTTCAGCTCGTGTAAGGGACAAGCATAATGATACACACTCTCCGTACACGTACACTGTATGTTAGTACACTTCGACTGAACACGCGTTATGCTGTAACACAAAAACAGGAGAGTTTCCCTGTAACACAGTAACACCTGCTCACAGCAGTAACCTGAACTCAAACGCTTCCGCAATCACGCTAACGTCCTCTTATTATCACATTGTTAACGTAACTTCACAACACAAAATCATACATGATATATTAAATTCTTCCCTTCATAAATAAATGCCTGACTCCTACTTCCCCAAAACAGTATATACACGTGGCATCATTTGTATACATCTTCTGTGTTACATCCGAAACCAAAACCTTTAGTTCCTGAATATATGTGAATTAAATTAGTTTCTGAAAAAAAGCACAAAAAAAAGCATTGGTACTCAATCTTTGGTTCTGGTAAAAGCTTTTTTCTCAGCGCACTCTTAAAAATAAAGGTTATTTATTGGCATGGATCCAAGAAGAACCTTGAGGCTGCAGTCAACCAATCATCCGTGGAAACTTTCTTACTCTCCAATGGTTCAAATGGTTCTTCTAAGAACTGTTCACTGAAAGGTTCTTTGAGGAAGCAGAAATGGTCCTTCTGTGGCATCACTGTGAAAACCCCCTTTATTTTTAAGAGTTCAGGAACCCAAGCTTAGTTATCAATGGCAAAGCAAGCTCTGTGTTGAAGATGTAAGATCCTGCCATTAAGAGTCTGTAGATTTCACATGGCTGGTAAACACATTAGGAGGCGTTGAGGACAGACCTGCTGTAGAGGGTCTGGTAGTAGGCACCAGTGTCAATAGCGGACGGACCTGCGCTGTCATAGATCTGTTTGGTGGCCACTGGAGAAGCTGTGGTGTAGCTGTTGTAAGCCATCACCTGGTCTTGGTACGACTTGAGGTCCATCTTCTGCTCGTTGGACATGAGGTTGGTGATGGAGAACGGATGGTTGAAGTTGTAGTGGGGGTCCATGGACTTCAGAGGGTCGTTCTGTAGATCCAGGTGCTGCATGGGGCTGGCCAGCAGGTGAGGGCTGCCTCCCATTCCCTGAGAGTGCAGGTGCGAGCCGGACGGGGGCATGGAGGAGGACACCGAAGATGGGATTGGCACTGGCGAGCTGTGCGAAAGATTGGGGGCTTGAGACGTGCAATCCAGCTGCACCAGGCTCCTCTGCTGCTCCTCCGAGGCATGGGAGCTGTCGGAATGGGCCGAATCGGCACCTTCGGAGCCGGTTGCGGGACTGTGCTCCTCTTGAATCCCCTCACCGCTGTGGCCACCCTTGGAGCTGCTGCCGCCCTCCTGAGACTTCGCCGAGCTCTTTTTGCCAGATCTCTCTTCAAGCTTGAAGCGCTTCTGCCGACGCAGATAGCAGCCGTTCTCAAACATGTTCCCGGAATTGGGATGGAGCGCCCAGTAGGAGCCCTTGCCGGGCTTGTCGGGGGAACGCGCCACTTTGACGAAGCAGTCGTTGAAGGACAGAGAGTGGCGGATGGAGTTCTGCCAGCGCTGCTGGTTCTCACGGTAGTACGGGAACAGATCCATGATCCACTGGTAGATTTCGTTGAGTGTCAGCATCTTGCTGTTGGACTGCTGGATGGCCATCGTGATGAGGGATATGTAGGAGTACGGTGGCTTGGCATGGGTCAGTGAGCGCCGGTATGGCTTGGACATCTCCTTAGTCCGGTTGAGAGAGGTAGGAGAGGGGTAGCTGATCTGGGACATTGGTTGACCCATGCTTTGGTAATGCGAGAGGGGACCCAGGGAGGAGGCAGAAGAACCTAGCTGAGTCAGAGAACTGTGGTTCAGAGAGGAGCCGACAGGGGACAGGCTCATGTGGTTGGGACCTCCACCCATGCTGCTCAATGGGCTGCTGTTGAGACCTGCGCTGGGATACCCCATGTTCATGCTGGATGTGGAACAGGCCGAGTTCAGATTTATGTAGCTGTTCAAGCTGCTCACTGAGTTCATGGCGCTCGGAGAGGAATACATCTAAAAAAAAAATACAGAATTAATGTTCATCATCAACAAACAAATTAGTAAACATATATAGTTTACAAACATATACACGCAAGCCTATAGGCTTCTGCATTATAAAGTTAATGCCAAACTATAATACATTTTAACTTTGTTATATTATACGTAAATTATATATATATATATATATATATATATATATATATATATATATATATATATATATATATATCATTTGAAGTGGATCAAAACATTTCAAGTTGTCCTAAAACCTAAAACAAAAATGTGTTCTTAGGACAACTTTTATTAACTTTTTTGATTCACATCAAATGTTGACTACTGTGTATTGACTATATGTGTGTGTGTGTGTGTGTAAAGAATTTTTTACTTTTCGTTTTACATATACAACTAACTATTAGTTAAACGGAGACTATGAGTAGGTGTTTTTAAAACCTCTTTAGAATTATTATAATGAATCTCTAAAAAAGAATTAAACATATAACATATAACATATATATATATATATATATATATATATATATATATATATATATATATATTTTTTTTTTTTTTTTTTTTTTTATTTATTTTTTTTTCAAATCTCACCTGTTTGCCGTCACAAAGTGTCTGTGCACATACAGTAAATGTAAATATGAATTGAATTCATTAATGTGTTATTGTGATTCGCGGAACTCACAAAGAAAGTTTTCTGTTAGATCTACTTAAATGTAAAATGGGAACAGCAGACTGTAACGTTAAATTAAAATCACAATGTAATCGAAAGCTAAATGTCGACAATGTAATATAATGTGTTCTATTAATAAAGTACTTTTAACATGCAAATATTAAAACTATGCATTATTTTATTTTCCAAATATTTAAATGTTATTTCGTATTTTTATCTATCTATCTATCTATCTATCTATCTATCTATCTATCTATCTATCTATCTATCTATCTATCTATCTATCTATCTATATAACAATATGAACAAAATAAAACATATTTTATTATCTAAATAAAAGAAAACGGAAGATTTTCTCGAACTTACCTCACTTGCCTCGCTGTAGAACGCATTCCATTCCGGAATTTCATGAGATTCCATCTTCACGGAGCTCAACATCCCCGAATAAAGTTATAACTCGTGAAAAGCGCGATAGTGACAGCAGACTAAACGTACATTAAAATAGTCTTGACTTTTTTTTTTAGGTTTTCTTAAAAAAAAATAATAATAAAAAAAATAAACGTCCCACAAGACAACACACTTGTGTAATTCCACGTTATTTTACAGCATATACTCTAATAAACCGTTTTAAATAGTTAGTGAGTTGTTGTCTTCAGTCCTGTGGATCAATTAGATGTTTTCTCATGATTAGTTAACTTAGTTCACTCAGTTTTTTTGCGTGGCAAGACCAGTAAACATTTTCAAGTAATCCCGAGGAGTCCAGAGTGGAGCTGTGGTGGACACTGCGTCAGGTCTCTGAAGGAAAGCCTCACCTCAGGCTTTAAACACGCGCAGGTGAGGGACCGCCCAGCAGGCCCCGGGACTCGGGAAGACGGCCCTAAAGGTCTCCCCTGCCCCCTGCTGTTCTGGATATTGGCCTGCCGACGCGTCCATCTCAATTCTCATCCCAGACAACTTCAGGCCTACAATGGAATTGAATGAAATGGAGATGGGGCTCTGCTGTAACTTACAGAAGGATGGGCGTCTTTACAAGTCAGGCTGCTATGAGAATTTATAAACTAAACACCCCTTAAAACCGTTATGTATTTATATTCCGGCTTCGCGGGGCTAATTGCTTTCATGAACGGTTATTCCATATACGTAGTAAGGTTTTACAGAATAAAACAGAGCTAATAAAGTGTAATGATATTTTTAAAAAGCATTCTTCCACCAAACAATGAAGTTCCTCGGAAACAGTTGTGGTTCTAACAAAGTAGTTGCCGAGCAACACGCAGAAGTAAACAAAGGTGTGTTTGTAGTTTATTTTACAGCAGCTTTGCACCTGGCTCAGCCAATCAGAATCAAGGACCGTTTTATAAATCATTATAGACGTCTGTTGGTCTAGAATAGATAGATAGATAGATAGATAGATAGATAGATAGATAGATAGATAGATAGATAGATAGATAGATAGATAGACAGACAGACACGGGTATGAAGTTATTTAGCTTTATTCTCGTGTCAGATTCTTTCATGACTGATGCAATGCGTTTTGTTTTTGATTCGTCGTCATCAGTCAATCATTTAATGCTTCTTCTGTCATCAGTGATGTGTTCAGGGTGGTATAAACTCATCAGGGCTTAAACTCATCACGGCAGGGGTCCACATCAGTAATCTGAGGTGCTAGATTTAAAGTTGTTAAATCCCCTCGGCTATCACTCTCAGCTCGGTCACAGTGAGCGATGGACGGTGATTAATTCTCGAGATGATCTCATGCCGTCTTTTCTCAAACCTGGCTCAGGGCATGTGTGCGCTGAAAAACTAAAAAGCATGCAACAGAATCAAAATACACCGATTTGATTGTTGAGCAGAATATGGTTCAAATTTAAAGCGACAAAACTGCCTTTCCGAATATTTTATAGGCTATTATATTCGTTTTATTTATATTTTCTGCTTATTTTTTATTTTGTAAAATAAAAACAACAACATTATTTGCAAGTTTAAACGTGCACAAGCGCGGATTCTAACTTATAAAACGTTTTGCCCCACAAAATATAATTGTGAACAAACTGTTCTTGGCTTGAAGCAGCAGCAGCTATGCGCGACTCTGAATACACATCTGTTGTTAGGCGCAGACAGGAGCATCACAATCTCAATGCATTTCCTAATGGCTAATGAATGGAGATGTAATTGATCAGTTGGCGGGGGGTCGACAGGATTAGGAGAGACCTGACCCCCAAAAAGCGACTTCATGGGGTGTTCCCACAACCCTCTAAAATATTTTTTATATAGGCTATAATTACACTTATTCACAGAATATATTCAATTCTTTCTTAGCCAGTTATTCTTTATTTTATGATCAGACTGTTTGCGACTATTTTTCACTGCGCACGTTCCTGTAATAATTCAAATGCATGTGGGTGAATGATGAAAACTGAAACACAGAGAGATGTCTTGCGCACTTGCACACGTGTCTATCTGGTGTCCTGCAGGTTTTCTCCTCAGCAGTGATCGCTGCAGGGTCTTGAGATGGTGGATTGGTGAACACACATCTGAATCTGAATCCTGCTGCTGTCTCAGGCCGAAGCAGCGGCGCATCGGTCATTAACACCTCTATAATTGAATAACAATAGTCTTAATGGGCAACGCTAATGGAGGAAGCAGAATATTAGAAACGTGTCTTAAGGCTTTTGAGGAGTCAAACAGCAGTGAGTCATTAATGATAGTTTAACAAGAGGAATTCACATGGAAGCCTTTAAATAACATGTAGATTTCAGACAGGAAGTGTTCACCCGACAATCTGTTAAATAGCCTACAAGAAGTAGCCTACATCTTGCAAGAACAATATCAACATATAGCCTACATATTGATTATCACTGTACAATGCTCATTTAATACCGTTTTTTTGTTCACAACTACTGCTCTTTTGTATGACTGATTTTAGGTAAATATTATTAGGCTAATAATATTTTATTATTGTTTATGTGCGTTTCTTTTTTTTATTGCTCGCCGAAATCAATTAGTCACGTGTTCCACATCTGACCAATAATTACGCCGAGGCTGCAAATTCGATTCTGTTATAACTCTATAGTAAAGTATATCTGTAGAATTACACACAACGGTCTTTGTGGGCTGTACTGGTTCCAAAACTCCTAGTGTTGTTTTAAGTCCAAGCTATTGCCCCACTGTTTTTTATTTGTTTTGTTTTTTTACAATTTGGTACAGATCCTGACTTTATAAATTCTGTCCAGTTCCATGAGGTACAATGACAATTATGCCATTTACTGAACATTACTTTTTTTTTTAGTATTTAATTCCATCGCTTACCAACTTGTCGCAATGTTTGTAGAATATCTCCATCTGCTGGACAAAACTTAGCATTACAGCAAAGATGACCTTCACGAATCCCAGAGAAAAACCAAAGAGACTTTCTTCAAGCATTTCAGTATTATTTATATACTACTGTAGTTTTACCCTTTTTTCGTTTTGTTACATTTTAGGATTTTTTTTTTTTTTTTTTTGCAATTAGCTTATTATTAAACTAAATGAAAATTTGTTAAAACAGTATTTTAAAATGTATAATATTACATTAAGTTTAGTAAATAATTACCCTGCCATTTGACATAACATTGCAGTCATTTACAGATTTGATAATCATTTGGTTTAACTGCTAAACATGGTTTAACTGCTAACTGTAAAACATCACATATGCTTGACCATACTATAAATAAATCGAAACTGTGATGTTTGAAATCATGTCCTTTCCCAACACAACCACAGCAGATAAGCAACGGCAAAGAAAGCAAACATACTCTAACCTTGAACAGCTTTCGAGTCTCCAGTTCATATAAAAACAACCCAATGAGCTTTACACATCACACTTTCATAATGAGGTCTTCTCGCTTATACAAAACAATGCATATTTACCCAAGTCAACTTTACTGTTAAAAAAGTCAAATAATAAATTATTACTAATAAACCCTTCCCACCCTTTAAAATCACTTGAAGGGTTAAATCAGCAAACAATGAATTCACTTTTCTTAAAAAAAAAAAATTCAGCATTTCTGCAGACTTTGGTCAACATTTGCGTCACTAAAATGAGTGAAGAATTACAATGAACAGCAACAGTCTCTAAGGGTGTGTGAAAAGTCAATCTTTTAATTTAAATACAATTTAAGCTGTAACATAAATGCTGATTAAACAAAAGTCTTACAGAACAGTTCTTGTGCATTCATATATTTAGTCATATATTTTCCAATTTCATAAAGCAAGACTGAAGACATCTCTAAACAATATGGAGAACCAAACCTACAGTGGTTCCATCCAAATAAGTTTGGGGCCGTTGTATAACAAGTCTACATGTCTAATAGACAGACGCTGGCACTTTCGAATCTTTTACATTAAAACAATCATCCTAAAGTATGCCTTTGACATGTAAAAATGGAAAGAAAACAATCTGGACCATAAACTTGTAAAAAAAACAGAGTGGATCTATTGTCATATATATCATCACCTCCAGGGATTTAAAAGCCAATGGGTTACAATAGAAAATATAGTGATCTGTTTACTTGTAATAAAAATCTATTGTGTGTCTACCCATAAAGGTTTAAATATACGTTCCCAATGTAAAACTTTCCTTGTTCTCTGACCAAATCCACAAAAAATATGTTATAGCATCATATGATACGACAATATTCAGCATGTCTATCTTTGGTGTTCTATTCATTCAAAGACTTAGTGGTACATAAAGCAACATAGTATCAAATCTAGAGATTGCACATCTATAACCATTGAACGGGATAATTCTTGTACAATCTACACGGAGTAAAAAACATAAAGCTATCTAATATACATGCTGTATCAAGAAGCAATCTGAAGGAAGGGCTTTTAGCACTTAGTAATATTCCTGGACTATTTAACAGTTTTATGCAGCATAGACGACAGCAAAGACAAGAGCGGGCCTGCAGTTCTGTGATTGTAAAGGAAGCGGCGCTTCCAAACACGCTTCCCGCTGTACAATCTGCATCTGTCTGGTGGATTGAAGCACATTCTGGGAAATCACCCCACCGGATCTTTGAAATGTGTGTTTTTTATTCTCTTCTCATAGTCAATACAACACAGTAGGTGAACCTGGTTTTGGTTTGCAGACTGGAAGTTCTCAAAGCGCTGCTGAAGAATCGATGCGGACCAACAAATCTGAAATAAGTGCTGGAGGGTTTAATACGTGGGCATCTCTGAAGAGAACAATGGCTGTGTTCTCCATGGTCTCAGCCGAAACAGAGACAGGGGAGAGAAGGAAAAGGGGGATTGAACCAGCGAAAGGCAAGAGGAGGCCGGGGTGGATGGAGGAAGAGGACCGTCTCTTCAGTGCTGACCGCCAACATTTAGAGGGCTCAGGACCGCACCTCCCTCAGAGAGAGCTTTGAGTTCTGTTGGGGAGGCATTAATATAGACAATATATTAATAAATAACATCTATATACACACACCCACAATTTCATTCAAAAGTTTGGAGATCGTAAAATTTTATATTTGTGTAAATATTCTCACCGAGGCTGCATTAAAAAAAAATATATATATAGTAAAATTTGTAATTTTCTGAAATTTCCTTACTGTTTTCTATGTGAATATATGATACAATATATTTATTCCTGTGATTTTTCAGCATCATTACTCCAGTCAGTGTCACATAATCCTTCGGAAATCATTCTGATATGCTGATTTCTTATTATCATCAGTATTAAAAACAGCTGGGCTGCATCATATTTTTGTGGAATTTTTTATCATGAATAAATAGTATGATTTTCATATTTCTGAAATTTCCAGAAATCTTACAAATGTCACTTCTGATCAACTCAATGCATCCTATCTGAATAAAAGCGTGTTATCAAACCTGCTGCTGGCCGTTAGGGGTCTCTTTCCTTCTTCACCTTCACATCGCCCGCCAGGATGGTAGAGATCTCTCCTTGCATGAAGGCCCACGGCACGTTGGAGCCCACGAGGGGGCACTTCTCTCCACTGGGGCAGTACACCTCATTCCCTGAGCCCTGCCTGCAGATGAAGTCCCGAGTGCAGGGGAAGCAGAACTTGTGCCCGGGCACCGACGGACACTGGACGAAGTGTGTGTCCTCCAGGCGCTCGTGACAGATGGTGCAGCACAGAGGAGCTCCTCCTCCTCCTCCAGCTCCTCCTGAGCCTTCGCCTCCCATGACGGCGCTCTGGTCAGAGAGGGACGCGGTGACGGTCGTGGTCGGTCCTCCTGTGCTGCTGCCTGCTGATGGTTCTCCGTTACGTGACGCCAGCCGCCGCTGAGCACCTGTAGGTGAAGGGCTCGTGCTGTTTTGCCGCCCTGTGTTGGCTGAGTGGGCACCACTGCTGCCCGGAGCATCTTTAGGGGCTTGGGTGGCCGTGCCGACATTGTCAGCCACACTCATGAGCGCCGAGATGGGTGACGGGTCACTACCGTGTGCCCCCATGCCCTCTGAAGGCTGGCCCACGCTGGCTAGCGATGTTGCAGGCATGTGGCCGGGCAAGCCGGGATATGCGGCAAACGACCAATGCTGGCGCATCTCCTCTGAGGTCATCCTCTCGGCGCCATCCGGCTCGGGCGAGGCTTTGCGTCGGCGCACTCTTGGCTGTGTGGGACGGGCGATGTGGCAGAGCGCGGTGGGTAACATGGAGCAGCTGGGGTCCAGGTAAGGCTGCGGGAGGGATTCCGGGGCCGGAGCGTCTTTGAACGCCCGCACTCCATCGCTGAGCAGCTCCGACAGGAGGCGCCAGTCGCCCGTGCCGTGCCTTTTCTCATACTCCACGTATTTGTACCCCGAGTTAATGACCTTGCCGGTGTCTTTCTGAGAGTCATGGAACATCTGCTTGACCAGCGCTAAGACGCTGGAGAACACGTTACCGGATCCACACGGGTACTCGATGAAGACCTTCAGCTCAAACTCAACCATCAGCTTGGCGTCAAAAGCGAACACCCTTCCCAGCAGGCCGTGGTCTTTCTTAAAACGCACATTGAACGGGGAGCAGCCGGAAAGTGTGTGCAAGGCCTCCCGCATGTGTTTGGGGCGTCCAGCCCAGTCTTCGGCACGATTCCGGATGCTTTCAGAAAGCTCACCGAGGGCTTCGGCGGTCCTCTGCTTCTCCTTGAGCTCCTTCTCGAATTCCGGGCTCATGAAAGACGCCACACCCACATTCATCCCCATGCTCATGGCCTGTCTCTTACTGAGCTCGTTCAACATGGGGGCAGAGATGGTTAAGGGAGCGCCAGCTCGGGCGTTCAGACCCGGTACAGCAGTCAGCAGGCCGTGAGGGGCTCCGACAAGCCCTTGCGCCATTAAATTGGGTGGCACAGCCCCCACTAAAGTTCTCCTGGCGGTAGGACTCTGTCTACTCACCTCAGGCGGACCTCCGTCTTCCAGTCTGGGCAGCCCATTGGGCAGCCTGTATTCTCCTCTTCCCCGTTCATATCGCTCGGAGGGCGGTCTGCCGGTCTCCACGGGACCCTCCTTCCCCGCGGGAGCGTGTTTACCGGAGGCCTGCGGACCCGGAGATCTGCCGTCCTGCATCACATGTGTTCTCTTGAGCTGCCGCGCCGCGTCGATCAGCAGCTCGATCCGGTCCGCGCCCTCGTAGTTCACGCATCCTCTGCACACGGCCTCGCTGAAGTCCCAGATCATCGCCCACGGCATCTTCGGCAGGTCGCAGAGGTAGCACCACTGCCGCCTGGAAGACGCCTGCGAGGAAGAGGACATGTTTGATAGGCCCTCGCGATCTTGCGTTCTCAAATCCACCGTGAATCTCTTTCACAGCCAGCCTCCGAGCGCCTGCGGTCGATGATCTCCTCGTTACGGGCGACTATAAGCAACTCCGTTGGATTTTGTGTCATTCAGAATCGAGGTGTTTGATGTTTCTGCCAAATCGTCAGGGCCGCAGAGGTTCTGCTGGAAGACTTTCCGAACGTTACGCAAGTCTGACCCGTTGAATTCTGGGAAGTGTAGTTTTGTACAACCGAACGCGTTTCCCTCGTAATGCTTTTGCTAAAAAGAAAGTCCTTTATTTGTAAAATAATTAAGGAAGAGAGCCATCGGACATCACATAGGCCTAATCTTTATTATTATTATTATTGAGAAGCTCACAACATATATGTAAAATATAACTTATTTAATTGTGTTTATAGCTGAAATAATTAGTATGCATTTATTTAAGCACTATTTTCTCTGATCTATATAGAATATATTACAGTATAGTATATTTATAATATAGTTTCATTTGTTGTATCTCGAACTATAATGACTTATATTGTCACCTTCATTTATCATTAACATGTATTTCTTTATTATATTTTGATAATAAATCATCATTGCTTAGTCAAAACACTTATAACCAGACTAGCAATATTAAATGTTAAATGTGAAAATGGCAACATGTTCTTGCAAAAGGTTTGGGGACTGCAATTCCCATTTTACAAATAGTTGACGTCACGTCCGCTATTCCCAACTGCGCGTTTCAAAAACTTCCGGTGTTATATTACAAAGATGATGACGTTCCGTGTAAATGTAGCAGAGACTTTGAATGTAGTTAATGCTGTTCTTCCGTTTATTTGTTTAACATTTTAATTCTGTTCATAAGGCACTTGTGATACTTTTTATTTTTATTTTTATAAGGCTTAATGCTACCTAATTAAGAAACGTCTTATTATTTTTAATATTTTATTTGAATTGTAGGATTTGGTAAATATATGCTAAGTGAGTACTTATTTTAAACATAGATTTGTATAAACAGGAAATGATATCACACAACAGTATGCAAATACACTGGATGAATAAATAATTATTCAATACACAACCTTCATCTTTCTTGAAAATCTTTTTAACCTTGTAAAATCTAAATAATCATAATGTTCACAACGTGCGAAAAACTTAAAGTACACAATCTACTACATGTTTTCTGCTATCTGATTAATTAATTAATTTTATGTAAGTTGCCTGTTATACCGTGATAAAGTCACTGATTTACAATTTATCAGAATTTTATCTTATATTTTGACCATATATCAGTATCTCCACCAAATGCAAACTTAAATATATATAATATTTTTTTTTCTTTTTTATTCTTACTATCATTTCATATAGGCTTATATTTCATTAAGTTCAGTGTAGTGAGAGTTCACTTGTGTCTCAATGTCCAGTCCAAGGGCTGAAATGTCCACCACAACAGGAGTATAGTTGTAAGTGTAAGAGCAAAAAATGTGTTAATACCAAAAGTTAGAGTATAACACTCAATAGAGAGGTTAACAGCTATCTGAAACCTTCCAACAAAAAAGGGGCAAAAGAATAAGGGAAAGGTTAGTGATGGAAAAAATACCCATATACAGGTGCTGGTCATATAATTAGAATATCATCAAAAAGTTGATTTATTTCACTAATTCCATTCAAAAACTGAAACTTGTATATCATATTCATTCATTACACACATACTGATATATATATATTTATTTATTTTAATTTTGATGTTTATAACTGACAACTAAGGAAAATCCCAAATTCAGTATCTCAGAAAATTTGAATATTGTGAAAAGGTTCAATATTGAAGACACCTGGTGCCACACTCTAATCAGCTATCAACTCAACACCTGCGAAGGCCTTTAAATTGTCTCTCAGTCTAGTTCTGTAGGCTACACAATCATGGGGAAGACTGCTGTCTTGACAGTTGTCCAAAAGACGACCATTGACACCTTGCACAAGGAGGGCAAGACACAAAAGTTCATTGCAAAAGAGGCTGGCTGTTCACAGAGCTCTGTGCTCAAGCACATTAATAGAGAGGCAAAGGGAAGGAAAAGATGTGGTAGAAAAAAGTTTACAAGCATTAGGGATAACCGCACCCTGGAGAGGATAGTGAAACAAAACCCATTCAAAAATGTGGGGCAGATTCACAAAGAGTGGACTGCAGCTGGAGTCAGTGGTTCAAGAACCACTACACACAGACGTATGCAAGACATGGGTTTCAGCTTCGCATTCCTTGTGTCAAGATACTCTTGAACAACAGACAGCATCAGAAGCGTCTCGCTTCAAAAAGGACTGGACTGCATGCTGAGTGGTCCAAAGTTATGTTCTCTGATGAAAGTAAACTTTGCATTTCCTTTGGAAATCAGGGTGCCAGAGTCTGGAGGAAGAGAGGAGAGGCACACAATCCACGTTGCTTGAGGTCCAGTGTAAAGTTTCCACAGTCAGTGATGGTTTGGTGTGCCATGTCATCTGTTGGTGTTGGTCCACTGTGTTTTCTGAGGTCCAAGGTCAACGCAGCCATATACCAGGAAGTTTTAGAGCACTTCATGCTTCCTGCTGCTGACCAACTTTATGGAGATGCAGATTTCCTTTTCCAACAGGACTTGGCCCCAGCACACAGTGCCAAAGCTACCAGTAGCTGGTTTAAGGACCCCTGTTCTTAATTGGCCAGCAAACTCTCCTGACCTTAACCCCATAGAAAATCTGTGGGGTATTTTGAAGAGGACGATGCGATGATGCCAGACCCAACAATGCAGAAGAGCTGAAGGCCACTATCAGAGCAACCTGGGCTCTCATAACACCTGAGCAGTGCCACAGACTGATCGACTCCATGCCAAGCCGCATTGCTGCAGTCATTCAGACAAAAGGAGCCCAACTAAGTATTGAGTGCTGTACATGATAATACTTTTCATTTTCATACTTTTTTGTTGCCCAATATTTCTAAAAATCCTTTCTTTGTATTGGTCTTAAGTTATATTCTAATTTTCCGAGATACTGAATTTGAGATTTCCCTTAGTTGTCAGTTATAATCATCAAAATTAAAAGAAATAAACATTTGAAATATATCAGTATGTGTGTAATGAATGAATATACAAGTTTCACTTTTTGAATGGAATTAGTGAAATTAATCAACTTTTTGATGATATTCTAATTATATGACCAGCATCTGTACTGTATATATGCCGAGCTGCTGCTGCAGCTGAAAGCAGCAATCACAGCATGTACCTGTGAAGATGAGGCACGACACAAGGCAACAATTAAATCAGGGAAATGCATTTAAATTGCATTTTTGTTCTGTGTTGCACTCAGAACTCATTTATGTTGCCTTTTTTTAATGTTCTTGTCAAGGCATCAAAACTGAGAGACATTCTCTTCTGCTTTAATTAAAGTGACTACTAACCAAACCCCTACTGTTGTAATTGCTTAAATGATCTTCCCCCACACATACAGAGCCACTGAATTCCTATAAAACTGCATAACAATTATGTGTAAGGAGTCTTCTGTGCAAAACCCATTCAACATGATTTTGTGGAAAAGGCAGGATTGGTTCAGCTAGGCATATTCCGATATCTTTCAGTATAAAGGATTTATTAAACTTTTGATAGTGTTTATGGTTAATGAAGTCTTTGACTCTCAGATACACTCATACTCTTAAAAGTAAAGTTTCATTATTGGCATCTTTGGTCCAAAGAAGAACTTTTAATATCCATGAAAACATTCCGTTCCGCAAAAGATTCTCTACACTCTTAAGTTCAGTCAAAAATAATAAATGTCATCATCTGTATCAATATCTTTCTTTTGTTGAACACATAGTATTTTGTTTTCATACTATGGAAGTCAGTGGCTACCAGTAACTGTTTGGTTCACAACATTCTTTGGGAACAAGTCTTCTGTTGTGTTGAAAAATGGAAAGGTTCCATGGATGTTATACATTAATGGAAGCAGATAAGAGTAAGATCATTAAAATATTTTTCACACTAAGAAAAAAGTATTTTTTTAATTTTTAATTTTATTTTTTTTAAAGGGAATGTTTCACTGAAAGATCCTTCGGGGAACCCAGAATTGTTCTTCTATTGCATTGCTGTTAAAATGAATTTTTTTCAACTTAATTTTTTCTTTGTACCTTTATTTACTAAAAAAAATCCACAAAATGGCTCACCAAGTGTGCAGACCACCTCAACTCCTCCATTATACACAGAGGATGTACTGGAGGGCTCAGTGTGGTCCCACATCAGCTGAACTTAGTTAAAGACCTGTCCATGTCCAGCTGTAGCCTGGAATGACTCTTTTTCCCCAATCGCAACATGTTCTTGTTGTCTGCTTTCTTGCATTCATTTTTCCCCCAAATGCATCTGTAACCTCATTGAGTGTGTCCATATACACCTCTGCTGCTGCCTCAAAAAACCATTCCTTGCTCAGGCATCGGCAGGACCAAAGAAGTACAGAAAGCCCCTGACATTATACCAAGTGTAACAGTGTTTAGATGGAAGTAGCTTGTGTCAGCCAGAATAAATTAGTAGCTGTCCTAATGTGGCTCCAAATATCCTGTCAGCATGGCACTCTGAACGTACCCTGTGGCTCGTTGTGTTCAGGAGGAATGACGCTGTAGATATGTGAGAAATAGGCCACTTCTGTGGAGGTGACCATTGCAAAGTTGAACTGTAGGTAGCTCAGAGCAATTAAACTAGTAGCAAAGCATAGAAGTATGTAATTTGTGACAAGAAAAAGACCTTGAGTTACTATTAGAGGTTTTGTGTTTAAGTAAGACTGGACAGAGCATGGCCTGATATGACTACGTCCAGATGGGGAATAGGCATGAATACGTCCTGGATGAGTGGAGGAAAGAAATAACAGGAAATGTTTCGGTTAATGATTAGAAATCAGTGCCACTATAAGACTCACGAGGCACGTGTATAGCTTGAGTGAGGCATCATTATTATATTAATCACTGGAGAATGTCAATGCAGTTAACCATTTTTTTTTTTTTACTAAAGTTCTAGTTAAATTTTAAGATTCTGAAGTAAAAAAACAAACAAAAAACAAACAGATATTATTATTATTTTTCAGCCCAGAGGAAGGTCTGGTTAAAGAACTGTTTTCAAAGGCACCTATCATAATTAAATAAAACAAAATTATGATGGACAAGGGCCCCTGATGAACTAAACATTAATGTATCATTTCCATTGTAACAGGAGTATTTGCCACACTAAATTATTAGTATATTATGGAGTAAAGTGTACTGTTATCTGTCTGAGCAACATAAAAATATGAAGAAAAAAACAACAACAATATACTCACCACTTCATCTGAGATGGTTTTGGGTCCCACCAAGTAAGGGGTAAGGGAAGGTTTATGATGGAGACTTTGACCTTTCTGTGTGCATTTATAAGCCTTGATCGTGTGTGTGTGTGTGTGTGTGTCTGTGACAAAATGTAAAGTAAATCGAATGCTGATTAAAATCATTTAACCGTATTAATTCACGTTTATTTGTATATCACTTTTTACTATACATATCGTTTCAAAGCAACTTTACACAAAAAAAAAAAACAAAAAAAACAAACAAACAAACAAACAAACAAACACATTTTATGACCCGGGTTAATAATAATAATAATAATAATTATAATATGAAAAAAATGACTGTTTTACGAGGTGGCGATTTCGTATGAATTCGTATGTTTGTCTTAAGAAAACGAGCGAATTCACAATTAAACACTGCGCTAAAACTTTATGTTGAGGGGAAATAAATAATTAAAACAAAACAAAATAAAATAAATAAAATAAACACGCAGAACGTGCGCGTGCGCGGTACGCCGCACATGCGTCTGGTCACCTTGGTAACGGTTTGTTGACACCGTCTTTTTTGGCGTGATGAGACTGAAACGGCTGCACATACGATACTACCCACCAGGTAACATACATATTTAACACACCATTTATGTAGTAAAGGTTTGCTGAGTGCCTGCAAACGATTTGATTCGAATTTGCAAAATAAAGCCAGTTTTGTTGTTGCTCAGGAATATTCCTGGACTATGAGAAAGGGGGGCAGCTTAGGACGAAATCCATCGATCTGCTGAACTTGACTCCAGAGTATGACTGAAAAACTAGCTCACTCACTGAACTAACGTTACTGACTGATAAACACTGATTAACTGACGACCTCTTTATGTGACAAACACTTCCCTTCTCTAGGACTGATGTGTCTGAGTTAGTGTCCGACATTAGAGCAGCTGAACCTCTCATCAGCTCATCCTGCGCTGAGCAGCTCAAAGTCCTGATCGGCAAGCTACAAGAGAAAGTCAGCCAAAAGGACGACCGCAAGTTCTACCTTTTCAGGGTAAATACTGACCAGTTTCATCACTTGCTCATTAATGGATGCTCTGTAGTGAATGGGTGCCGTCAGAATGAGAGTCCAAACAGCTGATAAAAACATCACAATAATCCACACCACTCCAGTCCATCAGTTAATGTCTCGTGAAGAGAAAAGCTGCATGTTTGTAAGAAACCAATCCATACTTTAGAAATTGGAATTATTTTGGCCAGATGTGACAGTTAAAAGTTAAAACACCTTATGATGGGATGCATGCAGCTTTTCTTTTCACAAGACATTAACTGATGGACTGGAGTGGTGCGGATTACTTGTGGATTATTGTGAAGTTTTTATCAACAGTTTGGACTCTCATTCTGACGGCACCCATTCATTGCAGAGCATCCACTGGTGAGACAAAATGATTAATTTTTCCAAGTCTGCTCCGATTAAAAAACTCATCTCAATAAAAAAAAAAAAAAAAAAATTGGGGTGAACTATTCCTTTAAACAGCATTTTATATTTATTATACATGTACTTATGTTCCCTCTTATAATTTAGAGACATTGTTCATTTGTTACACAGCACAACTATTTAAAAGGACTTGTAAAGACACTACAACACTACATCATGATTTTGTCCAAAATAAGATTCTGCTGCTTTCGTTTATTACCACCACGATTATATATAAACTAAATAGTCGAATGAAATGCTTTTTAAAGACATTTACTCTGATCAGCAACTCTTATATCGATATTACCCACTAGGTGGCAGCAGAGGGTAAACTGCAGTTTTTGTGCATAGTAATTATGTATGGAAATCACACAGTCATGCTTATAGTTCTGAAATGAATGAATGTGGTCAAGTGCATCCCCCCTCAGAGAATTCGTCTCTCTGTCTTCCTCTACAGGCACTCCAGGCTCACATCTTGCCCCTGACGAATGTAGCCTTCAATAAATCAGGATCGAGGTGAGTTTATCAGCCGTGCTCACATGCCTGCTCCCCCTCCCATCCGCTAATTCTGCCTCTCTCCTTTACTTTCCGTCTGTTTGCAGTTTTATAACCGGAAGCTATGACAGGACTTGTAAAATATGGGACACCGCATCTGGAGAGGAGCTGCACACTTTGGAGGGTCACAGGAACGTTGTGTATGCCATCGCTTTCAACAACCCTTACGGGTAACAGCAGGGCTCTTGTGCATTTGATCACTCATGCCCTGAATCGTTCAGAATGGCTTACCCTTCATCTTTTCCCAGTTTTTTTTCTTTTAAAGCCCTTTCCATCACCTGTCTGTCTCTTTCTGCAGGGTTAGGGCACTGCAGGGTAACTGGAGTTGTTATTACAATGGGACTATGTGTCACTTTGAGTCATAACAGGAGCCCTTGTCCTTTTTTCTCGCTCGCTCTCTCTTGTTTTCGCTCTCAGAGACAAGGTTGCCACTGGCTCATTTGACAAGACCTGCAAATTGTGGAGTGCTGAAACAGGAAAGTGTTTCTACACATTTCGAGGGCACACAGCAGAAATCGTACGTTTGCATTCTCACTGTTTTCTCCCTTCATTCACTCTTAGTCAGCAGTTTAAATAACAGTTCACCCCAAAATGATAATTCAGGCCTCATTTACTCACCCTCATGTCATTCAGACCCGTATGACTTTTCTTTTTCAGGACATATTTCTTGTCATGAGACACACTGAGACCAATTGACGTCATTGACTTCAAGCATGGCACAGTGTGTCTTGATATGTTTCAGTGTATCTGATTTAAGCCATTTCATTTTCAGTCTGTTCCTCCCACAAAGGCTGTGAAAGACTAGAAATATAGCATGAGTAATATGCTTTTATGTTTGTTGCCCTTTTTCAAGCTCGATAGCCCAGTCCCAATTCACTTTATATTTGCCGGGACATTCTGCAAAACTTGTGTTCCGCAGAAGAAAGGAAAACAAATAGGTTTGGAATGTCAGGAGTACAGTGAAATGAACACACTACCACCCAAATGTGGGTATTTGTATGCAGACAAATACCAAGTTTTGGTTCCCATTGACTTCTGTTGTATTTTCTGTCCATTCAATGGATGTCAATGGGAACTGAACCTCTTTGGTTACCAAAATATCTTCTTTTAAGTTCCACAGAAGAAAAAGAAAGTCGTGAGAGTTTAAAATGATACGAGGGTGAGTAAATTATGACAGAATGGTCATATCTGGGAGAACTATACCATTAAGACATCTAGGACTGAAATGCTGTCCCTCAGGAGCAATAATGCATGCTTGATTTGACACTTTAAAAAAAAAAGAATAGTAATCCACTAATGCGTGTGTTTGATTCTTTGTGTGTTTGAATGTTTTTATTTGTTTGTAGTATTTTAAAAAGAAGTACAGTAGGCGGGACTTTTAAAACACAATTTAGGGGGCGTAAATCGGATTTCAAAAGACAATAGTGTAAATGGAAAGTTATCTGAGACCGTAACTAAAGTGGACCAAAATGAGATCCAATCCACCTTCAAGGCCAATGAGAGAAAATTAGCGTCCCATCTCTTAAGGGGCACCAAATTAAGTATGTTGTACAAATAATGTCTAGAGGTTTTAATTAGGATGCCAGATGGGACAGAACCCTGTGCATTTATATTGTGCTTTTGGAATTTGGTTGATTAATCTCAAATACTGTCTCTGTTTTCTGTGTGTGCCTGCTATTAGGTCTGCTTGGCCTTCAACCCTCAGAGTACCCTGGTTGCTACAGGCAGCATGGACACCACGGCTAAATTATGGGATGTTGAGAGTGGGAAAGAGGTGTCCACATTGGCAGTACGTCTCACCCTGTGGTTTCTCTGCATTATTGTTCATCATCTTGCTTCATCATTTTCCCCCTCGTGTGCTCATCTCCTACAGGATTTTTAATGATTTCTCTCCAGTGATCAGTGAAAATTCATCCATGCATGTGTTTAATAATAGATTTGGCATCAAATCTGTCATTACGACCATTTATGGGATAATTCAAGCATTCCACTTTGTTTAGTGGAACAGCAGTGTGCTGAATACAAACGGGTGTGTCATGTGACACCGTCTGAACCGGAGCGGTATAGATGTGAGAAACTTGCATTGATTCAGTTCAGTTACTGGAGTCAGTGGCTCTTAAATATTTTAGTCACACTATCTAAAAAAAAAGAAATTCTACAGTCACCCCAAAAATCTTGTAGACACCCTGAGCAGTGTGTGTGTGTGTGTGTTTGTGTGCGCGTGTGTACTGTGTAATTACCCCTCTCAACCTTCTAATTATTTCTCGGTAGCACTTTATTTTACAGTCCTGTTCCCCATGTACATACTATGTACTTATTATAGTAACAACAATAACTATGTAATAACTAGGTACTAACCCTGAACCTACCCCTAAACCTAACCCTACCCCATGTAGTTACCTTGTATTACCAGAACTTTCTTAGATAAATACACTGTAAGTACACTATAAGTACATGTAAGTACACGCACTGTAAAATAAAGTGCAACCTATTTCTCTATGAATCTAAATTATAAATAGCTCAGTGAGTTCTTACAGATGAATTGGGGAAATTCATATGAAGTGAAAAAGGCTGCCTTTGTATTAAAGCATCCTCTCTCCGCTCACAGTGTTTCTCCGTTCAACACTTTCTCAGGGTCACTTCGCCGAGATCATCTCTCTCTCCTTTAACACAATGGGTGATCATTTGGTGACGGGGTCGTTTGACCACACTGCCATTCTGTGGGACGCTTGTTCTGGCAGGTTGGTGTATACATTAAAGTTCATGTTTTAACTTCCTTTTCACTACAATACAGCAACAGCCAATTTTTAAATCTCTTCATTTCCTTGAGCTCTGATATAGACAACGCTGTAAATAGAAAACAGCAAGATCTAAATCAGTCGTATCATTCTTATATATTGTAATAATGTCCATCCCTCAATCTAAGGCAATAAGGCATTACAGACACACCAGTATGACTTTCTGTAAAGTTGCGTTGAAATGATGTGTTTTATGAAAAAAGTTTTACATTTACCAGGGTTTTATTAAACTTAATTAAATTTTTTTAAGACAAAGTAAAGAAAGTTTAGGCACCAACTTGAAAACATTAATATGTTCTCTAAATAGAATTGTCTAGGGAGCTCAAAACGAGTTGCGTAAGCAACAGTTTGAAAATACAGGTTTTGAAACGATCTCAGTTACTCTTTAATTCATTAAAATCACACACACACACACACACGCACGCACACACACACACACACACACACACACACACACACACACACACACACACACGCACGCAAACACACACACACACACACACACACACACACAAACAAACACACCATGGGATTTCTCAGAAAGCAAGTCAACTATCTTCAATTTGAATTTGATTCTATTTCAGTTTGAAGTAAATATATATATCTTAATTTAAGGTTGATTAGAGAAAAATACATTTAATACCACAACTTTCCTGCTCTGATTTAAGGCCTTTTTAAGTCTTTAATTTGTGCAAATTAGAAGCCCTGGATAAATGTGGCTTGACGTCCCACAGTGTGTACTTTGTCTGTCTCTTGTAGCAAAGTTCACGTTCTCACAGGTCACCGAGGAGAAATCAGTTGTGTTCAGTTCAACTGGGACTGTTCCCTCATCGTCACGGCCTCTCTGGATAAAACCTGCAAGGTTTCTGTCTCTCTTCACTCTGTAATTCTCATTCTGTCTTGTGTAAGAGCCTCTTAAATGATGATTTTCCCCCTGAGGTCCATTTATGATAATTTTAGTTTTTCCCTTCCCAGTTTATGTCAGTTGCATTAGAAGCAGTGTGATAGCAAGATGCTGAATCAAATTAATTTGGTTATAAATTCATATTTATGTAGCAAGCAATCTGGAGCAATATGTTTTTGCAAGTTCTGAAACTGTTTACATGGTACACGACTGAAAAATGAAGAACAATTCTATTTTTCATGATGTGACCTCTTTAATGTTACGTTTTTTTTGCATTCAGTGTTATATGACAGATTGTGTGTGTGTGTAGGTGTGGGCTGCAGACAGTGGTCAGTGTCTGGCTTCTCTCTTGGGTCATAATGATGAAGTGTTGGATGTGTGTTTTAACTACACTGGTCAGCTGATCGCTACGGCCTCTGCTGATGGTGAGACAATCTGATTCAGACTCACATTTTCTATCATATATTTGACAAAACCAGTCATAAGAGTCAATTATGTCAGTTGAATAAATAAGCTTTCCATTGATGCATTGTTGTTTGTTAGGATGGGACAATACTTGGCTGAGATACAACTATTTGTATGTTATAAAATAAGACCTTTTCATTTTTATTTTTTTATTATTATATATTTTTTATTTATAATTTTTTGTTTTCATGCATTACTGTATAATTCCATTACCATATAATGAAACTAATATGACAGTTTACCCCTACGATTAAAGATGATAGCAGACATTCTGAAATATAATTAGAAATATTAGTTTTACATTTCTCTTCTTTGCCTGGAGGACAGCTTAGAGTCATGACAGATCTTTTTTATTGTCACGTTGATGCGGGTGCAATGGATTATTAAAAAAGAAAAGGAAAGTAGAGCGGGGACATGGTGACATTTGGTGGTTGTTGATTGGATTTAGTTGCAGTTGATTGCGGAGGGGCTGGTTTAAGTGGACTAAATGATTGGAAAGAGAAGTCTTTTGTTTCCACCAGAATATTTACTTGTGATATTTTGATTAAAAATGACAAGGTCATTTTTGTTAATATAACTGAAACATGTATCGCTGTGAGGTCTTTAACATGCATTCACAGAATCACAGAGTTCTGCACATGACATGCAGGAACAAAAATAACTGGTTCCCACTCCTGGTGAATTCATGGCCATGATTTACTAATCGGTTCTTTAGATTTAGTTTAGATTAAGTCGTGGCCAAATTTGACTGTTTCTGTGAGGGAACAAATGTAATAACCACAAGTAAACCAGTCGTGTGAACAAATTCTTAATCCGTGGCCATATTATCTATATTTTTTCTCCCATCAGATTTCATGCCAACTTGAAACACAACGTGACACATCTTACCCCACTCACATCTAGTCTCACATGTTGTTGTGAGATGGATCTATAATCGAGTCTGATCATGGGTTTTTGTGCGCAGGTACATCAAGAGTGTTCAGCGCAGAAACCTTCCAATGTTTGTGTCAGTTAGAGGGCCATAAAGGAGAGATATCTAAGGTAAGAATCCTCCATCCTCTGTCACTCCAGCCTCAGATTTAATAATCCTCTCATATCTCTTCGTCTAAGTCTCTTTCTTACCGTTCCCTGTCTAGATCCCTTCCTGTTTATATCCACCTGTTGTGCCCTCTTGCCTCCTTCCCCGTATCCTTCCTGTCATACATCATCATTTCTGCATATTCATACATCCGTTTGCATTCTGATTGCGCTCTTCATCTATTCTTTTCTCAGTCCTATCCTTAAAGCATCTTGCCTTAATATCCTCTCCTTTCTTTTCCATCCCCCTCCTGACCGTCATCATCAGAATATTTCCATTTCCTGTATGAATGTGATAACTCAAGTACGCACATGCACACTCGGTTCCTCAGCGCTATAATAAAACGCCTGTCATATCAACACGGGTCAGATTCAGTTCAGCTGTCTTTCTCCCGTTCTTCTCCTGCGTGTTGAAGTAGGATGTCCCATATGCAAAACAAAAAGTAATTGTTTCATGATGACACATTACCATGACAAAAGGCAGAAATATCATTTGCTTTTCACTTTCTCGCCCTAGGTGTGTTTTAATCCGCAGGGGAGCCGTGTTTTGACGGCGAGTGTGGATAAGACGGCTCGTGTGTGGTGTGTGAACACGGGAGTGTGTTTGCAGGCGCTGGAGGGACACTCTGATGAGATCTTCTCCTGCGCTTTCAACTACGAGGGAGACACCATCATTACAGGCAATTACACCCACCTGCGTAACACTCAATAATGCACAGAAGTAATCATTCTCCAGTAATTTCATGCCTTGTTGTCAATCTTTCTTCAGGCAGTAAAGACAACACCTGCAGGATCTGGCACTGAGAGAGCGGCCTGAACTCCTGCACCGCTTTTGATTAAGATATTGTGTGCATTCTTGTAACACTGCCATAGTATTTCAATTCACAGAGAACATGGAAGTGTGGAGTACATTGTGGTGACCCTTTACTTGAAGCCTTATGCATTATAAAGGTATTCATGATACATGTTGTGAATGATGCATTATATCTTTCATGAATGACTGGAAGTAAATTTAATGCATTATTAAATGCATTATAATATTGTCAGAGTCTAAAATTGGTTGTTTGTCAAATTTTAATGCATAATTTTTTATTTGTTGTAGTTATAAATAGATAAGTATTATAATTTATTATACCTGTGATTATTCATGAGATCATCCAATGTATTGTAATTAATGCATTAAAATACTTTTATAATGCATTATATAAAGTGCTTCAAGTAAAGTGTTCCCAACATTGTTTGCTGTTAAGTTTAATACAAGCCAAATACAAGTTTAACTCATGCTGTCAGTTATCACAAGAAGTGATTTTGATTCATATAAAAATAAACCAAAAATTATTATATTTTATGGAAGTCAATGGGAGAACTGTTACTCTAAGTCTTTCAATTTAAGTGCATTTTTTTTTTTACTTGTACAAACCTGGTCAATTATTCAATATTAAGGCTTACTGTATTAAATCACAATTTTCTAGTGTATTTATCCTTGAAAATCTCCTTTTTAGGTTAAAAGAATAGTTCACCCAAATATGAAAATTTGCTAAACATTAACTCACCCTGAAGACATCCACCATATAGATGAGTTTGTTTCTTCATAAGGACATATTTGGAGAAATGTTGCATTCCATCACTTGCTCAATGGATGCTCTGCAGTGAATGGGTGCCGTCAGAATGAGAGTCCATAAAAATGTCACAATAACTCACAAGACTCTGATACATTAATTAAGTGAAGAGCTGTGTGTTTGTAAGAAACAAATCCATCTTTAATGTGTTTTAACTTTAAACCATCACTTCAAACTCATCTACTGAGGGTGAGTAAATGTTCATGTTTGGGTGCACTATTCCTTTAACAGCCGCCTGAATGTGTATATAATCAAATGTATTCAAACAATGAAATCGTTCAAATAAAGGCTGTTGACATCAAACTCACCGTGCGCAAATTTTATTTTGAAAAGATAAATACATTCAGGTATATCGAGACAGACTGGATACAGTTGTGTGCCTTCAACGCTGATATTAAAACACATTACTATTATGTTACTATGTGGAGAAAACCATAACGCCACCAGATTTCACATTTACACGTCAACTTTTACGTGACAAAACTGTACTTGTACTTTACATACTCTATACTCTTATACTGGAACTTTAACAGTGGTCTGGTGAGACTTTTAGTGCTGTGATCCTGTCTGTCTGCATGTCTTTGCGATCATAAAACACAAAAACTGAAATTTCCATTTGCAGCCGAAAGGTACAGTAGCTCACAGTCTAGACTATTTACATCTAGCCAAAATAAACTCTCTTAAATAACAGTAGTCACACAAAACTAAACATAGACTTCAGTCTCAGAGCTACAATAAAAAGACCGAACGTGTTCGCCAATGTAAACTTAAAACAACAAACTGTGTTTGGAATGGGATCTTACTATATTTGACTTTAAATACAAACATTTACATATCTTTAAATCCCTACACCAGAGCTCGCACGTCCACTATTCTTGATAAAAACTCATGTTGTGCATTCGAAACGGGTTTGTTGTAGAGTAAAAATCCGCAAGCTAAAAAACGTCAAGGCTGATTGGTCGGTTTAAAGCATGTTCATCTAACCAGCGCAGGCTGGTGACCGGTGGATCTAACGTTGCGTGCGCGTAAAGACAGGAACATGCGTAATTTAAAGGGAAATATCCTTAAATCACTATCTATGTGAATGTGCATCTCTAGCACAAAGTTATGGACAAGGCATTTCTTCCTACAATACTTCCCATAATTCCTGTGAACTAGCAAAGACATATACAAGTGTTACAGAGATGGAGGTCTAGGAATAAAGGTTTATGAAAGCTCAGCTGTGAATTTTAAGGATACCAAATGTGGATGTGCTGGTGGTCAGAGAGGGCAAGTTGGGAACTAAGGAAGCCTCATGCTGGGGATCTCGGGATCAGGAGCCGTTGTAAACCTTGCTATCCTGTGATAAACAAGCGTTTCACAGCTGAGCTCTAGAAAAACGTGCTGATGTACAGTCATGGCGGTGGCTGTGGAGGAGTCTGTGGGATCTAATAGTCAATAAACTGTTTGGTTGTGTGAGGGTCTATTTGCAGCTCAAATGGGGTTGGTGTTTGGTGTTTTAACACTATATATGTGTGCTAGCTCAGGACGGATATGTGGCATCTCCAGCTCCTGGTGCATCGATGGGTGGCGCTCTAGCGCTTGGTCTTCAGTATCCAGTCGAACAGACTGGGCACGGGTCGTCCTCTGTGCTCCAGGTCCTGGTGGAGCTGACAGAACTGAGCCACAGCGCTGAACAAGTCACCGACACGCCAAGCCTTCTGACCTGCCAACTGCACCACTCTGTGGAGCTGAGAAACAAACACACGCTGTTCAGTTCTTCACCAGCCATGAGCATCTTTATCAACAGTCACTGCAGTTATACCAGTGTTGTTTTACACTTCTTGATATTTTGAATTCGATTTTATTTTTGACTTTATTTTAGTTAAAGTATTGTTTTGTTATGGACCATACATGTTAGCACTAACATACATGCATATTTATGCATATGCATGTAACAACTAATTGCCAAAGCCATGCAGAACAAATAAAGGAAAACACACTACGTATATGGACAAAACTATAGAGACACCTGACCATTACACCAACAATAATTTTAAGGTGGACATCGATTGCAAAATTCACTTTTACATGGTGTTTTCATATAAATGTACCTTTGCAGTGTGTGGAAACAACCAACTTACAATGATAAAAATCCATTTACTTTTTTTTTTTTACCCCCCAAAATCTAAATTATGTAGCCAATTAGATTTCCTGAGCAGTATGATATCATATTGCTCAGGCCCCGCCCATGACTGTCTCGTTTTAGCATATTTCCATATGCTGTGCATTGTGCACCATTTTCTCCACACTCGAGCAGCTGTAGTGACAACATCTCATTCATTCTTTCTCTAAAAACAGTGTACTTTGTGCACTGTTAAAATGTTTTTAAATTGTATAATGCAACATTGTAGTCACATGACCTTACTGCATTCATGTTCATCAGTAACATGAGAATAATGGCCCAGATGGATTACATGGTTTTATTTATTCATCTTGTTGTTAGAATTTTCTGTTTTGATTCTGCAGGATGGATTTAAATATTGTAAAATGTAAGCAGTGTTTACTCAGTTTACCACAGCTCAGATTATTAAACTCTTATTGCTAGCTCTCACTAAAATCAAATTATATTCATAAGTATTTAACCATGAGAGCCTGGAGAACTTTATGAATGAGAAGTGCTGTGCTTGGACCTGGTTAATTATTCTGACCAATGCATGACCTCCGTTTGTCCTCACCTTAGCGAGGTTGTGCTCCTGAGTCTTTCTGAAGTAGAGCGCCGGCACGCCGAGCTCAGACGCAGCGATCCACTGCAGCGCCGCTCTCAGCTCTCCATCCACACACTCCGAATCCAGGTCAAAGTTCAGCACCAGGAGCTCGCGCTGACAGCTGCTGCCGGCTGTGGACAGACCCGACGTCACTTCTGTCAGACAAAACCAGACCGCTCACTTTCAGCCACTTCTGTGCATGCTACTCTTTAGATTTCTGTAGATCTAATATTTTGCAAGCAGAATCGACTGGAAAACATTTGCTGGTGTAAAAATGCGTAGCTTCAACAGGCATTTTTAATTTTTAATTTTAACCCTCTGGTGCTATGTGGTAATTTCTGACTGAATTTGTAAAAAAATAATAATAATAAATTAACATCCTTGGCATGGTATGAAATTTTCTAAAAGATTTGGCACTTGCTATGGGAACACACCAAGAAATTTGATTGTTGAAAAATGACAGCACTGGAAAATAATGGGAAGTCAGTTTCATCTAGTAGAAATATTACTTTTAATGGTACTGCATCCAAACAATTAGAAATAAATGAGCTTTTTCAGATATCAACATAAAATTTGGAACACATCTAGTTAAATTTATGGCTTTAATTTACTCAGTTTTAGAGTAAAACATGTTTTGGAAAATGTTTTATTGTGCATTTTTCACAAGTATATTTTATTATTTTGTATAAAGGCTAATATGAATCAGGTTTTTTAGTCACATTTCAGTAACAATGTTATTAACAATCATTGCTTATCTTATGGCACGAGCCAGTGATGAGCTGTCATCAGATGATTGATGATCTCATATGCAACTTCTTTTCCGTTTTTCGATATTATATATATATATATATATATATATATATATATATATATATATATATATATATATATATATATATTGCTGTCTCCTGAGAGTTTATTTAAACTATAATGTTACATTATGGTGCACTAATGAGTTAAAAAATGTAAATGCATTGTAAAATAGCAACAAATTAGTATTTTAGAATCATTAAGATTTAAAGATTATTATAGGTTTTTTTAACAGTTTGCTATAGTCTTCATTTTTTTTTTCATGTGTATTTTAATATTTGCTTGTTTTATTAATTTCTATATAAGTCTATATTGTTTTTATTAATTTGTATTTTTTTTAGTTCATCGCCATCTTTAAAACCAACAAAAATAAAAATTATAAAAAATAAAAACACAAACTGTTAATAAAAACTAAAAGTGACAAAATACTAGTCTTAGTATTTCCTTTTATTACAAAATTACAATTTTGTAATGGTTTTATTTTGGTTAAGCACATAACATCATAATGTACATAACGTCTTGATTGTAGACTCTGAATTTAATAAAATTATGGTATGTTTCATGGTAAGTATTGGCAATTATACAATAGTATCACTAGCTAATAGAACTGATGTCAGATCATGTTGTGATGAAATTACATTTACGGTACACCCCTAGTCCTTATGCATTTCAAATTCAAATTATAAAGGCACATTTTAGGGCAAGTTGAGGACTTTAAGTTTTTCTGTAAGATCCACTGTTCTATATGAATGTGGATCAGTGTGAATGATGAAGAGCTCAAGTGGGGCTTATTCTTCCTCCCACTTTTCTCGAGCTCCAACATTTTTCTTGGTTTTTAGCTTATCTCTTTAAATGCAATTCAAGCTGTTCTTTCTTTTTTATTCGCCTTAGTAATATTTATTTCATCATGATATCTCTATCATCAAAACATAAAGATCTGTTCCTAAACGATTCTGTCCTCTGTTTTCTTGCATCTTCCCATCCTAACACCCTCTCCTCATCCCTCCATCCCTCTCCCAGCAGGATGATGCTTTGCTGTCAGCTCCTGTGTCTGAACGTCTCTTTTGTTCTCCTGCATGTGAATGAGTCATTTGTGAGGTGTGAGTTTGTGCTGGCAATACAAAAGTCTCTTTCTCTCTCTCTCTCTCGACTCGAGCGTCTGTCCGTCTGCCAAAGACTAGAAGCACACTGAGCGATGAGGGGCAGAGGGCAAGCAGTGCTGCTGCAGTAAGACTGTACGCTGACTCAAGAGACGAGAGCACATGTGCTGTAGATGTTACTCAGATAGAGAGGTCAAAGATTAAAGGCCACTCAAATAAACAGCAGAGAGGGAAATGCAGAAAGGTCACGAGCAAGATCAACTGAATCACAACAGGGCTGTACAGAACCACATTTGTGCTGGCAATCTTAAGGAAACACTATTTTAAGACATTTGTATGTGTGAGGTAAGTTTCATTTCTGGCACTTAGAAAATCGACATAGAATAGTCTAATGTTTTGCTTTTGCCAAATCCTGAGTGCTCAAAGAGCTGCGGCGCACAATAAGCAGAGCCTAAGAAACAGAGCAGTAGAAACTGAGATGATCAAAAAAAATAAAAATAAAAAAATAAATAAAGGATATACATTATTCCCGTAATAATTTATATCACGCCAGTAGGACACAATCCACTATTAGGCTATTTAGATCAGGGGTTGACTTACGTGGGTTTTCCAGGGGTCTATTCTTAGACCATTAGAAATAATGTTAATAAAACAGGCCAAAAAGTAACATTAGTTCCTAAATAAATAACAAATAAAACAATTCTGACCTTACTCTTTTGTGCATGTTGCAATTTGACTTTTAAATAAAAGGCTTTTCCCTACAAACCAATCTTTTTAAATTCGGTTCGGTGATGTTCAGTCTTTATGGATCTATACACTACACTTTTTTTGTCAAATATTTTTAACCATATTTTCTACTATTAAACTTATTTTGTTACGTTAATATACATACTCTTATCTGAATTTAACATGCAGAGCAGATGTAAGTGATCAATGTCTTGAAAAGTTTCAACGTTATAGCAATTTGATTTTTCAAACCCTGCAATGTAAGGCTGCATGACTTAGAACTGCAAGCTGTCTGATAAAAATTGCTATTTAAAAAGCTATTAAAACACCCTTCAAGTTTCCTTGTTTGTAGGAGCACATAACATGACATCAACAATAATAATTATTAATATTCTATAACTAATCAAATTAATCTTACTGTCCTATAGGGGTGTAACGGTACGTGTATTCGTACCGGATCATTTAGGTACAGGGCTTTCGGTATGGTGCACGTGTGTACCGAATGACTGTATGCAATATTTTGTATGCGGAACATAGGTACATTTTCGTGTTTCCAAACGAACATATTAAGTGGCGGAAGTCTCCGTGTTCAGTGCAGGCGGCAAGGAAGTCGACCGGAAGTTGAAGTCGGCCGCGTGCCGCCATCTTGTAGCAGAACTTCACTTGCGTTAGCATCCCATTGACTCCCATTCATTTTGGCGTCACTTTGACAGCGAATAACTTTACATCTGAGGCGTTTAAAGACTCCGTTTGTCCATTATTTATTTCTAAAGATACACGACAATGTATAAAGGGCTCCATTACCTTCCATGTTACATTATGGCCCCGTAGAAACAGTTTTTGTAAAAAATAGGCTAACGATTGCGTCATAACCACTCGACTCTCTGTCGCATTACCGTACAGACAGGAGGAGAAGCTCGCAGGCAATTAACTTAGTATGGCGTACTGACGTTACATCTTAAAATACTATACAAAATAATTAATCAGAATACTTACTCCTGCTCACTCACGACAAAGAACTCCCCGCTTGAGCTCGCCGTCTCTGCAAGATTAACGATGGCAGTTTGCACGCACAGCTACTAAAGGATTTACATCTGTCAGACAGGTTGCTGACGTCGTCAAGCTTCGTTTGAGTCTGCGCGTCAGAAACGGAAGTGCTAAAAAACACTAAAAATGGGCTTCACTTGTCTCAATTGAGTTCCAATGGGGTCGCTGTGTCCATTTCTTTTACTGTCTATGGTTCAGCGCAAATCCCACCCTGCAGCTGATTCTAAGGCCGGCGACACACTGGCTGTGTGGCGTGAGCCTACGTTTCTGCTGCGTGTCAGTTGCGTGGCGGCTGCTTCGCGTTTTCTGTGTCTTTACACACCAGAATCGTGCCTGAGGCGGCGCTGGCGTGCTGCTCCTTTTGTAGGTGACATAGAGGGAGACTGCCAACAGACCAGGATCTTGTCTTCACGACAAAAATATCTATACTTCATGTTGAGCATAAATATAAAGCCTATTGATAAAGGACACCGTCAACAGTTTTGATGGCAAAATAGACTATGTTTGACAGGTGCAATATCCCAGTGTGTCACTGGCCTAATGTTTTCAAGAGGCATCGCACGAGTGTGAACATCACTACAACTAGGAAAAAAAACGATTGTAATTCAAACGCAGCTCCCATCGGCATTCAAAGACCTTTGCTCTTAATTCTGATCGGTCCAACGCAATAACAAAATCTGAGCAGGTCTAAAAACTGAAACTGTTGATGCTGCACTTTACACTTGGGAAAAGTTTTATATATATATATATATATATATATATATATATATATATATATATATATATATATATATATATATATCTATATATATCTATATCTATCTATCTATCTATATATATATATATATATATATATATATATATATATATATATATATATATATATATATATATATATATATATATATATATATATATCAAATATGAGCAGGCCTACAAGCTGGGATTGGTAATGCTGCACTGTAATCATAATTATTTATTTATATTTTTTATAATTTTTTTATTATATGATATTGGTTTGAGACTGAGAGTATTTTATTTAGTGGAGAACTTTGCAGCAGTATTTTATTTCTTATTCTTTTTTATTTTATATATATTTTATTAAAAAGTATTAAAAAAAAAGTGTAAACAAATTGTTAAAAAAATGTATAGTAATAAACAACCTGCAGTTTAATGTTTGCATTTCTTTCCCTTACTGTACCGAAAATGAACCGAACCGTGACTTTAAAACCGAGGTACGTACTGAACCGTGATTTTTGCGTACCGTTACACCCCTACTATCCTAACATTTGATTTGTCATTAAAAAGTATTTAAGGAAAACAATAATATAATTTTTTGTTTATTTGTTTGTTTGTTTACAGTGTACAATTACAATGCTAATATTTATGGCCCCGTCTTCATTTTCAAATATCAAACATTCAAGCTTTTTTTTGGCAGAAAACTGCAGGGAGCTTTTAAAGCTTCTCTTTGTTGACAACTGCTCAAGTGTTTCTCAAGCATGGGGAGATGGTTGGCACATGTTGTGTTCCCAAAGACATGTTAAATGACCCAAACTCAGAGCGGATGCAGAGATGGGTTCATGTGGAGCAGCATTTACTGTGAACCGAGCCACTCTGAGATGCAGCAAACACCTGCAGATCACGACCTGCTCATGTGTAAAGGAACACAGTAGCACATATATTGATCGAATTCATTCACAGCCTTTGCATGATGTTGGTTTTATTTTGACTAATCTCGCAGGCTATTGCAATTTACAGTCCGACATGTTAACTCTAGAAGTGGCTGAAAGCCTAGTGCATTTAAATAATTACATTCAGTAACTCCCAAAGTCAAGGTCTATCCTATCTTACATTTGCATGAAGAACATCTAAAGTTGAAAAAGTATCTCATCGAGGGCACCAAGTGAGCCTCTGGTGCCCCCTAAAAATCTAAAAATCCTCATTCACAGAGAAATAACATGAAGTTCATTCTTGAGAAGAACATGTAGCATTTATATAAAAGATCAGACTGACAGAAAATGAGAAATGCAAACTGAATACATTAGCGCAGAAGTGTGAAGAGCAGTGATTTCCTTTCAACTCCAAACACAGTTGTGAAGTTCCAGCCATGAATGATCTTGCATTCAGATGTGTATGTGTGCATGCAGAGGGTTGTAAGAGGACGTGTCACTCACCGTCCGTCTGATCCTGACAGTGTGACGCCTTCCTCTCTCTGTCCTCGCTGCAAACAGACACACTATCATTATCACGCTGTACAGAGCAATGCTGGCCTTGTTCCAGACGCCTCATGGAGCCTTTCAGGGGCCACTCATCTAATAAGAGCTCAAAATAGTAAATGACTGAAGGCTTTTGCCGACAAAGCCCATTACAACTGCCCATGTTTGAGACGGTTCCCAGACACGTCAAACTGAGCACATTTACATACTTGTAGAAGAAGCTATCGCTCTAGTATGACAGAATGTGATCCAAGTTTGACCCAAATTTCTTGTGCTCTAACTGTGGCCATAACCTCTGGAGGGGAGCTGCAGACGTAAGGATTTGGACAGCACTCTGGGATATAGATGAGTGCTTAACAGCCATTAGCTCTGCTGCTCTGAGCAAGTTTCTCGAAGTGTGCCGCAGTTAGCGTGTTGCTGTTGGATACCTGATTAGGTTGCTGGAGATGGAGTAGTCTAGAAAGCCCTCCAGGTCTGCCAATCCCAGACTAGAAGCGCTGCTGTTCCCATTTCTGAAACACACAGATGAGCACATAAAAAGATAAATGTGTAGCAGGACACTACCAGTCAAAGGTTTGGAATAATTATGACTTTTTAATGTTTTTGAACGCTTTTTGCATAGTTGCACTGATTTGATAAAAACAACAACAACAAACAACAAAAACACAATAATATTGTGAAATACTTTTACAATTTAAAAGAGCTGTTTTCTATTTGAATATATTTTAAATGGTATTCTTGCAATGGCAAAGCTGAATTTTCAGCATCATTACTCCAGTGTTCAGTGTCCTTCAGAAATCATTCTAATATATGACCTGGAGCACAAAAGCAGTCTTAATGTGCTGGGGTATATTTGCAGCAATAGCCAAAAATAAATTGTATGGGTCAAAATTATAGATCAAGTCAAGTCAAGTCACCTTTATTTATATAGCGCTTTAAACAATATACATTGCGTCAAAGCAACTGAACAACATTCATTAGGAAAACAGTGTGTCAATAATGTAAAAATGCATTTTTTATTCCAAAAATCATTGGGATATTAAGTAAAGATCATGATCCATGAAGATATGTTGCAAATTTTCTACTATAAATATATTCAAACTTATTTTTTGATTAGTAATATGCATTGCTAAGAACTTCATTTGGACAACTTTAAACGTTGTTTTCAGAATTTTAGTTTTTTTTTTTATACCTTCAGATTCCTGGTTTTCAAATAGTTGTATCTCAGCCAAATATTGTCCAATCCTAATAAACCATACATTAATAATGTATTAATAATGCTAATTTATATCAATGTTGAAAACAGTTAAAAATCCCACCAGTCACAATAGTGACCGTAAAAAAGGTTTTCATTTATAAAGCTCTAAAAACCTTTGCATTCCTGCAAATATGGAAAAAAAGGTCTCAATGAAATATGTGAAGTCACATGATTAATGCAAACTGTCACATGACCAGAGCAGTTAAAATCCGGTTTGTACCATAATAAGCTCCAAAACGAAAGGCTAGTAAAGTATGTTAACATAAGTATATGACAAAGATTTTTTGTCATCTTTAAGGTGTCTAGTATTAATATATTCATTGACAATAATTCAGTTTTGTTGATTGATGTCACAGAATGAGTAAACATGTGGATGGTCACAATATTGACTGGTGGTATAACAGTGGATGTAGGTATATAATATAAATCCAGTTGCAGTTGTTGGTGAAGGTTGCACTAAAATGTTGCAATGAATAAATATTGCACTAAATTAAGAGTTCACATGTTACAAATAAGTTACAGTACTGATGTTGTAATACTGGTAGCACTAATAAACAACTAATGGTTGTATTTTTTAATAGTATTCTTAACAGTGTTGTTTTTTTGTTTTTTTTCCATGCATAATAATAACCCTAGAATGTGATCAAACTGTTTAAATTAGCTGGGCTAAGATATATAACTATTTTTTTTGTGATAGCAGAGATGTGTTAAGTCAGTATACCCACTATCCCACCGGCCACAGTTGTGACTTACCATGAAACACAATTTTCCACGCACTTTAAAAAAAAAAAAATTATATATTATAAAAATTATATATACACCTACACACACACACACACAAATTAATATTCTTTAATGAAAGTTCAAAAGAACATATCAGTTTAATGCATCCTTGCTATATAAGAGTATTACTTACCTCAAACCTTTGAATGGATTCAACATTGATAATAATCAGAAATGTTTCTTGAGCATTAAATCAGCATATTAGAGTGATGTCTGAAGGATCATGTGACACTGAAGACTGGAGGAATGATGCTGAAAACTCAGCAGTGCATCACAGGAAATAATACATTTTTTAAAATATATTCAAATAGAAAACTTTTTTTATTAATATAATAATATTCCACAATATTAAGTTTTTTATTGATCAAATAAATGCAGCATTGGCTTCTTTCAGCAACATTAAAAAGCATTAAAAAGTGTTCCAAATTTTGACTGGTGCTCTTTCTCTTTCTATGTTTCTCTTGTTGGACCTTTAAGGCTGTGAACAATGCAGAAGCTACAAGTTTTCTCAGCGATGATCACCAAGCCGTGGACAGCAGCGGATCTTGGAGTGGAGCGAGTAGACATGAACATTAGCATGAGATTCATTAGCATGGACATCACCGGCAAGTAAATGCCAGCTGATGACTATGAACGTGAGACACCTGTGCCCATACCAGCAACAGCCGGGAGAACAAGCAGAGAGTAAGCTTTCCCCCTGACAGGGCAGAAAGACAATGAAGTGGGGGTTAAAGCCAGATGGAGGCGAATGGCCGGATACCCAGACTCGGGTAAGTGAGGATGGCGTTGAGTTGGCGCAGGTTGGGAAGCGTTGGTGAGTGTGGCAGGCTGGGCATGATTCAATCAGCAAGAGGGACTCGCACACCCATTACATCCTTTTCATTCTAGAGTCAACAGGATGTGACATATGACACCTGCCTGTCAGTGTGGGGCACATCCTGTCAGGACTTTAAGCACTGGCTGCTGTGTCTTTAGACGAAAGCTCTGCTCCAGACTCCAGTCATGCTGTCAGAGCCGTTTACTCACACAGCTGTGCTGGACTAGACTCACAAATGGAATCACTCTCACTTCTGAGAGTTACACTAGCTCAGGCACTGGCTTAGGGTGTGTTTATATATGTGTGTGTGTGTGTGTGTGTGTGTATGGAAGGAAATAGTCCGATGTGAAAACAAATGGGTCATTCCTGTTATGCAGAACATTTTCATGTCTCTATCTTATATACTTTAACACATAGCATTTAATATATAGTTTTTATTCAAATGTATTTCACTTTAATTGGAGTAAGTACATTAAGTTAAACTAAATGTAAACGAGAACTGCTGCCTTTGCAACTATCTGAAATAAAAAAACTTTTTTTTTTATATTTTATTTTATTTCAGTTAATGCTTATTTAATGTCAAGTAACAAAAATATTTTTTAGTTAACCACACTAACCCTGGTTTAAATTGATTGCTTTTCTTACTTGAGTAGATATTGCCATTTTCCCCATATACTGTAAATAACTATTTATTGACATATATCAGATCTTTCATAATTTTTTTATTTATTTTTTTTTACTTCTCCAATCAAAAGGTTTCAAATAAATCATTTACAGGCATGGTTTATTCCAATATTGTTTTTTCTATGTCCTCAACTTTGCTTCCACTTTTGTAATAATTTCTTAATGACATTCTCTTCTACAAAGCGACATTATATTTTGTGGAAAAACAACACATAACACTTGATTATAATTTATTAGCAAAGGATTTGATTCCGGTTAATTAAACAATCCATATATTTGTTTCAATTACTACATAACACAATCAGGACTTCAAAAGATGGTTAAGAAAACAATCCAAATGTTCAAAGCTTCATGTAAGCTAACTCGAAATTAACTATATTTGCACCCTTTTGTTCTGTGAGATATCTTTAATTCATTTTCTTGCCACTGTGTAAATAATTACATTAAAATGAATCAAGTTCTTCGGTGTAAGCAGAGCACTACTGATAATCTGGTATAAACTATAAATCACAACACCAGGATATTCATTTTCTAAAACTAACTGAACTCAAAAAGTGTCGCATAACAGTAATGACAGCAACATCTAGTAATATTTTTTTGTTATATTTATTACAATACTGTATGTGCATGTCTCGACAAGCCATCAAATCTCATTCTGTATCACTATGTCTGTGCATTTGAGTGATCAACAGGAATTAAGGGCAACAGCTACAGACTTTAAAGATAACATCATTATGTGAGTGTCTGGCTGATGACTAATCACACAAGCCACATCACATTAATATCAATTAAGATATGTCAAAACTGTTATATTAGTTATACAGTGAGGGCAAAGTTAGTGCTTTAACACTTAGCTCTCGTCAGAGATCTAATTAAATCAATTGCTAATGTAAAGATGAGAGAAGCAGGCTCGCATATGGGTGCTACACTGTGCTCTGGACATGCCCAGCACTGTCAAGACTTGCATCTAGCACATGTAGCTTAATGGAAAGCCAAATGGAGAAGCACACTGTCCAGCAAGGCATGATGGTCTACCGGAAGACTGACCCCTCGCTTAGCTGGATAAAGCTACTGGTGGTCTCCTCCTGGGGGTCATCTTCAGGGACAATTTGGGCCCAGCTGCCTGAGCCACTTTCCTCACTGCTAGCGCTGAGAGAGCGTCGCTCCACCTCCACACCTGCAGAGGGCGCTGTGGCCACTGAGGAGGCCCTGTCTTTGTCACTGCTTAGGGGGTAAAGACGACACATGGCAAACCTGCAGTGTCACAATGAGCCAGTAATTCTACTTGATGACTGATCCTGAGGCAGCAGCTGATGATCTTTTCTATGTAAAAATGCTCTTTATTTTTAATTTGCTAACTTTGCCCCAAAGTGTCTATCGCTGCCCAGAGCCTGGGTCAAGAAAAGTAAAAATCAAGGGAACATAGGTAAAACCTATTTTTCCAATTTATTTATTCATTTTTTAGCAGTGTAGAAAATTGTCGTTAAAAATTGGTGATCCAGTGGAGAACCACTTTGCAGAGATCTGCTATTTGGATATATAAACACCATGTATGACAATACATGAAGCAAAATGTTTTATCTGTGTTAATCTGCTGAAAACGTCTAAAAAAGAAGTCATGAATTGAGAATTCTTCATGATCTAGAAGAGGTCACTGTACTTTAGGAAATCACTAAGTTTCGAAACATGCTTTTTAGTCCACAAAACAGCTTTTATTGAAACCAAGCTGCCAGAACTACTCATTTTGTACTTCCTTTTCTTCATTATGTAATAAAGGTTAATACATCAGCACAAGATTGCCTTGACAGGCACAAACCAAAGCCTACTTCATCATTCTCTCTTTGGTCCACCATTTGTGCATTCTTTCTCTCACCCCCCCCCCCCCCCCCAACTTTACTCTTACACACATTTTGCTGTGAGCAGTTATAAGAATTAAGACTTAACCTCTGAAAGAATAAAGGTTGTGGGTGCTTTTATGTAGACTTACCTGTTTTTGTTTGCTGTTTCATTCTCTTTGCCACTTTGTGGCTGGATCTGATGGGGTGCTTCTGTGTGGTGGAGCTCAATCCTCCCCCTGTCTTCTGAGGCCTCTTCTCTTTGATCTGGTTCAATGTGGATCAAGGGTACCTCCCTCTGTCCACGCCATGCTTGCCTCACACAGGACGAACTGTGAGAGCTACCACTATTTTCTTGATGCTCTATACTTGGCCGGTTTCCACTATTTTCACGACGAGAATGTTTAAAGCCATGTCTCCTTTCTCCAACTGGAACCTGTGGCTTACAAGCAGTCACAATGGCATCCTGCTGGCCTCCAAGCAGGAATTTGCCACTCTCTACGATGTCTGCCGCTAGACGGTTAGCAAAGAGCTGAACATGTGGTTGGAGGTCTGCTGAATCGAGCTCAATACTGTCCTCGGAGGGCTCCGCAATGATCTTATTCTTGCGCATTAGAGACTCGATAGAGCTGGCCCAGGTTTCATGAATTAGCATGTCCGTGATTTGGTCCGTTTGGCCACGCTTATACAAGCATGAATCTGACTTGCAGAGTCCCGTTGATGACACAGAGTTGGTTGGATAGATGTTGAGCGAGTCCCTGTGTACATTTCGTGCAAAACCATCAAATGAATTGGCCTTGATGGGTGAATTTACACTTAGTCTGGAATCTGAGGATCTCCTGTCAGGAACAGACGACTGACGGATACAAAATGGGGTTCTGGGAGACGGGGGTAATAGGTTATTACTCCACTCTTTGGTCTTGGTCAGACTGTAGTCCATGTTCTCTTTGTCCATGTCTCTCAGCATGAAGCGATAAAACTCCTCAGTGATACTCTCAGTACTGGACTGCTTAGAGAGACAAGATGATGTGCGCACATTGAGGTGTCCATTTTTTTTACTGGCAGCTTGCTGAACAGCTGCTGCAAGGATGTTGCTGGCATTTTTTCCAGCATAGTAGTCCAGTAGAAGGTCAAACTCTCGACCTTCTGTCTCCATCTGGTTAAACATAAACTGAGAGAACTCATCCGTAATGCTCTCACAACTGGACTGCTTGGAGATGGAGCTACCTCTGCTTAAATTATTCCCAAGCCGGTTTCCCGGTCCCAAAGTGTTTGAAGTTCGAGAGGGATCTGCATCCTCCTCTGGAATGCTCTCATAGCTCGATGGTTTCCCCCTGCTGCTCCACCTTTCACACTGTAGGCGGCTGCGAGATGACTGTTCAGATTTGGAAGTGTCAATCACACTCAGTTCTGGACAGTTCATTATCCTGGCTGTTACCTCTGATGCAAAGAGTGCAAATGGATCAGAGGTGGTAGGTTCGTCTAGATTGACTGTTTCGTCCACGACGCGGTTGACCAGGCGCTCCATGAGTTCAGGCTGTTCTTCGGTTTTACGTTTGATTTCACTGAGACGTGGAGGTCTGTGTTTCTTGGTGACTGCGGTGCCATTTTGTGCCTCTTTCCGGCGGAGGGCTACGGCTGTGCGGCAGGGCAAAAGCAGTCCCTCATGACCTTCCAATCCACCCTTTAAAGCGCAGAACCACGGCTGCTTTCCACTCGAGTTCTCCAGGCATATCGCTGCCAGCTCTGTAGCCATGGAGACCACTGTGGTCGCCAAGTCTTCAGCAAAGCATGTGACAGGAGTTTTGGACTCACATGAATCCATTTTAAGTGCCACAAGTGCTCCTGAAGAGGATGATAAAGACTGCTTCCTGGTCTCACTCTCTCCTCCTGCCCTCCCTCGTGTAATGTGAAGTGGAGAGCTTTCAGCTGAAGGGAGCACAGAGTCTGTGTTCTTGTCAGTCTTGCCCAGCTGCCATTGCAGGTCAAATTGCTCTTTGACCAGAGGTGCAGTCACTCTGTTTAGAGTAAGTCTGTAAGGTTCTTTCTGTTTTAGCTCATTTTCTCTCTCATCCTGTACATACTTATGCTCTCTCTCTGTTTTCCCTATGAGTGCAGACAACGTCTCCACACTGCTTTGCCTTTCCCCATGATTATAAGCCTGGCTATATTTTGAAATGTCATTGATTTTCATTGATGTTACACATAAGACATCAAAGAGCAATTTATCCACACAATCCAAGAGGAAACCTTCAATGTTTGGGGCATCTTTTCCTGGACCCTCAAGCTCTTTTCTCTTCTCAGCCTTCTCAAGGGCATACTGAAAGATATGATCTGATATTTCCTGGGTAAAATGATCAAGATCCTGTTGCTCCTGATAGAGCCTTCTTGAATTTGTGATGCCATCCACTATTTTGTTATGTGTGGTCTCAAGGAAGTTTGCAACACTTGAGTAACTTTGTCTGTGGGTGAGTACAGCTGAAGCTTCCCTGAGGAGAACTTCAGCAACATTGGCTCTGAAGGACTCAACACTGGTACCCTCTGCAATACTACAGTGGAGAGGAACTGCAGTTGAAGCTTGGGCAACTGACAGAAGTCCCATAGAGGCAGAGTACATGTCTGTCGAGTCGTCATTATCCCCAGAGTCATCTGCAAGATCTACTGCGGCTACGGCACCAACAACCTGAGACATTCCACATACTGCGGAGGAAAACAAATACTCTCCTTGTTCGGTCTCACTCTCTTCTTCTTCATTCTCACACTCATCATCTTCTCCTGACTCCAGTGTGAGTTGTTCTGTGACCTGAGGGGTGGTAATGGTACCAATGACACTCGCAGCACATGCCAAAGCTATTTCTACTGGCTTAGTGGCATGACCAATTGCTGAGTTGTGCTTGGGGTGACTTCCATGCTTCATTTTGGCATCGTTTACTCTATCATGCTCTGATGTTCCATGTGACTGAGTTTCTGGCCACTCTGTTACCTCCTCACTGTTGTCAGGACTCTGGACAATCACGATTTTAGGAAGTTCAAAAGAGCAGGCTCGAGCCCTCAGTGGCTCTTCACTGGAGTGGCTTACTTCACTTGAGTGCTGCGAGGTGGTGGACACACTCACAGCTGCCTCTGTGACAAAAGAAGGTTCATCTTGTGACAAATGAATAAAAGCATCCTGCAGGACTGACTCAGCCAGATTGGTGGCATAGTGACCGGCTGACTCACTAGTGTGATGATTTACTTTTTTTGGGGTAGCAGGTGGGCCTCTTGAGGAGGCAGAATATGTTCTCGAAAGCCTTTGGGAGTTGGAAGAGTTGCAGAGGGTCTCAGAGTCCTCACTATCCTCTCTCTCTATTTCACTCCTCCTTCGAGCGTGGGCTGCTCTTAACACCTTAACCGACTCGGGCATGATAGAAATCTCAGGATCTGCAGAAAGAAAGACATGTGGCAGGGTTGATGAGGAATATGGTGGGGGGTACAAAGAGAGAGAGGAAATAGATTAAAATGGTCTCTGAAAATGGTTTTATAATCCAACACAAAAAGTCAAATTTAATGCACATGTAAATGAAGCCCATTCACAAGCCAAGTCAGAAATTAGTCTTACAAAAAGAAAGACAAGATATGAGGAAGAGTGAGTGAAAATAAAGGACAAAACTGAGAAAGGGCGTAAAAAGTACCAAGATCTATCCGCTCCTGTCGCCTGCTATGTTCAATGTATATCGTGAGGGTCCAGTCAGAGCTATTCAGAGCACAATGTTGTATTTGTATCAGTTTTTCCTTTTCCATAATCAAGACAATACAAATGCAGATCCCTTTCTTGGCAGATCTGATTATGAATATTATATTGTCTTTGAGGAGAGCATAACCCTCACAGAGTGTTACTTCTAATTTCATATGAGAGATTAATTATAGACTAGCCCAGCAGAGCCCAGTGTGTCTTGTCTCTTTAATATTAGACTTGGGGTGAGTATGGCCGCATGTAGACATTCATGGGTTAGGCTTACTGTTAGAGGCCAAAGCAGTAGCACAGAATAATGCAAGGCAAACAAGCTTTCCGATATGCACAATGGAAATGCACAAGACATTTTGGGGACAGTGCTTCTTTGTTGGAGAATCATCCATGGCATATTCCCAAAAACAACCTTCATAAAATGTTTTGGTATTCTTCCCATTTGTTTCTCTTTTCGTTTCACACACATACTCATTAACATAGACTGAAGTTAATTAATTGTTTCACTGCTGTATGTTCTTGTGCATCCATGCTGTTGCTTGGTTACTTTGTATCTAAACAAGTATAGCAGATTGCAGTTCTGATTAAGATTATTATAACCAGTGCAACCTAGACAAAAGTCCGGATCCAAATTATTTCCAAAGGCAAAACTAAAGACTTTATTAATATGCTATTTATGGAATGAAATTTATGTGACATGCTCAAATTGTTTTGAAAACCATAATCTCATTGGTAGCGACTAGGGCTAAATCCTGTTACTAAACTAAGCAATAGCCTCGGGGTGGAAACACTCCCATACAGTCCTCCAAATAGGGCCACTCTTATCGAAGCAGGCTCACAGATACCAAGAAAACGTAAATGGCTGAATGCTCTTTCAGCCATAATTCAAGCAATTTTCCATCTCTATTCACAAGGTGGACTGGAGGAAAAATGCAGTGAAAGTTGAGTTTTCTCATTACATACGCACAACAAGGATATAGAAAATACCATTCAGAAGATAAGATATGGAATTTTAATGAGATTGCTGACTGGATTTCTGGATGGAACTGGATTTCTGGGTTGACTGGGAGATGGATACCATTTCTGAATGGATCCTCCTCGCTGTCTTCCCCAAGCTGTTCAGAGGCAGTGAGGAAGTCTTCTTCTATGGATGACACAGAGCGGTTGGTGTCATCCTCAGCAGCCCGCTGACCAGCCAATCGGCCATGCCTCTGCCTCTCTTGCCCTGACTGTAGTCCAATCAGGAATTTGTTGATCTCAAAAATGACACTGTTGGTTTGGGCTGGGCGGCGGCCACAGGAACAATGCACCAGACAGACATCCACTGTTCTCTGGCTCTGAGATACACACATAAACACAAACACAGGTCAACCAGGCAGACTGTAAGCTGTAAAATTATGTCAGTTGTTCTGGTCTGTATTCATATCTTACCTGTGGGTGGCTGGGGTCATGCTGGCAGGAGTCCGGTGACTCTAGGCTGCTGAGAAGCAGAATCTCATTTTCTTTGGGTTGCCGAACTCCGAGAGACTCAATTAACTGTGGCAGCTCTGGGCACACTGAGGCTAGTTTCTGTGGGGAAATGTATGCTTATATTCAAGTCACATAAATGTGGGTCTTTGCTTGCATTATCTTGGTAATTTGTGTTGTTTCTAATTTCCCTTTTAATTAGATGAAACATTGTTTATGTCGTACGCTAATGAAATGATGTTAGACATGTTTGTTATTAACTTTAAATGAATTAGAAATGGGAGGATGGAGGGGGTAGATATTTATTTGGATATTGATGAAATGTCAACTGGTAATGTTTATTGCTTACAATATTGCAGATGTTTCCATTCAAAACAACCTATGTTTTTTATAGCAGTATATGCATGCAGGGAGAATCTCCCACCTTAACATAGCTTTCGTCATGCTGATCAGGAGTATGTCTGTCCAGGTTTACGAAGCAAATCTGGGAAGAGATAAGCTGAGCTTAGAGAAAAAAAACTGAAAAGTAAAGTACAAACACACAACAGCAGCACTGGAAATCTTCTCATCTCCCGCGGCTTTCGAATGTCATGCTCCATTCCGCATTTTCATCTCTTTCATTTACAACATGCCAAATCTTCTGCAGCGTTGCCTGAAAGTAACATATTTGCTATGAATGCAGTGAATAATGTCTCAGGTCCACAGATTTTCAACCAGTTTTGTTTTGCTACAAAGTCAGTAGTATATGAAAATGAAAAATGTGTATTGTTTTCTCAATGTTACCAGCACATTTGTCTGCTAAAGTTCACCGGATGACACAAAAATGTGTAATTTTATGTCAAATGGTGCACTTTTGACAGCTCCAGGCTTTTGATAAACTTACACATCAAACATCTGCATTTTTGTATACCAGATAATTGTATACCAGATCAAGATAAAAAAAAAAAAATCAAGATGAAAAAAAATCTGCTGCATAGACAGTCAAGTTTGATTTAAAGCCCATCTTGCCAGCGGTGAATTACCCAGTAAAATGTTAGTCTTATCCTCTCACAAAGCTACCGTTGGGCTTCAGAAGACTTAAAGTGTACATGTCACACAGACCATTTCATGGCAATTTTAAGTTGATCACTATGAACTGCCATCAAAATAACGGTCACTTCCACTAACAAAAAAGCATACAGGTTTAGAGTGGCAAAAGGTTGAGTAACTAAGCCATAGCATATAAAAAGATTTGTCTCCTTTTCGCTCATGTTTACACAGCTTGAACAGCACTTAATATCATTTATTTATCACTCTTCACTGTTAAACAAGGCTTTCTGGCTCTCTTTTTTTCTTCTGTGTTCATCTCACATCACTCTATTCACTTGACATCATTTTGATTTTGAGAGTTTTAAATGGTTCTTCAGCGTGGGGACACACTGACTCTTCCACATACACACACTCACACATACCATGATGACTCATAGATGTCTTAAAAGCATATCATGTTGCTAGACACATTTATTTCAAATGTGTCCTTGTGGATGTGTGTGTGTGTGTGTGTGCGCTCTTCTTTAACTCTTAATTTAAAACACTTAAGATCACATTAGTGACAAATGTCTTTGGAATCTGTACGTTTCTCTGAGCAAGGATGGATTTCACCCTCAGGTACAACAGATGTAGCAATTCATCTCTCTTATTCCAGCTGCTGGCTCTTAATGCAACAGTAAATGACCTAGTGCATCCATAAGGGTTTATATACTAAGTGTATAAAGTATGTTAATAGTTCTCGCCTGAGGACTGCATCTGCTATTGAAAGATAGACAATAACAGCAAGAGAGAGAGAGAGAGAGAGAGAGAGAGAGAGAGAGAGAGAGAGAGAGAGAGAGTAACCTGCCACAATAACTGTCATATTCACATAAGAACGGATCTTGCGCTGGAGGTTTGGAGCGTCTCAGCTGTCAGGAGGCACTATTAATGTATTGTGGTGCTGATAGGTGGCTCAGTTACTGCTTTTTTCTGACACACAGGTCTAAATAAACAAATAAATAAAAAAACACAATGTGCATTCTTAAAATAAATCTAATTAGATGTTTTTTTTTTTTAAGGTGATATGCATTGTGCTTGCAAAAAATGCTACCACAATATTAAGGTGCCGGTTTGCGATTATTCTGTATGGTTGCTAAGATGACTTTGCTAGGCGACTGTTAGGGTGTTCTGAGTAGTTGCTAGGTACCATTTTTAGAGAGGTAATTAGCTTGTTTATGATACAGCAAGTGACACAATGGTTGCTGTTTGTCATTAACATGCAATGTAAAATAAAGCATGTTTTTAAAAATAAAATTGAGGAAATATCATGTTTGGAAAAAATATTTATGACTGGTTATGTTATAAATTTAAACAAATAAGGTCATTTTGTACTGTAAAAATTTAGTTAAACACGATGTACTAAAAATAGTAAAACTGAATAACTATTATTATTTTTTAATCAAAAACTATATTAACAATGGCAAAAACACGCAACTGAATTACTAAACTTACTTTTAACAATAATTAAAAACAAAATGGAAAATATAAACATAAAAACAAACTCAGAATATTAATACACGGTTGAGATGCACGCTTCAGGTGAGTATAGTGATGTTATGGTGATGACTTTAGTATGTTAAATGAAATGAAATTATAAAAGGAATGGAGGAGGTGAGACCAAGCAGGAGTTAAGGGAACACATAAACATTTTCCAAATCCCCTAGAGTTAAACAGTTGAGTTTCACCATTTTCGAATCCATTCAGCCAATCTCGGGGTCTGGCGGTAACACTTTTAGCTTAGCTTAGCATATATCATTGAATCTGATTAGACCGTTAACATCTCGCACAAAAATGACCAAATACTTTCTATTTTTTTTTCCTATTTAACACTTGACTCTTCTGCAGTTACATCGTGAACTAAGACCAACAGAAAATTAAAAGTTTTGATTTTCTAGGCTGATATGTCTAGGAACTATACTCTCATTCTGGCGTAATAATCAAGGAGCTTTGCTGCAATACCATGGGTGCAGGAGTCACAGTTGTATTACACAGTGCCTGAAAATAGTCCCCAGCAACTTTGCTATTGCTGCAACTACACAAACTATAGCTGGGGACTATTTTCAGGCAAAGCTCCGTGATTATTACGCCAGAATGAGAGTATAGTTTCTACCAACCTAGAAAATTGCAACTTTTTCATTTTCTGTTGAACTTACATTGTAACTACAGAAGAGAAAAAATGGTAAAACTCAACTGTTTAAGTCTAAGGGAGCTGGAAAATTAGCCTAATTTCAAAAAGTGTCCCTTTAACAGCTGAGCCTGAGTTAGACTCTCACTATTTGAATCTCAGTAATACAATATAGAACACAATCCTCCCGCTTGCTCATTCTTGTACTCTTGCACATTACGTCTGATCGCCCATCTGTCCGTCTGGATTTCTGTACCACACTATAACATTAATTTACTTCAGTGTATTTAAGCACTACATACTGGATGCTCTCTCTCTCTCACGCACACACCACATATTTGTTTGTGTATCATGGTGAGAACTTTCCATTGACGACTTCTGTTCCTACTGTGCTAATGATATTTTCACCCAGGCTCATTGGAAAAATTAGCCTCTACCAACATTTCAGCAAAACTCCAACAACATACCTATGCATTCAATTGACTGCAGTTTCCAGATTAAATGAACACTAGAGACAGTTAAAATTCAACATTTGTTATTCCTTTTAACCCAAATTATGATTGATTTTCATGTGGTTCCTTGCTAAGTAAACTTGCTCAGTAGCTCACCTGGTAACTGATGTGGAGCACTTGGGTAAAAGTCACGATAAACAGTGATTTTTAAAGTAAAGTAAAGTGACATTCAGCCAAGTATGGTGACCCATACTCAGAATTCGTGCTCTGCATTTAACCCATCCGAAGTACACACAGAGCAGTGAACACACACACACACTGTGAACACACACCAGGAGCTGTGGGAAGCCATTTATGCTTCGACGCCCGGGGAGCAGTTGGGGGTTCAATGCCTTTCTCAAGGGCACCTACGTCGTGGTATTGCCGGCCCGAGATTCGAACCCACAACCTTAGGAGTCAAACTCTCTAACCACTAGGCCACGACTTCCCCGTAATGATAAAAGTGAACAAATACTTGAAGAAGAAAGCTAAAATGGCATGGTTGCTTTAGCCATTGTGTTTTTATCTTAAATTTGCTTTATCACAGTTAGGTGGTACTTTATTTTTATGTTATTTTTATTTGATTTTTTTATACATTTTTATTTATAGTTTTATTTTTTTTTTAAACACAAAAACAAGAAAAACAAAACAGAAAAGCAACGGAATTAAACAGCAATATATATATATATATATATATATATATATATATATATATATATATACATATATATATATATATATATATATATATATATATATATATATATATATATATATATATATATATATATAAAAAACTATCCCCTCTCCACAAAGCAAGATATTAAACAATCATAAAGATAAAGATAAACAATAATAAACATAGATTTACATCTAGTCTGTGGTCATATCAAGTTGGGTCAGGATGTTCAGAAAAGGAGTCCAAATAAGTTCAAAGTCATCTAGTTTTCCTCGAATAGAATGTAGAATTTTTTCTGGTGTGCAGTACGACAGGAGTTCGTTAGCCCAATGTTTTTGGCCCAATGTTTTTACCTGTCCACAAACCCGAGAGGTTACTGCGATGATGTGAGTCCAGTATGGCTTCAAACGAGTACAACTCCATAGCATGTGAGATGGTGCATCTTTGACATTGATCAGATGTCATTTCCTAATTTATTTAACCTATATGGCGTAAAATATGTTCTATGGTAAATATTGAATTGAATTTGTCTGTGTTTAGAGGACACCATTTTTGTTTGTGCCAATTCCAATAATCTGTTCCAATTCTCCTCTGCGTAAGTGCACTCAAGATCAGACTCCCACCTTATTTTATTTTTATGTTATTTTAACATCATTCACTGGACATTTAATTCCCGAACTGTCACAATACTTACAACAACCAGTGTCATCATAATACTTTGCCACATTCACATTCACTGAATTAAACAGAACACATTTTAGTGCCACTCACTGGACATTTTACTAACACTGAAAATGTGCATAAAAGCAACAACCAATGAGCCGTTCAGTATCTTTATGTTTTCAGTAAGATGCAAAAAAAAAAAAAACTGTAAAATAAAACAAAAAACAACAACAACAACTATGCCTTGTTTTCCTCTATAGTTATTTGAGTTTTTTTCATACCCTACTGGGAAATGTAATCTGCCTTAATTTAGGATATACTGATCCAAATTCCAAAATATATTTATGTTTTGATGTGATAAGAACTTAAATATATGTAGAACTATACAGGAATCTAGTAACCTACTCCACATAAGATAGTTTCGGGCTGTCAGTGTAAAATCCCAGTATAAATAAAGTTATTACCAGGCCCAGATGAAATCTGCTGACTTTTTTTATTGTGCATTTTATAGGCTGTATCTGGCAGAAAATCTGTGTGATTCTATGGAATGGATTTATATGTTGTAATACGTGATAAACATAGTTGATTACTTCACTCCTTTACAGTGGCAAGTATAATCAAACTGTCAAGAATACTTTATAAACAAACACATTAGGAATGGGAGAAGCATAAAACTTTGAGAAAGGTGCAAGATTCAAACCTGTGAAAATCAGCAGGGATTTCTGTGGGTGCAATCATGCCCTGTTAAAGCCACAAAGACTACAAATCGAGTAGTTTGAAATGCTTCTCACATCCTGGTGATTTGCTGTAATACTACATCCCAATCATAGTGCACCAGACTGCGACTAAACGGTCGCATTTTGAAAGATCTGTTACAAACCTGAACAGGAACACCAAATGACTCGGTACTTAAGCAAACATTAACAACTCCGACAGTCCAGACAGGATTTATGGGGAAGACAGGAGAAAACATAGATTAGAAAGGGTTTCAAAACACCATTTTTACCCCGAATTTACGATGCATTTGTAGTTAAACTGTTTTGACAGAGTACAAATTCAGTGAACCTGAAGACCTTGATTTGACCTTGTTTAGGTTTGCTTTATAGGGACTGAAGCTAAACTCGACTTTATATTACCATGGCTGTTGTATTTATTTGAGTATAAATATCATTATTTGTTAAACTATATTTATATCTAACTATAGAAATAATGATCAGTGCATGGTTTAAACTTTAAAGCTGCAGTCGGTAACATTTGACGCTCTAGCGGTTAATAAACAGAACTGCTTGCGTCTTGCGGAAGAACATTGTAGCCGGAACTACTTCTCTCTGTTTATGTCTATGAAGAATCACAAAGGTACTGGGTTACTCCGCCGCGGTATCCCCGAAGCAATCTAAAATAGTCTGAATATAAACACTTATTATAGGTGCACCCTAGTGATTCAGGACAAGCTAAAAACACGGTTTGGAAAATGGATTCATGGTGTACTCGCTTATTATATACATTTTGTATTCTTTGAACACAAAAAAAAGTTACGGACCGCAGCTCTGATTGGTTGTTTCTTAGCGGGAACTGCAAGCAAGCAGTTCTGTTTATTAACTGCTAGAGCGTCAAAAGTTAACGACTGCAGCTTTAAAGGATGCTTATAATTTTTTTTTTTTTTTTACAAATACCATGGTTAAAACAATCCAAAATATTTTCAATGAGGGTAAGAACAAAGTAGAACGATGAACTTAAAAGCCTCACGGTTATTTGTCCTGTGTAATATATATGCTGTTCTAATGAACTGATGAAATCACTGTCTCTGTTTGCCTTCAGAAACTTCAAGCTGTGACTGAACTTCAATAATTAAGATACAGATGAAGCTAAAACATTATCTGTTAAAAAGTCCCAAACTCAGTCACCCCGCTGACAGAATAATTTATTTTTCAATCCAATATAAATTATTTGCTAATTAAAATCTCAAAACCACTGCATATTAATGGGTCTACTGGATGAAATATGTGAACGCAATGGAAATTTCATTATTATTATTGACTTCTGTTCTTAAAATGATCATTGTATCATTTCAAGCCTAAAAATATTGGGTTTGTTTTGTCACATGGTATGACAACCCTAGTTCAGACGATCTGTCACTGTCTCACATATGCACACGCAGAATGAGTCCTCAAAATTGCTGGGTTACAGAGGTCAACTCACAACTTTGAACATTTCACTCTTCACTGGAGTGGGAGACGGCAAGACAGATGGGAGAGAGAAGAAAGAGGAGGGAGGCCGAGAGAGTGGGGGAGGAATTTGTGAGAATGAGATATCGAGACAGGGATGGAAGGAAAGAAATGGCTGAGTGTCGTCCTTGTCAAGGACAAACTCATTTCACCCATTATCATCAGAGGGGAGACGGCAGACACTTGCCACCATGGCTAAAAATTACCTCCGCTGGGACGCGCTGCCACCTCGCTGCTCGCTACACCACTGAGAGAGAGAGAGAGAGAGAGGGAGAGAGGGAAATGAAAATAATGGAAAGGGATGGAGAGAAGCGGATAAAAGAACAAAGCTGGGGATCATGGGAGTGGAAAGATGTTGTTTTGAGATGTTGCCATATTGCACTACTAGAACAGAGCATACGTACTCTTTATCATTTCCGACTGAGTGGGTTCACACACAGATCTGCGCTTTCACATCCACTGAGGCTCTAAATGGGGCATGGAAGGAGTGAAAAAGCAGACACACGGACACACACTCATGTCCAATGGCAAACCTGTGATGTGTCCTGTCATTTGAAGTTATCAGAGCCCTTGACAGACACGTGCGTCACAGAGAGCTCAGGTTCTCCTGGTTTTGACATATGTGTGTGTGTGTGTGTGTGTGTGAGCGTCACCCCGAGGCCTCAAGCCTTGGTTTGCTAGGCGCCCAGTGAGGAAGCAAATACATCGGTGCCTGTGGTTATGACCACGCATGGCTGTCACATCCTGAAGGCGAGATCTGCCAGCAACCATTAACCAGTTAAAGCCCTTTCTTAAAATACTCGGACACTTAGTTGACATTCTGGAACAGATATCACTGTGCATTTTTTTTTTTTTGCAGGAATATTTGTAGCATACACTGTGTTATATATGAAAATACATATTTCAGAAAAATGAAAGAATTCTAAAGAATTCTGATCTGAGGACAACTGAGGATATTTCTAATCAAAACATCAAAAATGTCAATTCTCAAATCCATCTGCGCCTTAAAGGGCTAAATATCATAAATCAATGTATCTTTCAGAACACTTCCTCTGCAGTTCCGAAAAAAACTGCAAACACATCAAATAAATGAACACACTGACATTTAAATACATTTCAGTGCAGAATCTTTAATGAATCGGTCACAATGTAATACAGGCTGGTGAAGTGTGGTGTAGTGGCAGATATATTGGACCTCATTTTGAAAGGTCATCAATGGAGAAAGATGCTTTATGGGTCTAGATGGTGTAGTTACAGCACCTACTACTTGCAGATATTAACAACCTGGTAAATTATAAATGGACAGAGAGAAGATGGAGTGTGTCATAGACCTAAATTATGTCTGGTTTTGAAGCAAAAATACCTTTTACTGACATTAGAATCAGGCCTTAAAGAAAAGAAATTATATATATATATATATATATATATATATATATATATATATATATATATATATATATGTATATATATATATATATATATATATATGAGAAATGAACTGTGACCAACACAGGAGGAGACCTAAAGCTCAGCTAGTCTGTTTCACAATCTCCTAGATCATCTGTTACTGACTTATATAATGATAGGTGTCGTTTCAGCCCAGCTTTAAGGGTCAGATAAGAGTTTCAAATAAGTCCTTTCATATCAGTGACTTTAAAAAAGAGGTTATACAGATACACATGGTCTCTGTCATGTCACACTACACACAGTGCCCTCCACACAAACCCTCTGTCTGTCTCTCAGGGCCTTACATAACTTCCTTGGCGCTGTACAAGCCTTCTGCTGCAATGAGACCAGATGACATGAGAGACAAGAAGAGAAGGGATGAGAATAGATGAAACAAGATGGGATGAGAGACAAGAAGAGATGAGACAAGACAGGAAGAGATGAGAACAGGTGAGAAGATGTGGGAAGAGACTAAAAGAGTCAAACAGAAGCAAAAAGAGAAAAGACATGATGACGTGAAGTGAGAAAAGATGAGGCAAGAAGACATGAGAAAAAAGGCGAGGAGACACAAAGAAGAGGCAGGAAAATATGAGCTGAGAAAAAACAACAGATGAAAAAAGATTAAAAGAGAAGAAAGACAAGAGGTTCAGAGAAAAAAATAAGTCAAGGTGATAAGAGAGACAAGAAGACATGAGTAAAGTTGAGACAAGGTGACAAAATGAGAACAGAAGAGACAAGAAACAGACCAGATGAAAAGAGATGAGAAAACTTGAAACAAGCTGAGTCAAGAAGGGAAGGGAAGAGAGACAATAAGACACAAGAAGAGAACACGAGACAAGGCAATGAGACATGAAGAGAGACATGAAGACACAAAAAGAGGACATGAGACAAGGTGAGGAGACGAGAAGAGAGACAAAAAAAGCACAAGAAGAGGACACAAGACAGGTCAAGGAGACAAGACGAGACAAGACGAGGAGACGAGAAGAGATGAGATGAGAAGAGAAGGGTGAAGATAAGACATTGTGAGATGAAAAAGAGTCAAGAGACAAGAAGACACCTGAGAAGAGACGAGGCGAGTCAAGGAGATGTAGAGACAGAAGAGACAATAGATAAGAAGAAAAGAGACAATGATGTGGAGTTGAGAAGAGATGAGAAACAAATGAAAAGACAAAAAGACAAAAAGACAAGACAAGTTGAAGAGACGAGAAAAGACAAGTTCAGAAGAAGAGACGAGATGAGAAGAGGAAAGAAATGAAAATGAAAGGACAGAAAAGGTTAGAGCAGACGAAACAATAAGAGAGGTGAGGAGACAAACAAGATGAGAGGAGAGGACAAGTGACAAGACAAGTCAAGAAGACAGAAGATGAGAGGAGATGGAATGAGAGGATATGAGACAAAGGGAAGAGACGATAAGAAACTCTAGAGAACTTCTACAAACAAACAGAGGAACACACACACATTCTCTATCGTCTTAGCTATTGTCCACAACTGCACACTCACAAAAAAAAAAAAAAAAAAAAGAAAAACAGTTGTTTAATTACAGACCAAACTATCAATTATGTCATTCTGTTTGGACGGTAACATGACAAAGCCTCCTGACTAACCCCTGCGTCTCAACCAAACCCACATCATCAATTACAACATGCATCACAATCAAACAAAATTTAATCCGAGAGAATCATTTCTGGGAGGGTTTATGCTAGTGGATTATTTTCTGTTCTACTGTACCAATGAAATGCATGTATATTTAATCCCACAATACTGGAGGCTTCTTAACTCATTCAACTCAGTCCTTCTCTTGAGAAACACCGAACACCAGGCTGCTCCAGAGGGACTGGCTGTGCAATTAGCATTCTGTCATTTTCCTTTACTTGAAACTGTCTGCTAAACGACAGCTAATAATCTAAATTAGAATGAATGGCAAATTAATTTCTCACATGCAGTTTTTGTGGATGGATGATTCCTCCATGTCCAGCAGAGATCAAAGCACAAGTTAATTGCTTTACAGAGTGTGAAGACGAGAGAAAAACATTAGATTACAGAAAATCTAATGTCTAGTGGTTTCTCATCTAAAAGAAAACAGAGGATGAGAGGATGAAGACAAGGGAGAAGAGCTAGAAAACGTCATGAATGAAACAAAAAGCTTTTGAGTGCATTCATATGTATGAGCTTACATTTAATGAAGTGACAATGTGTGAGGTCATGTTAACACCTTAAACTGTTCAATTATCAAGGAAAGGTCATGAATGGTTTAAACAAAACCCCTCAATGCTCTTAAACTGTTACCTGTTAGCATACAGAAAATCCCTATCAGTGGTTAAAACAGTAATATTGTGAAATAATTTTGACAAATTAAAATAGATGTATTTTAGTTGCACATATTTTATAATGTTATTTATTTCTGTGAGGACAAAGCTGAACTTCAGTGTCTTCAGTGTCATATGATCCTTCAGAAATCATTGCAATATGCTGATCTTCTGCTCAAGAAACATTTCTCATTATTATCAATGTTGAAAATTCTTCATATTATTTGTGGAAACTGTGATAAATTTTTTCAGGATTCTTTGATGAATAGGAAGTTCAAAAGAGATTTATTTTCAAAACAGAAATCTTTTGTAACATTAAATACTGGTTTCACAGACAGGGCTTAGACTAAACCTGGATCAGGCCACAGTTCAATTTGGACATTTAAGTTATTTTAATTAACATACCTGAGAAAAAACATTACTTGTGTGCATCTTGAGACAAAACAAGGACACTGATATATTTCAAGATCAGTCTCTTTCAGTTAAAACCGCTCTGATTTACACTTTAGTCTGGAACTAGGCTTAAGTCTTGTCTGGGAAACCGGGGGAAAATATCTTTAATTGAATACCTCCTTGCTGAATTTAATAAGTATTAATTTCTTTAAAAAAGATATTGAATGGTAATGTATATGCTTATTATTTGATGTCAGGACCAGAGAAAAATACCATGATTTCTGCATTTTGGTTTTCTTGCAGTTATGATCAGCTCTGACCATATAAATCACACAGAAACATAAGGCAGTACAATAAAGCTGATCCAGTATTTACTCTAGTGTTTGACATGTTGTTAAATTCCCCTTCATCTGATTGAAAGATACTGTATATTTTTCAAATTTATATGGTTAAAGAAGAACCTTTGCTATGTATAAACAAGTTAAAATGTTTAATGTAAAAGTTACTTTTTAAATGACATTTATCAGGCTAGAGAAAATATATTTTATATGCATATATAACTTTTTCCACTGTCATTCTCATGAAAGCCATAAGGCCATGCCTCTGCATTTTCACCAATAAAATGGAGTGATTACAGGATGTCTGATGGGCTGTGGAGGATATACAGCTGATTACTGATAATGGCAGTGAAAGCAGCTGTGTGGACGTGACACAATGGGCTGTGGCTTTGATAAACTGCACAGCTGTCATTAAACTTTACAATGGCTTTATATGTTCCCTATTCAATTCAAGTACAAAACTTTTTTCAAACACCTTGAACAATTTAATCGTTAACCATGAGTCTTAGTCAAATCATTAATGATAAGTTAGTTCACCCAAACATTTATTTCCACACCCATACGACTTTTGTTCATCTATAAATGAAGATTATTTTAATGAAACTTGAGAGGTTTCTGTCCCTGTCCCTTGAAAGTCCATTCTGCGAAACTCTGACGCTTCATGAAGACGTCGTAAAAGAAATCCATATGAATTGATTGGTTTAATCAGAGTCTTTCAGAGAAAGGACACACAATTGCTTTAAATGATGAACAGATTTAATTTAGCCGTTTATTCAGATATAAATATCGATCACTGCACATTTATAGAGCAACTAATATGGCGAATGAAAGCTGAATTGTGAGATGAATGAGGGTTTGTTCTCGTTTCTCACGCAAGCACGTTTGAGACTCATGGGTGTAGAACGACATCAGCGTGAATAATTAAAGAAAGAATTGTAATTTTTGGGCAAACTATCTTTTTAATAATAGATCACATTTAGAGACATTTGAGTAAATACTAAGAAGAAAAATTGTTGTTATTAGTGATACATATAGCATAATTACGGATTTTTGAAAATTACCTTTCATGTAGAGTGAATTCAATCTAAAAGTGCACCGTGTATAAACTTATTGTCTCTCAAAAGACAATGAATCATTGAATTGAGTCGTTTTTAAAACTAATCCCAAGCCATTTTCATGTTGACTTCAACATGAAACATTAGAATATTTTTCGCCCACTTGTTGGTCTTTTCCCATTGGTCTAAATGAAAATGCTAATTCATTCTGTGCCGCTAGGTGCTGCTTTTGAATCGTTGAGCGAACCGTTTGGGAGTCGTTGAGCAAATAAGGTAAAACAATAAATGCATATTATAAGACAATGAAGTGTTTTTTTGACCTTGCATGCATTTCAGCCTGTTGTTGGGGACTCCCAAAACCAAAATATAGGGGCACTTTAAACAATTTCAAATATCAAAATTCAACGTTTCATGTTTAAAACAAAACATTTGTAACTCTGAGCTCCATCAAACATCGGTGTAAATACATCTAGATACATGCTGCTTCAAATGCAGATTCCATATTTGTTTGAAATGCTTTCTTATGTTGGAATGAAAGAGTCTTACCCAAAGATAGAAAATGGAAGAAAGAGTTAAAACTGAACACAATCTTGCTGCTCAAACTGTGTAGAACCATTTTTATTTTAAATATTTTTTTTACTCCTTTTCTATTTTGCATTTACTTTTACTTTCCATACTTAAGTAAGTTTAATATATACAAAAATATTTTCATACTTAAGTACAATAAGCAACACTTTAACTTCTATCAAAGTCATTTTCTAGTAAGATATCTATACTTTTACTTAAGCTTGGCTTTCAGTTACTTCATACAGAACTGTTAACAGTTTTTTTCTTTACTAAAAGTACATAAAACAACACTTAATTTTAACATTTAATAAACTCAAGTGATGATCAACATTATGTCCACAGAACTCATCAAAAGAATGTTTGAAAACCAAAAAAAGAAAACATTTTTTATTAATAATAATAATAATAACTCACAACCATGCATGTCTTTAAGTTGTGGTAATGTGTCTCCTATATTTCTTAGGCATGTGTCTTTCTCACGTTCTCTCTCTCTACTTGAGTGAAGCGTTTGCACTCAGCGCTGGCATTAGTATCTCAGTGCCAGCTGGTGTGTGTGGGTTTGATTCCCATGCGGAGCTTTTGTGTTAAAGGAACATCATGTGTGACATCAGCACAGTCCTGATGAAACCTGTTCTGACTGCACCTGAGCCTGCGGGCAGAGGAGCCACAATCTGACCACTGAAGCACACTGATACAGAACATTTCAAGCGATTTTCTGCCATCACAAATTACAGGTTGTGGTTTCCTGGCTACAGAACTAGTGGTCATCAACCCAACCTTGAGTAATTAAAATTTGACTGGGTTTTATTTCAAGGTGCGCTTTTTTTTTTTTTTTTTTTTTTTTACTGTAATGCAATCCAACATAATGTTCTTCTAACAAATGTCTTCTAAAAACTGCCTTAGTAGGAGGAGTCACTTTATTTATTTATCTTACCTTAACAAGAATACTCTTAAACAAGTTGCTAATATAAAGTTGTTTTATTCACTTTACTTAGATGCTCAATCATCTGTTCTTTCCAAATGTTGTCCAAAATTAAGTCATCTGAACAAAGATTTTTATCTTTTAAAATGTGTAAGCTATTCCATTGCATTTTCACATTTGTTAGAAGTATGTTGCAAGTTCTATTTTTTTATAGCAAAACAAACAAAAAACAACTTGGTGCACCTTAAAGTATAAACCAATGCAATGTTTTTACTTGCACGTTGTAGAAATGCAAAATAATTCTGAGAATTTCTGAAAAAAGTCACAAATGTGACATAAACAATTGCAGTTACCTTTATTATTATGTGGCAAAAAAAAAAAAAAAAAAATTAACCCAGAATTCCAAGAGAGAGAGAGAGAGAGAGAAAAGGTCAAAATTGTGAGGGAAAAAGTCTGAATTGTAACAAGTTGCAAATACCTTTTAAAATAAATATTTTTTAATTCAGTGGCTTCCACAGTTAGCTGTTAGTTAGCTGTCAGAATCCATATTTTTACTAACATTTGTTGATTCCACCATGTTTGAGATTTTTGCATATAGGTAAATGTTTAAACTTTGGTGTTTAATATGTTTATCTATCAGGATAATTTGTTTGCCTCAAGTTTTAAAAATGTCGTGTAGTGGGCTTTGAAAATAAATCATAATGACGAAAGAACGAAGTCTGTAGCTCCTTGCATTGCTAAATGCTAAACAATTTTTAGCTGCCTTGACAATAATTTAAGTTAATTGAATTCAAACAACTGCTTTCGTAAAATTATTCACTGTTTCAATGAAAACTCAGATCAAACAATGAATCAAAATTAGTTTGCATTTCCCAAACTAAATTTATAATTTTAACTGGTTGAATTCCAGCAAAATGCTCCAGACCACACAAAAATGAAGCAAAGACTTGCAAAACTGAACATTCCTGCCGTTGAATTTCCATAAAATTAGCACTGTGCAGATTATCAGACAAGTAGCGTTTCATCCCCAAGGAGCAGAAATGCTTGCGTAATCATGGCATAATGTTATGCATAGTGAGATGGGTGCAGATCCATCATTTACATGAGAGAAGAAACTTGTCATTAAAGTAAAGTGAGGTATAAAATCTGTCATAAGACTCTAATTATCCCATCCTACAGTTAGTGCAGCTAAATGTATTCTCTCAGTTCAGAGAATTGCTGCATACATTATTCAGCCACAGCCAACATCATCCCACATTATCAGCCCAATCAAGAGCACATTTATCAGCCACCAGACTTCCACACGGTAACACACACAATCTTAATCACATGTATGGACATACGCGTGTAGATGAGAGCATGTGATACGTGAGAGAGACTCACTGTGGGGCAGCCGCTGTCATGCTGGTCCTCCAGGAACCCAATTCTGCAGAGCGCCTTATCGTTCTTCAGCCAGTACTCCGACGAATCCAGAACACTGTTACTGCACAAAACCTGACACAAACACACACTTCTTTCAGACTAAGGCACAACAGTAAAAAAACTTACATTTTGATTCTAGATACATCTGTATCGGGTGAACCTCTCATAGACTGTATCATTTTTAAGATGCTGTAGGCATCATAAATTGTAAGAAGTTGCATGTGTGATCAGATTTCATAAAGAAAGGTCCATAGAACCATTTAGATTTCTGAGTCTTGTGCATGTGTATGTAAAGGCTTTTCCACATTTTTTGGACTGGATTGAATTGAAAAGTCATATTTAGCTGGCAAGTTAAAAATTACGGAGTATTGAGATTTATTTGTTTATTTATTTATTTTTAATATATTTTAACAATCCAAATAACAATAATATTTCTTAAACGGGTTTTTGATTTTACTAAACAATTTTAATTCTATAAAGCAGATGACATGCACATGACATACTGGTCATTAATCACAAATTTATTACCAAATCAAATACAAGCAAAATTAAAAATGTCTGCACCAAATAATCCCTTACTTTACAGAAATATTGTTTTTAAATAATAATAATAATAATAATAATAATAATAAAACAATTTATCATAATTATGAATCAAATGAAATACAGACTATATATATATATATATATATATATATATATATATATATATATATATATATATATATATATATTAGGGGTGTAACGATACGCGTATTCGTATTGAACCGTTCGGTACGAGGCTTTCGGTTCGGTACGCGGTACGCATTATGTACCGAACGGTTCGTTGGACTAATTAATTATATTTGGAAAATAAAGAAAAAATTGTGAAATATAATGATATGCGTTCAACAAGGTAGCCCAATAACCCAAACGACGTAACAGGCAACGCCCCTGACACCCCCGAACAAGAAAAAAAAAACACCAGCTTATATGTTTATGTTAGGCTACTCAGGTCAGGCGTTCGCTCACTCAGTACGCGCTGAAGTCTCGTTGCAAAATGGCCAATGCGTTTAACAGACCACAAATAGAAGATCCTCCAATAACCAACAGGTCTGGTGTTTGGGTGCACTTTACCAATCGATCGGGGCATCCAAACAAGCACGGTAATCAAAATGGACTAGTACTGTACTGTGTCGGAATTTCCTGAGCAGTACGATTCAATTAACAGGCCTGCACGTTATAGAAGAACTGTTATAAATAGAACGTATGCACGGGCAGTTTTGAAAACTCCACCTACTTTGCTCTTGGCATAGTGCAGCGCAAATCGCGTGGTATCTGAAGGGCAACGCTGAGCCCAGGATCCAGCGCCGCGCGTATCGCGTCCTGTGTGAAAGACCCTTTAGTCATTTTGCAACGAGCCTTCAGCGTGTGCTGAGTGAGCGAGCGCCTATAGTGGAAAACGCATGTTTTAAGAACATTCTTAATGTAATTTAGCCCCGTTACTATATTCCTTCACGAGCCCATTTCAGCCAGACCGTAATTCCTGCTTTGTTCCAAAAAACATAAGCCCTATAGAGAACCAATTGAGTAAAAACACACTCAATATAAAGAGTTATAGAGTTCCATATGAAAAGTTACATCTTTGTATTTGTTCATAACTACTACAACAATATAACATTTTCAATTTTTTTTAATAAGGAGCTGTTTTTGTTTTATACAGTATGCTGCTAAGAAAACACCATAGAAGATGGGTAAAGAATAGATCATTGTTCAATGTAAAAAAAAAACAAAAAACATACTTTGTTGCCAATTTGTTCTTTTTGCTGTATCTAAAACGTACCGAACCGTACCGAACCGAACCGAACCGTGACATCAGTGAATCGTACCGAACCGAACCGTGAATTTTGTGAACCATTACACCCCTAATATATATATATATATATATATATATATATATATATTAGTGCTGTCAAAATTAGCGCGTTAACGCATTCGATTAATTTGAAATATTTAACGCGTTAAAAAAAATAACGCAATTAACGCGGTTGCAGCTTTTTTTTATTTCCAGTTGTGGCCTATGTGTGTTCAACGTGCAAAGAAATATGGATAAGACCAAGGAAGGACTTTTAGACGGAAAGTTTCAGTATAAAACTCTGCCGGATTACTCTTCAGTCTGCCACAAGAAACATTACTCTTCATTTAGTCTGCCACAAGAAACAGCAACATTAAAATCATGAACTCAAATGTCATTGTTTAAAAAAAAAAACAATGACTGTAACAGTGCGTAAATCAGACCTTTCTGTAACGCTAACGTTAATAAGCTTAAACGAAAAAAAAGAAATAATTGTGTAGCGGAGTATTTTTTGTACACAGTGCCGCGAACTGTCAATCACTCCTGTGCGCGTGCATCACTGTCCTCCTCAGCTGCAGCAACTTGCGCTCTCTCTCTTCATCAAGCTTTAAAACAAAAAGGGGACAAAAAGATCATATTGTCTTTGTGCATATGCTATAGATTAATTAGATAAATGAATATCTAAATTTGTGCCTTGCCGTCTACGGTATTTTTTTAGAACTTAGAAAAAAGATGCTGCAGCCAATGAGCAGCCGGCGGGGGCTGCAGGACGACTCAACCTCCGCAGACAGTTTTTAATGTTTATCAGACAATAAATACTCAATATTTTGCTTTAGTATAACTCACAACGAGTTTCACACACCTTCTCCGGCCACGTTGAGTTGTTGACACTTAACAGTGGGAAAAGCGACACATGCGCTATTCACTTGTATAACTTAAGGGTGAATGGGTAATGTAGTTTCTGCTCTGGGTGGGATGAATTAGGAAGCTTGCATTGTGAAGGGCGCTCTGAAAATCGGCAGTGCAGGTAAAAGATTAAAACCTCTATTAAAACAGATGTCCAAATGAGCGTACCGGTACGCTACAAGCACGTTCTGGGCGCACGGAGAGGAGGCGGTACGCTCAAGAGCTATATTTGGAAGTGGCGGTACTGAGTACCTGTGCGTACTGGCCCACTTAAAGCACTGGCAATGACTATACTTTGGAATTTTTTTGCAGTCCACTTAGTATTCAACATGGAAATCACTTTTGTTTTTTATTGGCATTGATTGTTTTGAAATTCAAATGGTACTTACATGCCTGTGTTTTTATTTCTGTAATAAATATGGCTTTCAAGCCAACAGTTAATTTGGAGGATATTGATGGTTTATTGCAGGTATGTTGTTTACTTGAGAAAATCTGTGTTACAAGTTAAACAAAAATTCCAATAAACAATCATATTTTGAATTTAAATAGTTTCTTTGTCTTGAGTTTACATTGATTATTTACATTTTACATTTACATATCCAAAAAGTTTCAGTCTTTTAATTGCGATTAATCGCGATTAATCGTGATTAATTTTAAAAAATTGTGCGATTAATTAGTTAATTTTTTTAATCGATTGACAGCACTAATATATATATATATATATATATATATATATATATATATATATATATATATATATATATATATATATATATATTAAAAAACAAAAATTTTTCTTAATCTTTTCAACTCTTCAGGCTTCCTGACAGAATGATCTTCCATTTATCTGCACATTTTAGAGTTTCAATTACAGTATCTGGATATTTTTATACACAAACTTATTTAGATGTTTCCATTTTAAATGAATGAATTATTCATTTCCCTGATTTGATCTGAAACGGCACTCCCAGTCCTCCATTTAAATTCTCAGGCACAATGTTAATGTGTTAGTTTGAGTAAGCAGCTCTTCGCCGTTGGGACTCTGGGACTCTTCGGGACGCATTAGCATTTACACTTCAAATGTGAAGTGGCCACGTGTATCACACACAATCACCTCTGAATGTGCTTTGACTTCCTGAAAGTCATGTATACCTGTATTTAGCACTTATTACTGATCCGTTCGCCCAAGATAAATTATATTACTAGGATTACTATGAATCCATTCTGTCCAAATGACCCCAGAACTAAACTACATTTAATCACTAGTATAGAATACAGTGCATAATTGCTGCAGCATATGATCACACATTTTATTTCTTTTCTGTCTCTTAACTCTAAGCATACTAACTTATCAGGGCAAGCAAGCCATGACTGTGGTGATTAGCAAATTTTTATAATCATTTACATATGAATATTTAATATATACTTCTGGCAATTATGCTGTCACTAGAGTGTAACATACCAACTTCACAGTCAAGTAACCATGTCAGTAATGGACTATTATATATTATTAATGAAAAGTTGAGTGTGTGGCCTGTCAATGAACCCTGCTGAACATGTAACATTTCATAAAGTGAAAGTATATGTGTTGGTCACGTGCTCAACTTATGCTTATTTCATTCAAGCACAAACAGATGGAAACTGAAAATGTTTGCTAAAAATAAAAACCTCTAATTGAATGAGCACTTCTACTGGTATGTGAGACACCGCTCTTAAACAAACACAAACCCTCTTCTGTTAGCACGTAACCTTCAGTTTGATCCATTATCAGTGTGACTGTAAGCATTGATTATCTCAATGTGTATTTAAGTGTGTGTGTGTGTGTGTGTGTGTGCGCACGTTTAATTAGAGTTTGTGAGTATGTGTTTTTCTATGTGTGCGCACATGTGTGTATTTTCTCTGCCCTTGCTGTGTGTGCCATCTGGACCGACTGTTTTCCTGGCAGAGTCCACCATATGACAGGGATGCTGGGACAGTTGCGTCACGGTTCACTGTGGTTAAACTACTGACAGAGCTAATATGCCATTACAGGAATGGGTAACCTTCGGCAGATGGGTAATCATTAGCACACGAGGGATAAGCGCAAGAGAGATGAATATGTATTTCTTTTATTTGGTAGTTACATTTAGGAATGTAGTTAATCACATTCCGAGAAACTTCAGGTCAGGCATAGCCCAAAACAAAGTTAAAGAAAAAAATTGTGCAAAACAGAAGCAACATCATTTAAAAGTAGCAATTATTTAATAACAACAACAACCACAACAACTATTATTATTAGTAGTAGAACATAAAAATAATATAATAATGTAAAGAAATATACAAAATTATGCAATTATTTATTATTATTATCAAATATAAATTATATATTAACATTATATAATAATAATAAATTATTAAAAGATAATGCATAGTTTTTAAATGTATCTAGCTTCCTGTCTATTTTTAACATATATACTTACTTTAATAATAATAATTATTATTATTATTAAAAAAACGCCATGTTTGATGTTGTTGCTTTTTTTTATGTATGTTTTAATTTGTCTATGTATTTATTTATGTCCAAAAGCAGAAGAAAAAAAATCAATTCTACATAGCGACTATGGGGATCTTAACTATGGGGAAAAAATTTAGAAAACCGTCACCTCATACCAGTCAGTTTGTGGACACCTTGGCTATTCCCATCAATAATGACCCTTCCACCTCAATCTCACAACAGCTCCTATGAGAGCTACAAAACTGATTAGTACAGTGTCACACTATTGTAACTTCCTCTTCCCCTGATCCAGCATCTGCTCCCACAAGAGTCGTTTTCCTTTAACACCAATCCACTAATAAAGCACTTGGCTGATTGAGACAAAAGTTAAAAGAGCTAGAAGACAAGGGAGATACTGGACTAATCATGCTGCTTGTTCTGTCACACTCCCGGTTTCTCTCAGTCTCGCTCTCTGTCCTTTCTCTTGCTCACGCTGGCAGAGCATCAGCTAATGTAACCTGACTTGTAGTGCAGCTGCCTACAGAGTAAAAAGTGCTGATGGCAAAAAGCCACAGTCTCTGTTCCCTGGACAGGTGGGAGAGTCAGCCAATCAGTAAGGCTTCATGTTAATCATACTGTGATTGGAGCTTGAGATTCTCGCTAGTGCTCAACCACAAGAGTTCACATGGTGAACATGGTGCCTTGCGCCAGAAACCTACTGCACACCAACTAAATAGAGCCCTGCACGGGCCTCAGATTTAGTGTCCGACAGCTTATTTGAATTATCAGCCCGACCTGAGTCCGCCTTTTTCAGTTATGTATGTAATGGCAGAGTGATTATATTTTGTTTTGTTTTTATTAGTTTATTTCGAAAAACTTTTGGAGCATTTTTTGTTCATTAAATATAAGTTTTAGTTTTTTAAAGTAATGACCAAGCGGCCAGCGGCCAGCGGCAGCCAATAAGCTGATCATATATGTTTGATCAATTTAGCCTTCTCAAATCATCAACGACTTGCCTAAAATAAAATCCATAAATATAAAACAGTTCAAGCATATAAGAATGTTTAAGCATTAAACCTAGAAAAATGTGCGCTATATCCAATAGTTTGTGTGGAGAGTGGAAGCTATGCATGCTTTGCAGGACATGGAGGCGCCAGCAGTCACTTGCATGTTTTCAGTGGATACGCCATAATTTCTGCTCATAAGGTAAGAGTAATTCATCATTCGTAACTGTAAAGGGTCTGATTTTATTTTTGTTCACTCACAATATCAACAAAATGTTGTGCTTTTATAAAATAAAGAAAACAAACATGATGCGCTTTCTTCTGTCTAGTCACAAAAATGAACCGAAACTCAACAAATACATGCCTCACAGATGATGAATCTATCTATAGAAAGCTTTACTTTAGTACTTAACGAAATAAAACATATCAAAAACAAAAACTTTTCTTATAATCATAATCCGTATAGATGCAGTTCTTAATGTCATGTCTAATGAGGAGATGGCGAGCACTGCACATGACCAATTGCAAATTTTTTGTCGTGGAAATCAAATTAAACCTCTTTCCAAATGCAGCTTTTCCGGAAGCATTGGAAACTTCTGATAACTCTGCATGCTTCAGCTTCTCCTGATGCTCGGCATGGTCAACTGTCACTTGTATGTTAATGCGTGCGTATATGCATTGCGTATTGTATAGGCAATGTATAATTTTTATAATAACCTATAATCATTATAACAGTATGTCATACAGTAGCCTATGTACTCTCTGTGCATATTTGGGCACAATAAAAGGAGAGAAGCTAAATGAGCCTGAGCCTGAGCCCGATCTGTAAAAAATAAAATAAAATTGGCCCGAGCCCGGCCTGAATGGACTCAGCGTGTCGGCCCCGTCGGGCTTGCAGACCTCTACAACGAAATAACTTTCATGTAGCTGGAAGCATTTGCTCTCATGGTTTTAACACACACACCTTCCTGCAGGCGGAGACAGAGGACCCAAGGGTGCTCTCAGACTTGACTTCCTGTGTGTCCGCGGACTCAGACCCCTCAAACATGGTAGATGATTGGAAATTACTGTGGAAAAAGAGAGAGACAACAACTGAATCCACCATCAATTCAACAGAGTGCATTAGTGTCTCTCCACTTTTTCAGCTGGATTGATTCCAGAAGTATTTCTTTTTTCATTTATTTCTTCCATCAGGATTTTAAAAAAAGTCTTTGTTAAAGCATTATAAGTCATGAAACAAGCCAACCAGCTATGAGGTAATTCTAAAAATCACTAGCTCTTATTCGAAGCAAGAAAGTATTGGAAAGTAAATTGAAAATTGGACAAAAAGACAAAGGTAAAGACTTAATGGCTTTAATGAGGGAAGAAACTACAATCCCATTAAGCAAATGACAATCAATGATGAAGAAATATAACATTATTCGTTTGAAACTGATGATTATATCTACAGAAACTGTATATTTTAAGTTTTTTATAATTTTTTTTTGCTCGCCATGAATTGTCTGTACAACATCACGGGTAACATAGTTTTCCACCACAACTTCAGCTTTTAAATCGATAGTTCACCCAAAAATGAAAATTATCATCATTTAATCACCCTCAGGTCATTCTCAGGTTTCTTTCTTCTGCTGAACACACACACACACACACACACACACACAGACACACAAAATTGAAAATAAGATATTTTGATGAATTTATTTTGGTAGCCAAACAGTTAACGATAGCCACTGACTTCCACACTCTCAGAAATAAAGATACAACAGCTGCCACTGGGGCAGTAGCTTTTCAAAAGGTTCATAAGGTTTATTTTGGTACACTAAGGTACATATAAGTACTTAAAGTGTACGTATTAGAACCTAATAGGTTACAAACATGAACCTTTTGAAAAGGTACCGCCCCAGTGACAGCTTTTGAACCTTTATTTTTGAGAGAGCATGGTATTTTTTCCATATTACAGTATGTAAGACAATGGCTACCATCAACAGTTTGGTTACCAAAATTCTTTAATATATTTCTTTTGTGTTCAACATATAGGTTTAAAACAACATGAGGGTGAGTAAATGATGACAGAACTTTCAGTTTTAGGTCAACTTTAAACAATTATCTTCAAAATAAGTTGAAATAATATGAATGGATGGCTTCAACAATAGCATATATCATTGTTAACACACCTCAGAACTCCCAGTAAGTCTATCTTTAATGAAAGTTTTATAAGTTATTGCTAAAAATCATTTTCCCTATTGACAAAAATGTATGTTTTCACATCCAGTACCCGAATGTTGCACTCTATAACAAACATTCTTATTTGTTTCTGACTGAGAAAACATGAAGTGCTAGAATGGGTTAACAACTTTCAGAAGTTGGAAGTCTGGATGCCTGAATAAAATGAATTAGATGACATTTGTAGATAAAGACAGAGTGAAAGTAAGGAAAATAAAATAACATGGACTGTTTAATTAAATTTGTCAGGATTATTTGTCTATCGGGGATACATTAAGCAAGGATGAAACACCACGGCCAGTCCTCTGAGGTGAAAGAAGTACAACATTATGCAGATTATACAAAGTGCAGTGATGGTTTTCTGCTCCAGAGCATTTCTTTCTGAGCTCCATATTCTTCCTGAACACAGACAAATTAACCTCTTTTGTTTATATTATAAATGAACCAGCATTATATTCATACATTTCTCTGCAGAGTGTGTGTGCTCTCCATTATTATGGCAGCAGCGGTTGGTCTCTGGTCAGGGTTAATTGTGGGATCACGACTGAATTGCATGTGAAAGCAGTTTAGAGGGATAGTTTACTCAGAAATATAGATTCTGCCACCATGTACTCACCCTCATGCTGTTCCAAACCCATGCCGCTTTATTTTCTCTCAATTGTGAAACGCTAAATGAGATTTTGGCCTGCTCTTTTCCTTTCAAATGGACAGTGATTAAAGGGTTAGTTCACCCAATAATCAAAATGATGTCATTAATAACTCACCCTCATGTCGTTCCAAACCCGTGAGAACTCTGTTTATCTGAGCTGATAATTAAATTAAATCATCATAAAATGTGATCAATCAAATGAACATTTGTGACCTTTGGAAGCCACAGAATTTAAGACTACAGGAATACAGTTTTACTACATGAAAGCATCTAAAAGTTTTAGTAGATACTTTCACAGAGGGGTCAAAATGACATGACAGTAAATGATGAACTGATGTCAGTGTGAACTAAATGTGAGTCAAAATTTTAGCTCTTCTTTATCTATAACCAAAGATTTCAAAAGTCCATCTAGAGCCACCTCTAATGGACTGTAAAACACATTAGCGATGGTCAACTACCTACAAAATCAATTAGTTGGTGGTTTATCTGAATGATACCGGATTTCCAAGGAGCATATAGACTTCATTTTGAAAACACTTTGAGAGCAACAGAATGGAAGAGACATGTTTTTCGACGTCTGGATTACTTTTAACAGATTTAAAACACAACACTCATGGCAGAACGCTGAAAAACAGCTTGAGACATGATGCATGTGATATGACATCCGTCTGAATCTGCACGTCTGTAACATTTCAGAGAGGGTTTACAAACCGTGCAAACTGTCTAACAGCTGAAACACAGCATGCTGTGAGGAAGCTAAAAATGTCAAAATAAGAAAAAAAAATTAAACCAGTTACTAGTCGACTATTTGTTTTTGTTCCTTTTTTTATTTCATGCCATTGTCTTTTCTCTCACTTATCTGATTGTGTACTGAAGCCATCCCAGAGAAAGGACTAGCTCTGCTGGGCTTTCCTCAAGGTCATAAAGGTTAGATACCAAACGACATATGCTTCCATTCAGGAAGGCAAACACTGGAGCATCCGAAGGCCTATCTGTGTCATTATAAGGTGTTGTCTCGGGATGTCAGCCTATATTCATCCAAAATGTCTATGAATACCTTTCGGCCTCAATCAAGGACTACTTGAGAGCCTTGAGGGATCTTTTAGCACTAAACACTCAAAATAGCTGCAACTACAAGCAGCTGTGTTGCCGTAGTGTGAAGTTTGGCTGATGAAAAGGAGAGAAACATACTTCAGTTCCCTTCCATCAAAACTTTGGCAGATCAAAAGCCAGGGCTGCCATGTTAATGAAAAAATACTGTTCTTTCGTAGCTATTCTTAGTTAATTATGGTCAATAATTGTTCGCTTTTGGCCATGTGACTCAATAATTGTGTTTGACTTCCATGAAAAGCCATATTGTCTGTCACCAGACGCAAGATGCAACCACAGACACAACACAATCAATCACAAATCACAGCCAATCAGAAGAGTGCATGGGAGGAGCCAAAACTGCTGTCTTGGAGTCACAGTGAAAATAGTTTACTTCATATATATATATATATATATATATATATATATATATATATATATATATATATATATATATATATATATATATATATATATGTATGTATATTATTAAATTTTTTTTACAACAGGTACACAGTGACTGACGCAGTCTTTGTCATGGAATACACTTGTTTGGTCACAGTTTGAACGTTCTTGTTTCCTATAGGTTATTTTCAAGATCTTAAGTAGGATTTTTCATTGGCATCTTCATTGTTTTCTCAAAAACACAATCATGTACATACATGCTGCTCACATATTCTTATAGCCCAGTTTGTTCTGATTACAGTGATATAAGCTGAAACTGAAAAAAGAACAAATGTCAGGGCATGACAAAACTTCTCCAGGCCCCAGAAATACCCTTAGACCTCAGAGGGTTAAAGTCATGCAAATAAATATACCTAAATGCAAATTATAATATTTTAATATTGTACAAAACAAACATGCAACAGAGACACTCAGTGAGGTGTTACAGAAACAGAAAACACAAAATAAAATCTATGATTAACATGGTAAAGTAACAGGTCAACATCTAGTTAGGACACGGTGGAAAGCTTCATCTATACTTTTTGCCATTGCTGATTTTTTTCATCATCACTATGAAATACATTTCAGCAGATGTATGGAATAACATTTAGTTTGATAATAATGAACGTAACTTTATAAAACTGAACCTAACTTTTTCAGAAACTATCAAACATATGCCATTACAAAAGAAGATAAACACAATGAAAATGAAAAAAATTAACGCAGTTGCACAAATGTAACAGGCTCTTCAAATATGCTTCATTTTTGTTAATTTTTTTCAAAGATTCGTTTTCGCTGATCGCAGATTTTGAATGCATTGCCACAGATTTCGCTTTTGCTTCGCAGTTTTTCGTGTGGACTTTTGACACAAACCTCTTCTGGGGGCGGGGTTAACGGTGATCTAAGGTGATTGGATAGTGAGCTTTTGATGGACAGGTGCTCTCTGACCGGGAAGTATAGACGTCACTCAGTGGCGCACCCCGCGCATATTGAAAGCTCTCGTGGTGATTTAATCTGGTCTCTACCCCAAAAATTATTTTTCACAGACAAAGTGAAAGACATTTATTTTAAGCTGTACACTTATTTTGGTCATGTCACTGCACTCAGAAACTTTGGGATGACATTGGTGTGTTTGTCAAGTGTAATATTTTGCCAGGCTTCTCAGTACATATGAAAAACATTATATTTGGGTATTATGACTCTGACACCACAAACGAAAATATCAGTTTTGTTATTAATTTAATTTTTTTTCCTAAACAAATTTCACATTGACAAATGCAAATTCTCCAACTGTAAACCTTCTCTGTTTTTCTAAAATAAATGGAAAACCATTTGAATGTAATCTCAGCATCTACTAATAAGAAAGCTATAAGGACTGTTAGAATTTGCTCCGCCTTTGATCATTGTAAATTTGTTTAGATTTTGGCCCTCTTTCCTTTGGTTCTATTTTATTCTTTATTGTTTTTTGTTTTGTTTTTTGTGGTTGATATTATGTAATGTATGTTTATACTTTTGTGTGTTTTTGTTCTCTGCATTAAAGCTGCAGTAGGTAACTTTTGTAAAAATATATATTTCTTACATATTTGTTAAACCTGCCATTATGTCCTGACAGTAGAATATGAGACAGATAATCTGTGAAAAAATCAAGCTCCTCTGGCTCCTCCCAGTGCTCCTATTGCCATTTGCAGAAATACACCGCTCCCGTTAAGAAACAACCAATCAGAGCTGCGGTCCGTTACTTTGTTTGTGTTCAAAATGTAGAAAAATTTATATAATAAGCGAGTACACCATGAATCCATTTTCCAAACCGTGTTTTTAGCTTGTCCTGAATCACTATAATAAGTGTTTATATTTGGACTATTTTAGATTGCTTCGGGGATACCGCGGCGGAGTAACCCAGCACCTTTGTGATTCTTCATAGACATAAACAGAGAGAAGTAGTTCTGGCTACGATGTTCTTCCGCAAGACACAAGCAGTTCTGTTTATTAACCGCTAGAGCGTCAAAAGTTATCTACCGCAGCTTTAATAAAAAAAAGAAAAAGAAAAAAATATTTCGCCGTGATTTGTATGCAATACGTCGTGCTTTGTATTACTATATATGTAAATAATATTTGACCTTCGATCATCTCAGCGTGTAAAGATGAGCTCTCAGGAGGAGATATGGAGCGGCATCGTCTTCCTCCTCCGCTTGTTCTTCAAGGGCAGCTTGAAGTAAGCTTGTGTTATTGAAGTAACCAATAACATCGATACATCGATACAAGTTTTTAATGTTACAATGTGCAACAGTTGTTGCAGGTAATTATTGTCATTCAGTAACACAGGCTTACTTCAAGCTGCCTTGAGCTCATCTTTACAGACTGAGACGATCGAAGGTCAAATATTATTTACATATTTAGTAATACAATTCACAGCGAGAGCTTTACAATATGCGCGCCACTCTCTGGCGCCACTGAGTGACGTCTGTACTCTGTACTTCCCGGTCAGAGAGCACCTGTCCATCAAAAGCTCACTATCCAATAAGAGTAGATTACCGTTAACCCCGCCCTCAGGAGAGGTTTGTGGCAAAACTCCAAACGAAAAACTGCGAAGCAAAAGCGAAATCTGTGGCAATGCATTCAGAATCCACGATCAGCAAAAAACGAATCTTTGAAAAATATTAACAAAAATGAAACATTTTTGAAGAGCCTGTTACATTTGTGCAACTGTGTTATTTTTAATATTGTTCTTTTTTCATTTTCATTGTGTTTTTCTTCTTTTGTAATGGCATATTTTTGATAGTTTCTGAAAAAGTTACGTTCAGTTTTATAAAGTTTTGTTCATTTTTATTGAAGCAAATGTAATTCATACCATGAGATGATATTGATAAATTCCTGGAATATTCAGAGAGGCGCAAGTGAATTTCCCTTGTGAAGTACAGATTCTTTAGTCTAATGGTGAGTCTGCATTTTCTCCTTTAGAGGCTGTTCATACAGAGTTGCATTTTTCCATTCGACTGCACTGCTTTTACAAAGTTAAAAAAAGAAAGAAAATGTAAACGCATGCTAGATGGACATCTTTAACCATTGAACTCACGTCTGACACAATTGAGACCTTGCATTTTTTTTCTCATTTTTGTCTTATGTTTTAAACGCAAAAAAGCATTTTAAAATGCAAAAAAACAAAAAATAAATAAATAAAAAACAAACACACATTCTGTGTGAACTGCCTTTTAGTGTTTGCCTTGATACTGATGGGTCTCTGTTTGATTGCACATAAATATATCTAATACAATGTCCCAAATGAGTTATATATTAAGAAAATGTCCCTTCAAGTGGTATCTTTTCCCAAAAATGTAATGTAAAACCATTACCATTTGCAGCATTTGCAAAACAGCAGACAGTGTAGCTCCTGTCAGATTCAACTCTTTCCCCTTCTAATGCAATGGGTTATGACACAAACCCATAAACGCCATTTGACAGCTATCAAATGCACCACATCTCGTGAGCGCTTTGCAGCTGAACGAAAAAAAGATGTTAAAAATCCTCAAATTATCCCTTGAGGACATGATCGCAGCTGCCTGATGTGTTTGCATGTGTCGTGGGCCTGAGCTAAACTGAAGCTCCAGTCTTTATGGAAATCGTGTCGATGATTACGTGAAGGGTCGTTATTATTTATCAGCAAAAAAGCATGCTGGAAACATTTCATACCCGGAGGACAGTAATGGCGTGTAAAGTAAAACATATACTCCCATTTGAGTTTTGCTCATGATGACCTGTCAAAAGCGCATTAAATTTTCTCAGTCTGTTAATCACAGCTTTGGGAAGTGAATGCAAATGCTGTTTTAAGCCCTGTTTACACCATCAGTGAACTCAGTTTTCAATAAGAGAAGGTGACTTCCAGTGGCATGATAATCAGTGACCTCCGGCACCAGGATGTAGGCACATGACAAGGCCGAGAAAAGTTTAACTTCATGCAAATGCAGAGATATGATCATGTACTTCCGGATCTCATGTGACTCATGTGAGTTTACGTTTAATTTCACAGTAAAATTGCTTACAAAAATAGGCAGTTTTTCCTCCATAAATTATCGACACTTTAAAAAATACATTCAAAGCAATAATAAATGAATAAAAATATCAGTTGAATTAATGTAACTCGTTTGCTAACTTCCGCTATTGACACCAATCCCTTGATTTTGATAAGCATCTGCAGAATGAACAATGAATGTAATTGGCCACATTTCTGCAACCATTATAGGCGAGCCTCCAAATACATATCAACAAACCTGAATATCCAAAATGATTGACAGGCAGTAAACCCTTCTGATTGGCTATGCAAGGGCGGGCTGCTCACCTTTTCTCTTTTATTCTGTTAGCAGAGACAGCACGATTATTTCACGACATAACCTATATTTGAGTTATATTTGTCCGTTTGAATTAACAATTTACATGTGGTATTCAAATGCTTAAAGCACTTTTAAGTCCATCAGTTCGGTCATTTTACCAAACAAATTTAAGCTTAGGACGTAGCCTACTTGTACACAAAAGCAACGTTTTAAAGTCAAGTTGTTGATGAACGCTTCCGAGATTAGTTTCGTGCAGCTGTGACCGTCCACAGTTCATCCTCTCTGTCACATGTTCCCTCAAACCGGGGAACGTTTCCAATTTCATTTGATCTGATTAATGAAGTTTAAGATTGTAATGACACTTAGTTTTAAATAATTCATTGCGCTGTCACGGTTAGTTTTAAAATGATCCTGTTGAGCGTTTAGGTCAGTGATCGAGGTGAAAGGAGAACCGCTGTTTTACGCGCTTCCCACAACTCAAAATCAGTGACAAGCGAGCCCAAATATCCATCACGGTGAAACCGGTGGAATATTCCGCGAAGAAAAAGAGATAACAATACAAAAGGGAGCGCGTTTCCCCAAAGCCAGCGCGCGAACAGATGCGCAATAAATGAGCGTGCACTGCGCGACGTCACGAGCCACCTGAGATAAATAGGTTATTTTATCTACAAAGACCCCTTATCTTGAGTTATTTTCTGCGCACAGTCGTTGAGAGACATGAACATTTATTCTACTACATTGTCTTTGACATTTATTCTGGTGGAGTGAGCGAACTCGTAGCTCAATAAACAGCATGGCGCGCAATGCACTGGAATCTAAACAAACAGTCTGTGAGTAAACATTCTAATGCTAGCAAATCAAACTAATTCAGATGCACATTCCATGCCACATCTTGCAGCTTGTGCACTTTTTCACGTCTTGCACATGGAGCGCGCGCACACGAGCGCCCGCACAATTATTGTTTAGTGATTTTAGTCTTTTGTGTGTCGTTTCAGTACCGATGAGTTTAATTTTAATAACCAAAAACGTTAAATTGTGTAGCTAAGACGCATGTTAAAGGATAAAATCGGTTCTCAGATTTGTTATATTAAGCACAGTGTCTCGTGCTGCATGATTTATGATGAAAAGGTTCAAATGCGCACACTTACCCCAATATTTTCAGATGGCACTGGGCTTCTGACGCTCCTCCACGAAACAAAAGAGCACTAAATAGCCTATATTATCCTGCGTGCCAAGAAGCCAAAGCGCTGTGGCGCGTGCCGGTCCCCCTGTCATCACATCCAATCCGTCAGTGCAGCGGAGGAATCTCCAGCGCTCGCGCCGCGCTCTGCTGTTAGTTAATAGACTCGCGCGCGGGACCTGCGCACAGACTGGAGTGAATGCCAGATAAGGCTGGGGAGCAGTCAGGCATTATCAAAACAGCGGGGGAACTCTACGTCACTGCGGGTTCCTTTGATAAACAGAACGCGGTAACACGACTTTGCTCACAAAAGAATAAACGCCAGCTTATAAAACAATGTCTTAAATTTATTCATTTAGCAGACGCTTTTATCCAAAGCAACTTACAGTGCATTCAGACTATCAATTTTTACCTATCATGTGTTCTTGGGGATTCGAACTCGCTTGATAGCGCAGTGCTCTACCAATTGAGCTACATAAACACTTTCTCAAATGAAATATGTAACATTGTGTACAGACTGACATCAGAGCATATAGGAAATTGTCTGGATAGAATATAAACAATGGGGTTTTATGGGCAACATATACTTTTACCATTTTAAAAGTAAAAATTTTAAGTTTAAAGCGGTCATCGGATGCTACATGCTCTTTTACAAGTTATTTGAACTGAAATGTGTGTTGGCAGCATGTGTACACAACCACAATATAATGATAAAAATCCACAAAGTGTTTTTATTGTTTCATTTTTCTTAATCTCTTTAAATAATTTCTCCTTTCTCAAATATACTATAGTTTGATTGACAGTAGTGCTGGACTGAACTGGTTTCTTACCCAAGCTCCACCCCTGAGTGACTGTCATCAGTCCACAATTGTTTCACCACCAGAGCAAATGCTGGCTAGAATGTCTCCTAAGTGATTGAGGCGTTTTTGAAGGAAATGCCTCCCTGATCTACCAATAACATCATATAGGTAAGTATAGGTATGAGTAGGAGTATAAGGTTTTTTTTCACGAATCTTTGCTAATCGCCTTTCATAATAATGTTAATTAGCAAGTTTCACCATGAATTCAGCTGAGAATGGCTGGAAGAGAGGGGCGGGGTCAGCAGAGCTCATTTGCATTAAAAGGGAAATTCTTCAAAATGACTTGCTCTGAAAACAGCTGTTTTTGAGAGGGTAAAAAGGGTGTTGTTTTACACTGAGATATTTTAAACCAAACTATGTTACATACCTTCCATTAAGACCCTAAAACAGGGGTGTCAAACGCAGTTCCTGAAGGGCTGAAGCCCTGCAGTGTTTTATTCCAACCCTGCTCCAACAACCCTGCTCCAACCCTGATGCAACCCATCCTGAACACCTCTCCAATCAAGCACTCTCAACATTCACACCTCCTGCATCCCCCCTCTCCCCCACACCTGCAATTCAGATCAGCAAGGATGCGGTGCGCCAGGTCTTCTGGAAGCAGAAAAGGAAAAAAGCACCAGGCCCAGATTGTGTTACACCAGCCTGTCTGAAATCCTGTGCTGACCAGCTGGCCCCCATCTTCACACGGATCTTCAACAGATCGCTGGAGCTGTGCGAAGTCCCTTCATGCTTCAAACGCTCCACCATCATCCCCATCCCTAAGAAAACCAAAATTACAGGACTAAATGACTACAGGCTTGTGGCTCTAACGTCTGTAGTCATGAAGTCATTTGAAAAACTGTTGCTGGCCCACCTGAAGGACATCACTGGGCCCTTGCTGGATCCTCTTCAGTTTGCCTACAGAGCAAACAGGTCTGTGGACGATGCAGTAAACATCGGACTGCATTATGTTCTGCAACACTTAGACAGACCGGGGACATATGTGAGGATCCTGTTTGTGGACTTCAGCTCGGCCTTCAACACGATCATCCCAAACCTCCTCCTGCCCAAACTAAATCAGCTCTCCGTGCCCAACTCCATCTGTCAGTGGATCAACAGCTTCCTGACTGACAGGCAGCAGCTAGTGAGGTTGGGAAAATACACATCCAGCACCCGTACAATCAGCACCGGAGCTCCCCAGGGCTGCGTTCTCTCCCTACTGCTCTTCTCCCTGTACACTAATGACTGCACATCTAAGGACCCCTCTGTCAAGCTCCTGAAGTTTGCAGACGACACCACACTCATCGGCCTCATTAAGGACGGTGACGAGTCTGCTTACAGACAGGAGGTAAAAGAGCTGGCTGTCTGGTGCAGTCTCAACAACCTGGAGCTTAACACGCTCAAAACAGTGGAGATGATCGTGGACTTCAGGAGAAACCCCCCTGCTCTCCCCCCACTCACCATCATGAACAGCACTGTGACTGCAGTGGAGTCATTCAGGTTCCTGGGAACCACTATCTCTCAGGACCTGAAGTCGGACATTCACATTGACTCCATCGTGAAAAAGGCCCAGCAGAGGTTCTACTTCCTTCGCCAGCTGCGGAAGTTTAACCTGCCACAGGAGCTGCTGAAACAGTTCTACTCCACCATCATTGAATCCATCCTCTGTACTTCAGTAACTGTCTGGCTCAGCTCAGCTTCTAAATCTGACCTCAGAAGACTACAGAGAGTAGTCCGGACTGCTGAGCGAATCATCTGTACAACCCTCTCTTCTATTCAAGAACTGTACTTATCCAGAGTGAGCAAAAGGGCCAGTAAAATCACTCTGGACCCCTCACATCCAGCACACTCCCTCTTTGAACTGTTGCCATCTGGTCGACGCTACAGAGCACTGAGCACTAGGACGACCAGACACAGGAACAGTTTCTTCCCTCAGGCAATCCATCTTCTGAACAGCTGATAATAACGGCGAACACACTACACTTTATATTTATATACACACACACTTTATTTATCTAACACACATACTTAGTATACACTTAAATTTTGCACATAATACACATGTACATACATAACTGCATTTTGTAATATACCTGCCTACAATTGTAAATTTGTATATTGTCATTCACTATCTACTTATTTGTATTTTTTATTCTTTTATTATGTGTTTTATGTTCTGTCGCTGTCATTCTGTTGTACTGCGGAGCTTCTGTCACGAAAACAAATTCCTCGTATGTGTAAACATACCTGGCAATAAAGCTCATTCGGATTCTGATTCTGAACACACATACCATGTAGTTATCAAATAAGCCTGAAGGACTTGATTAGTTGGATCAGATGTGTTTAATTAGAGTTGAATCTAAACTCTACAGGGCTCCGGCCCTCCAGGAATTGAGTTTGATACCCCTGCCCTAAAGAATCATATCAACTTGTGGAAAATGGAGACTGTACCTACTAATGATCAAACGTTTCTAGAATGATTTTTCTATATTCTTAAGGCTCTTATGATCACCAAGGCTTCATTTGTTTGATGAAAAACAAAAAATTGAGATATCATGACATATTTTTAACATGTGACATTTTAACATTTTTCTATTTCAATATCTTTTAAAATGTAATTTATTCCAGTGATGATAAAGTTAAAGATAATTTGACTTTTATTGGTGTTCAGTTATTTATAATGGTTTTTATTGGCCTATATTGTCAATGTAGTTTTTGAAAAAGTTTTTGATGCTTAGCTTTTTTTGGAAACCATGATACTTTTTTTCAGTATTATTTGATGAATATTACATTCAAAACAAATAAGTAAAAAAAAAAAAAAACTATTATATTTTATATCACAACTGTTTTCAACATTGATAATAAAAAGAGATGTTTTTACATATCAGCTGTTTGTACTTTCATTGTGACGGCACCCATTCACTGCAGAGCATCCACTGGTGAGCAAGTGATGAAATGCTAAATCTCTCTAAGTCTGTTCCCAAGAAGAAACAAACTCATCTATATCTTTATAAATATTCAGAAGATTTTTTTTATTCTGCGTGAACTATTCCTATACTCTGCAATAAAAGCTGCCGGAAAATCTGTCTCTTTAGGGATGCGCTATTATGACATTACTGGTGACAGTTTTATTTTCTAATATAAATTACGCAGAAGGCATAGAAGCAGCAGATGTTTTATCAGAGCCTGTACTGACACCATTCTGAACACATCTGGTTTGATTTACTGATAAGAGTGTTATTGGCCAAACACTGAAACAGCATGTTGCAGATTGAAGAATATTTGGAATTTAAATGCATTTTCACTGAAAAAAAAGCACTAGTTTATGAAAGAGGACAAATAAAAGAAATGATCTTGTTCTATTAGTGCAGTCACAAGTGAAACTTGTCAAGTTAGATAATAAAAAGCGAAAGTGACTCGAACATGTAAGGTCATATGTAGTTATTTTTAAAGTATTATCGATTGATTCCACAGCTTATGTATATTAAATATGATCTGTATATATTAATATTCATTTAAAATAAATGCTTTACAATAATTGTTCAACTAAAATTGCTATATACTGTAGTGACCTTTAATTTGGAGGAAGAGAAACTGGGGGAGTGACTTTTTTGCATCAGATGTGTGTCATTTTGCTCACATCTGATTGGCCCAATTTGAATTTGAGATCTATTACCCAGAACATAACCTGCCCTGGAGCAAGTTACTATGGCAATGAATGCTGCTGAAAGCCAAGCCACTTTCATGGTACCTAAAACTCCCAGGATTTGTGCAAAATAAACTTAAACTTGCCTGGCCAGCCAGCTAACCCGGCTTTGTGGTACAGGCAGCAGACGGTGTGACTCTGACCTCTCTCTCTCTCGCTCTCATCCATCTGTTTAACATGAATTATCTAGAACTGTCCCTGCTGGGCTCATGATGGCAACTGACAGCTGTCACTGTGACTTTGATGAGAGCAGAGAGAGCCGGCCTGAGGGTTACAACATGTACACACAATCCTGCGTCATCTTTATAAATTTTTCTTTCTCATTAAGTAGAAATTTCAGTAGGTATGTACCAAAGCTCATTGTTATACTGGTATGATATAGACTTTTTTGTCAAATCGGATATAAGCCTGATAGAAGTCTGATACTCTGCATTCAACCCCTACTTATGTGTAAATATTTATATATAGTAACAAAATGTATTGTTCATAAGATTTTACGTACATTGAAACTCTCATACAGTACTTATTTGTTTTTTTAAAAATGTTGTTGTGTTTAAGATTTTCACAAGAATCACTGTTAATTTGAATGTTGAACAAGAGTATTAATTTCTTCCTCTTCTTCTTCTTCTTTTTGTAATAATAGTTTATCACGGTTTAAAAAAAACTGTTTTCAACATTGATAATAATAAGAAATGTTTCTTGAGCAGCAAATCAAAATATTAGAATGATTTCTGAAGGATCATGTGACACTGAAGACTGGAGGAATAATGCTGAAAATACAGATTTTATCACAGGAAAAAAATACATTTTTTAAAATAAATTAAGATAGAAAACAGCTATTTAAAACTGTAATAATATTTCACAATATTACTGTTTTTAATTTTGATAAAAATAAATGCAGTCTTGATCAGCTTAAGAGACTTCAGTATGTACACACACACACACACGCACGCACGCACACACACACACACACACACTTGTGCTAACTTCTGCAGTTAGCAAGTTAATGAGGTAGTGATATTCTAAACTGATCAAAAACTGTACTGGTATTTCATCATGAAAAAGTATTGGACTGGACATTACAAAGTGTTATCAAGACTTTTGCCACGATGATGTGTAGATGATAAAGTGAGGAGCAAAATAACACTGACGGCAAAACAATACTAAACAACTTCAGCCTAAAAACTTCAGGAAATCAGTCAAGACAGAGATGAGAAGCACTTGAGCCTTTTCCCAAAACGAAAGACTGTAAAGGAGCCTGCTTTGATGAAATAAGTGAAAACGAGACACTCAGAAAAGAGAGAAAGATAGAGGTCTATGGAAATCAACCAAGAGTATCCACTGTACACAGAGACAGAAGAAAAGAAACGCAAGTACAGCCATATAGGAGAAGAGACAGAGGAGGAGGACATTAGAAAGACGGGATGTGACACCGACTGAGATATGTATGGGATATAGGTGGCATGGCTATAAGCACCTATGGGACTCTTGGGAAAGGACAGGCCGTGTGACGTATATACAGATGAGTACTGTTTTATGACGAGTGTACACACCCAGCCTGCATTGAAGTTATGCAAATTTAATGTGTCACTTTAATGATATGCTAATTCCCAGTGTTTTCTTAATGCCATAAAGACAGGAGTCTGTCATCTAATTAGGAGGGACGCATTTGAGTGTGTTTACAGATGCAGGAGATGCAATGGTGTGTGTGTGTGTGTGTGTGTCTGTGTGTGTGTGTGTCTATTACGATACAGCTGGAGAACAAAATTCAATTGACAGATATTTCCACCTAATCCCACAGACAGATAAGCAGGGCCTTTTATCACATCATCAAAGACAGCGAGTGCCCTTTGTCAAGAGTACATCCAGCACACACCTCTCTCCAATAGAGTACGAGCACAAACAGCAGAGTTATTGGAGGAGGCACACAAGGTTTGGCCCACGTGGGTGTAATTAGTGTTAATGGGATAGTTGATCAGTATAATTACTGAGAGTCTGGCTGCTGTTATTCTAATCGTGGGGATTTATAAGTGCGTATGTGTCCCCTGCACATCAGCTCCCTCTCGTAATTCACATGGTACCTGCATTGCTGATTATGATAATCACACGCCACTGCTTTATTTTTAACTCAAACGCACATGTGAGATAGCACTGTTGAAAATTATTTTTGAAGTTATAAATTACAAGATTTCTGGAGTATGTTTTTGAAAAGAACACTGTACAAATTGTCATGTGCTATCTACTTAAAAAATATGGTGACAATATTACACTCAATATTTTTGAATAGTTTTTAAGGCTTGATCTCTTTAATGAAATTTACCTGTATAATGTAAAATCTGATAAATTATTGAATCTATGATGCAATGAATTTAATATTATTAGTGAAATGTGCTCATTTATTTTAAAGGTCCCATTGAATGCAAAAATCACTTTTATAAGGTGTTTGAACACAGTTCAGTGTGGCCGCAGTGAGTGAAAACAACCAGTTTATAATGGTAAAAATCAATTCACTCATTGTTTTATAATCCCAATAATTCATAAACAGTCTCTTCACACAGGCAGTTACAGTTTTCTTTCTACAATGAAAACAACATGTGCGTTCGACTTCATGAGCACTACACAAACCAATCGCAATCTGACTTGAAGCAGTGCATGCTGGTTCGAAATTTTGTCCGACTTGAGACCATAGACAGTAAAAGAAATGGACACAACGACCCCGTTGGATTCAACGGAGATAAGTGAAGTCATTTAGAAGCACTCACTTCCTGGGGGTCGAGCGTACTGCGCAGACTCAAACTGAGCTTGATGACGTAGATCTCACGAGAGCAACCTGTAAGTCCTCTGATCACTGTGCCAAGAGAAATCTGAATCACCCACCGAATCTTGCAGAGAAGGCGAGTGTGAACAGGAACTAATTTTGGTAAGTATTCTGATAAATTATCTCCCTTGACTTTATGCCTCCACGTCCCCCGATAGCCTCATAGACAGTAAAAGATTGCCTACGAGCTTCTCCTTCTGTCCATACCGTAATTCCTCTACTGTGCGACAAAGAGTCGCTGGTTATGAGACAGTATTTTTTAACCGTATTTTGGAATTTCTACTTCAAAAATTTTAATTTTATTTAATGTGTTACTTGATGCTTCTTCATAAATATTTGTGAAATTTACTAGCAATTTCTAAGTCAATTGAATTTTTGCATTTTCAATTGACATCAACTTTAATACATATTCATTTAAAATCTCTCCCTCCACTGTAGCTCTCAAATATTTATTTACATTCAGATATGGCATATCAATATTCATTGTGTCAGGTCCTTTAAATCTTCACTCCTTTTCATCCATTCATGAATTCATGATCTAGAACCTGTATATTGCTAAGAAACAAACACCTTTTTATATTTTTGTATTATTTATATCTCATTTCCTATATCTGTTAATGTTTGTGTATATTTGTTTGTTTTGTGTGTGTGTGTAGTCATCCAAACCAGAGGGATTACTCAGGTTTGTAATTAGTCCAACGGATGCTTCAGACAACTTAATTATGTTCCTTAATTTACATGCAGACCAAATGGAATACCAGGTGTTTGGCCTCCTCAATTCAATTAACGCTCCTTAATGCCAGTCGACCTGCATGGCAGGGCAATACGTGCAACAATTATGGATCAGGATTAGAGCTGAGGCATAGCTGACTGGCATATCAGAGGACATTATCATATACAAAAGAGGCATAATTTACTGTTAATAATAATGATGCACAGACGGCCACAATCATTCCTGGAATATAGAAGCAGTTCTAATGATCTGTGCAAATGGGACTGAATTGCACATCATTATAATGGGAGTAAAAACAACACCACGAGGCTGACACAACAGCGGGAAAATGTCTTTTCAAATAAAATCGTACACATCAAATGTTAAACAGAATACCTTTCTCATAAACAACTTCTGTTCATTTCTATTCTAAAAAATCTGTCCCTTTATCATTACCTATTACTAGTGTGTTCCTCCTCACTGTTAACTTTTGGTCTGCATAGTTGGGGTTTAAGAGACAAAGGGATAGTTCACCCAAAAATGAAAACTTACTGTTAATTTACTCGCCCTCAGGCCATCCATTCCTCAACAGAAACTTAAAGATGATTTTTAGATGGAGCCTTAGGCTACGTCCACACGAAGCCAGAGCTTTCCCTGTCCAATCTTTTTTTCCCCTTGTCTCAAGGGAAATATCTTCATCCACAAGAAAACACAAAAATGACACAAAATTATGTAGTATACATGCCAGACCAGCATGTGGCGCTGTAATTCTGCCACAGAGATACACAAAAACTGGAGAAGACTTCGACTATATACGGTATACAAACGAACATGGAACAATACATGCGCCCTTAGATCAGTTGGATGTGTACAGGAGGTAAAAACTTTATAAATACTGTGCGTTTTCTTACACAAACAGCTCATTTCATGTCTCAGGTCATCAATGTGTACTCACAATGGGTAATTGTTTAATTCGGACTCCTCTGTGCCGGCTCTTTGAGGTGGGGACCATAGACCTGCATTATATGAGTCGCAGACAAGAACGGTTTGTCCTAAAAATATCAAAATGGGAACTACTGCAGAAACAAAGACACCTACATCTTGGATGTCCTTGAGGTAAGATAAAACATACCAAAATTTAATTTGAAGGTTAACTATCCCTTTAAGAAAGCGAAACAATGGCTCTGTGCAAGAAACTGAACATTATTTACAACATTATTACCTGTAATCCAGAGCCTCAGTCAAACTCAGAAATCTGATTCTTTTCAAACTGGTTCGTTTTTAATAAAACTGATTCAAATAACTGATTCAACAGTTCATTTACCTAAAAACACAATGACATAACGTATACACAATTATAGTATTAAAATACCCAATGATGGTTGGAAACGTGGAAGTTTTACAGGTTTAAAACAGGAACAAACTAATCTTCATCAGCTCAGTTTTTTCCATAAACAGAAACCATAAAAACTTTAATTTTGCCCCTTTCATTAAGGTGCTCTGTTCATACATGCACAAATCAGCAGCCCACCGATCTTCAGTCCAAATCAGAACTGTCTGCTCAGCTCATTGAAAACCAGCAGCGTAGGATCATCTGCACAGGTATTTGGCTTGTTTCCAGTCTGAGTTACAGTCAGCATCTGAAAGTGAGTTTTGATTGAGTAACTGATTTGTGTTGCTCAAGCTGCAAACTGTTTCAGACGGTTCGGTTCAGTTCAGTTCTATTGATTCAGATCACTGAAAAGAACTGGTTCTAAAGAATGATTCACTCTCAAACCAGACATCACTCCAGATGCTCTGGATTGCAAAGTAATAATGTTGTAAATAAGGTTCAGTTTCTTGCACAGACCTATTGTTTCGCTTCACAAGACCTCAATGTTTCATCAGGAGCTATGGGTATATGTTGCAGTTTTTGTTTCTCAAGTTACCAGTAGCGCTTGACTTGCATTTTATGAATCACCAGAGACCACAGTTTCAGCTAAAAATAAATGATTTTCTATAAAAAAATTAATATCTATAGTGAAATATACTGTTACTTCAACTAAATGCTTTACTAGTTGGCACTGCAACAGTTCTGAGATGCCAGCTCCTGTGGTCCTGCTGGCTAGTGTGAGAACGCACTAGATTACACTGGCACAGACTGCACACCCACACCTATATCAGTTTTCCACAGGAAGACACAGAGACTGCATAATGTTAAAGCAAAAACACACTTCAAGCTTTAAAATCCGCATGAATTTTATTTATCTAAATGCATGCATTTGATGAACAGTTTATCCATGCATTTGGTTTATTTGTACAGGAATAGGTGACCTGTGGGGTGGTGATGCTGAAAATTACTCCACCCTCAGGTCTGAGTTTGTTTCTTCATGGGACAGATTTGGAGAAATTAAGCATTACATCAAATGCTTACCAGTGGATCCTCTGCAGTGAATGGGTGCCGTCAGAACGAGAGTCTTTGGCTTCACAAGACATTAACTGATGGACTGGAGTGGTGTAGATTACTTGTGGATTATTGTGATGTCTTTATCAGCTGTTTCTGATGGCACCTATTCACTGCAGATAATCCATTGATGAGCAAGTAATGCTAAATTTCTCAAAATCTAATCCCATGAAGAAACAACACTTCTGGACTTCTCCAATCACTTTATACTTTTTGCACACTGCTGTTCTCACACATTAGGTTTGCTGTTGGATCAAGTGTAGTTGGCACTGCCCCATGCTTCAACAACCGTCCCTCTCTGAGGCAAGCTAATAAGGGAATGAGGGAAATCAATGGAGTGTCCTTTATGGACACCACAGAGCTCAAGCAACTACGTATGTCTTTTAATGGATCACATATAGTGTGCTAACGACTCTCATAAGAGACATTCCAATGCAAAGCCTGCATTACACTGTGACAGGTCCACAAAACAATCCGTGCTGAAATGTGCTGCACAAACAATTAAGGTCGGGCTGAAACGATTGGGGACCTTGTTAAAAATAAACTTCAGGCTCTCTTTCCTAATGTTGGGATGCTCTGGAAGGATATGCAGTGTGGCAAAACACAGCCAACAGCATGCGTTAGTTTTTTTTAGTTGTTCTAGTATTTAGAAATAACAGTTTCTTCTGCCTTAATCCCTCATATTGAATTCTATAGTAGTAGATCAATGTTCTATAGATGATCAATTGTAATATGTAAAGTCTCATCACCTCTCCAAGGACTAATTCCCATAATGAACATGTCAGTTCACTGTAAAATAATCAACCTGCTACTGACATTTACCCAAATATTGTGCAACTTGGCAGATATATAAAATCAATCATATCCACGAACATTCAATCACAATTACACACATAAAAACAACTGCTGCCATTTCAAGCATTAGCGAAAACCTTTACTGACTAAAATATGAGAAACATTACATATCTGAAAGATTTTAATCCATAATACACACACACACATATAAAAAACCTTACTATATTATCATATTACTTACTACATTAATTATGTGCATTTAAGCAATAATGACTCTGAATGATTGAAAAAGAGGAGAAGAAACACTTAATGAAGGAGAGAGAGAGAGAGAGATAGATGTTTGACCACAATAATGCAACACTGTTATGCTGAAGTTGCAATCACCCAAACGTGTCTGTCTGTATCAAAGTTGATCGATTATTATCAATAATAAAACAGGGTCCAGACCTGAGCTGATATTCACTGAGAGTGTCAATTAACTGTGTGCCAGTAGAAAAGTAAAACTCAACTGGATCTGTCAATTTCTTTTAGGCCTCATTAGCAAACAGAAATGAATTATGTATGATTGCCTTTTAAATCAATTATAAATTAAACACTGGAATGAAAACAGCAGGTAACCGGGATCAAATGAGCAGAAAGAGAGCGGGGAAAGTGAGAGATTTAGTTTCTGTCATGGCACAAATGGCCTCCATAGGAACTCCAATGAAAAAAATTACCACCTTTATACTCTTATGTGGCTTTAATGGTTTTAGCTAATAATAGAACTGGAATCTTCATCTCATGTGAGTGCACATCAGGTTTTATGAAGGTCAATTTAAGACATTTAAAGAAGAACATTTAAAGACTGGGAACAGAATATGCCAGTATGTTCTCTGAATCTAATTGTCTAAGGAGCAGAACATGAGCTGCATTAGCAACAAAACACAACATTTAGCGGATTGATCCATTAATTCATAAAAAACCTTCTGATCACACTGCAAAAAATATTTTTTTATTCATCAATATTTTTTTTCCTGTTTTCCAGTGCAAATGTCTAAAGTTTCTTAAATCATGATTACATTAAGCACCAAAATGACAAGTTAAGAAGTCTTTTTTTTTTTCTGAGAAACTGATCATGGTTAAAACTAAAATATCTACCAATGTATAAGCTCAGAAAAATCAACGAAAACAAATTTACATAAGTTATTGACAGACATTTGTTTTTGGTTTTAGCTTTACCTTACTTTACTCTGTGGAATTCTCAGAAAACAAGTCTTTAACTACAGTATTTTTATTTTGCACTTCAAGTAAATATACAGTATATTTTGATTTAAATAAATAGTTCACCTGCAAATTTTTATTCTATCCTAATTAACTCACCCTCATGTTGTTCCAAACCTTTATGAGATTCTTTCTGATGTTGAACACAAAATAAGACATTTTAAACCAAACAGTTGACGTTGCCATTGACTTCCATAGTTTTTTATTTTTATACTGGAAGTCAATGGCTGCCGTTAACTTTAGTTTTGTGTAAAATGTGTCTTTATGGGGAAAACATGACTTAGTGCACTTGTAAGAGCAGTGTTTCTCTCTTCTAATATATCACTTGATGTCTCACCTCATAAGTTGAGAGCACTGATATTAACAGACAATGATCAGCAGATGTCACACATGGCCAATCAGGAGTGAGTCTAAAAATAGCACATCAATTTCTACTGTACCCACATTGCCTTTACTTCCTCCCTGAACTCCCTCTTTGATCCAAGTGCATGTCCCTCGCTGGCCTGATCCTGGGCTTTAGGGCCCTCTATCATTTATTAAAATGGCATGCAGGTTGCTGTGCCAGTAGGGGAAACTCTTTACCTGGTGATCTGGCAGCATGAAATTATCCAGACCACAAAAAAAAAGCCAATAAAGTAATATGAAAGAAGCAATAGATTTAATCTGCTGGAACCTCCTCTTCATGAGCTCTTTCCATCTCTTCTTGTTGTTGTTTATTTGTATTGGAGTTTACCATTGTGTGTTTTTGTGAAAAACCGCTTATACGATGCCCATTGTGTTCATTTTGCATGGTTGACAGTTAGAGTCCCTGCTCTATGTCTCTCTCTTTCTTTACTTGCCAAAGCCTGACTGCGAGTAAAGCATGCAAGCATTACTGTTGCGGATTAAAATTCAAATTGTGTTTCATGAGTTTATCTTGCTGACCAGAGAGAGAACAAGAAACAGAGAGCGAGAGAAAGTGAGGGAGGAGAGGAAGAATCAGTGCTGTGAACAGCAACAACAAGCACAGAGTAGATTTGAGACAAAAAAATTTAAAAAAGCAGAAGGTATGTTACAGGGGGGGGGTGAAATGCTTGTTTTAACTCAATCTCCTGTTAATCTTGAGTACCTATAGAGTAGTACTGCATCCTTCATAAATCCAAAAAGTCTTCAGTTTTATTATATTCATAAGAGAAAGATAGTCTGTACCGATTTTTGCCGGAAAAACACGACCGACTGGAGGCGTGACGGGTGGGCGGAGCTAAAGAATCACGAGCGCGAATAGGCTTTTGCGTTGAGCATGTGGAAGCTGTGACATTACCGTGAGGGAAAAACCATCATCCAAAACAAACCATGGCTTACAGTCAGATTCAGCCGTTTATTTATGATCCAGAATCAGATCCAGAGGCTGAAACTGAACGAGAGCAGCAGCAGCAACGACTCGCTCCGAGCGGGGCTCGAACCCGGGTCTCGGCATGGGAGGGGACGCACTAACAAGGAGGCAGAGATATTTGAAGCAGTTTTACTCACCGCCTGCGGTTCCAACACACGATCGTGACCCTTTTTCCTTGGGATTGCATCATCCTTAAGAAATAAACGATACGCAAATCCGTCGTCAAACTGGGCCTTGTGAACAAGCATCTTCGAAATGCAGGGAACAAACAAAAACACTTGCACAACTCCGTTGATGCTCTGTAAAAATAAACTCCATCCACTGGTCCCTTAATGCTGTTTCTTTGGTAATCTGTGCAGGGTTGTCTTGCCCTGGCAACCAAAAACACACTTCTTTTGTGACTTTTCGCGACGCTCTCACTCTGATCAGTGAATCGCTCTGATCAGTGAAATGTCTGTGCTGCTCAGCCTCGCTATACGGGAGCGCGCGCTCTTCCGGCAGAAGTGCGTCAGGACCCATATAAGGAAATTCCGCTCCATCTAACGTCACACAGACCCATTTTCGAAAAAAACTTTCCGAAACTTGTGACAAACCGGAAGGAGTATTTCGGGAACAAAAATACTCCTTCAAATGTACAACTTAATTTTTGAAACTTTGTCCATGTTTAGCATGGGAATCCAACTCTTTAACAGTGTAAAAAACTCAGTATGCATGAAATAGCATTTCACCCCCCCTTTAAGGTTTAATGTGCATCCACGTCAAAAGCTGCGAAGGTGTGTTACCAAGCAAGGTTACTTCATCTGAAAAGCAAAACATTAGTAGAAAGTTTTTTTTTTTTTTTCACTGCCACTAGTCTTGATTTGACTAGTCTGGAAACTACAGTGAATTGTATGTACTTTAAAGGTAAGTGTTTTTAGAGTTTTGAGAAAATTTAGGTAATGGAAAAGTTTTTACAATGAGCCTATGTTGCAATTATGGTATTACGTTTTGCTTGGCCTCAAGTAACATCCTTGAAAAAAGAAATTTGGCAGAGTAAGTTATTACAATTTGAAGAAACATCACAAATTCTTTTGTTTACCATTAATGATCTCTCAGAGCATCTTTACCCTCTCCAGACTCTATCTGTTGACCAGGAATCAGGCCAGCAGACCACTCAAAGTATTAATCGACAGTCATTGCAGGCCAGCACAAATGACCTCTGCAGGATCTGCCAGACATCTGATCGCCTCCTGCCAAAGCTCTTGTTGGAGCATCATGAGCAAGAGTCGACGTTTCTTTGTGTTTGCTTGTATGCGTGTGTGTTTGTATGCGTGGTAGTGTTCGCAAAACTAAACCCCAGCTAATATCATTACCAGTCATGCTGCTCCAATATAACCCCACTATGGAGACATAAAAGACCTCAATCAATTCAGGTCTAGACGCTACTGGCCAATCAATAAACACATAACATCACAGATAAAATGGAAAACACAAAGACTAGCTTCAAGCCTACACAGCAAGGGCCAAAGAATTACAAAGGAGGAGGAGAAGAGGAAAACTGAGAGGGGGATTTGGCGAGTCCTGCGGGCTCCATTTGTTTGTTGTAATCAGGTCTGATGATCTCAGATACACATCTGCTGGAGTCTCAAACATGGCTGGATGGTATAGAGCAAAATAATAGCATCCCATAATCAAATAAGCACTTGTTGTGCAAACAGCAGGGGCGCCGTAGGACGGTATGCTACAAAAGAAGGTAAAATTTGAAGCAGTTTCTGAAAAAAAAAAAAAAATAATAATTTAGCTATTAAAAACACTACAACACAGCAAGATGGTCATTATATAATGCACTCTATAGGAGCTAGGAAGCAATTTCAGACACAGCTTTGAATACCCTTTCATTGGTACACACCTGTGGACTCTCGACACAGACTTTCAAACTTTAGCTTAAGTTCACAGCAGAGTGCAGTCTAATAATGTTCACTCAGTGTGGATTTATTTGCTGCATTATGCAGATTCACTTCCTGACCCCCTCCATGCATGCACATGTGACTGAGCTAACGCAGCGGACATAAGGCTGATTACACACATGCACAAAGTCCTCCAAACACTCATATCCATGAGCACACACTAATGAGAGCATCTCTTCATTACTTTTCTGACCCCAATCAGAGTGAAGATTGGCCCCCTCCACCGACCCTCATTAATTATCTATACACACACACTTATATTTTGTCCTTTGCATCCCATTCACAAACTCTTGCAGCCTTCAGGACCTTCATTGCATTATAGAAATATATACAATATAGAAAGTCTTGCAAGTTGGCAGCAACATAAGTGATCTCATCTTTTCCCAACATACAAACACTTCTGATGAAGCAACATAAATTAATTCATAATATGGCATTTAGAGACAGAACACTTGAGATTTGTCTTATGCTTGATTACAGAAACGAATACGAAACATTCTGCCTCCCACCCATCCTACTACACAACAACATATACATTATTTATTTAATTTCAGCCATCTCTCAAACTGAAGGCTGCAGTTACATACACGGATGCATTGGCATATACGATAAAAAACAACTTGTTCTTTTACACCTGCACACTCAGCACCCAGTCAGCCACTACAGGTTCTACTGTCCCCCACCCGCCACTGTCTATGGCGTATCTCTGCGGCACACAGAAGTGCTGGCCTTTTCATTCTCATCTCTCTCTCTCTCTGCACCCACTCCGCTATTACACCTCTACCATGATGGGTGGCCATAGACAGTAAAAGAAATGGACACAGCGACCCCATTGGAACTCAATTGAGACAAGTGAAGCCCATTTTTAGCTATTTTTAGTTTCTGACACGCAGACTGAAACTAAGCTTGATGACATCAGCAACCTGTCTGACAGATGTAACCTTCTAGTAGCTGTGCGTGCAAACTGTGTCATGATCCTGCCCTCGTGTCCTTGATTTTTCCTAGTCTTGAGGCAGGATCATGACAGACCCTTGTTTTGTGTACAAGCGCATGGCCTTGTCTTTGGGCCATGTGCTTGTGTTGTCTCGTTCCCTTGCCCCGCCCCCCTTATTATCCCAGTCTTGCCGTGATTGTCCTATCTGTGTCACCTGTCGTGTCTTAATTGTTCCCCCTATTTAGATCTCCTAGTGTGCTCTGTCTTGCGTCGGTTCATTGTGTTACTTATGTGTTTCTCAGATGTGTTCCACACTTGTGACTGTGATTGTATCCTGTATACCGTGAGTGTTTGTTTATAGTTAGTGTTTAGTGTCTTTATCTGGTCAGCCCTGTCTTGTTTGGTTATTTAGTCCTTACCCTAGGTATTGTTTTCCCCCTCGTGGGTTTTTGTTTTCCCTTTTTGTCAAATAAATCATGTGTGTACCCGATTCCTGTCTGCACCTGAGTTCCTCCCTTACCAAAACCCTGACAGAATGAACCGACCAGAATGGAACTCAGCGGACAGGAGGCAATGCTGGATGCCCGTGCCAGCAGCGTTGAGAGCTGGCGTGCCCGTGCCAGCAGCGTCGAGAGCTGGCGTGCCCGTGCCAGCAGCGTCGAGAGCTGGCGTGCCCGTGCCAGCAGCGTCGAGAGCTGGCGTGCCCGTGCCAGCAGCGTCGAGAGCTGGCGTGCCCGAGCCAGCAGCGGTGGGCGTGCCCGAGCCAGCAGCGGTGGGCGTGCCCGAGCCAGCAGCGGTGGGCGTGCCCGAGCCAGCAGCGGTGGGCGTGCCCGAGCCAGCAGCGGTGAGCGTGCCCGAGCCAGCAGCGGTGAGCGTGCCCGAGCCAGCAGCGGTGAGCGTGCCCGAGCCAGCAGCGGTGAGCGTGCCCGAGCCAGCAGCGGTGAGCGTGCCCGAGCCAGCAGCGGTGAGCGTGCCCGAGCCAGCAGCGAGGAGCGTGCCCGAGCCAGCAGCGAGGAGCGCTGGCGTGCCCGAGCCGGCAAAGAAGAGAGCCGTATTCAAGTCTGCAGTCGTGAGAGCGGAGGAGAGAGCCGCGGCCGACTCTGCAGCAAAGACTTTAGTACAGTCTGTCTCATCTCATAAGGAGATGCCAATTGTCCTAGCTGCTAAAGCCTTTTCTGATTATTTGTCTAGTCTTGTCCGGATTCTAGAAGTCCCCGTCAGTCCTGTCTTGTCCCCAGACCCTGTCCCCAGAAATCCAGAGTGTCCTGCCGTTGTCTCCCCGTGTCCCGTAGATGTCGTCTCCCCGTGTCCCGTGAGTGTTGCCCCTTGTCCTGCCGATGTAGTCATGTGTCCTGTTGATGTGGCCCCGTGTCCCGTTGATGTGGCCCCGTGTCCAGTAGATGTTGTCCCCCCGTGTCCAGTAGATGTTGTTCCCCCGTGTCCAGCTGTCGTCTCCCCGCGTCCTGTAAGTCTTGCCCCGCGTCCCGTAAGTGTTGCCCCGCGTCCCTTGTCTGCTCCTGTCATGTCCCCTGTCAGTTGTCCCGAGACCCCTCCCCGCCCCTCACCACCCAGACCTGCCCGTACCCCCCCGTCGTCAGCCTTCGTCCTGTCCTCCTAAGATTCCTACCCCACCCCCCCGCTCTGGTCTGTCCCCCATGAACTTTGTGGTCCCGCCCCCTCCCCTTCCCTGTTTGTTTTTTTTGTTATGTCACCCTAACCCTGCCATTTGTGTTTTCATGTTTGCCTTTGTTATTATTAGTCATGTCTTGTTGGTTTGTGTCTGTGTCCCAGTCTGTCATGTCAGTCATGTCCCGTGTTTGATGTTCCCTTGAGGAGCGTCTGGAAGCCGCTCCTTAAGGGAGGGGTTCTGTCATGATCCTGCCCTCGTGTCCTTGATTTTTCCTAGTCTTGAGGCAGGATCATGACAGACCCTTGTTTTGTGTACAAGCGCATGGCCTTGTCTTTGGGCCATGTGCTTGTGTTGTCTCGTTCCCTTGCCCCGCCCCCCTTATTATCCCAGTCTTGCCGTGATTGTCCTATCTGTGTCACCTGTCGTGTCTTAATTGTTCCCCCTATTTAGATCTCCTAGTGTGCTCTGTCTTGCGTCGGTTCATTGTGTTACTTATGTGTTTCTCAGATGTGTTCCACACTTGTGACTGTGATTGTATCCTGTATACCGTGAGTGTTTGTTTATAGTTAGTGTTTAGTGTCTTTATCTGGTCAGCCCTGTCTTGTTTGGTTATTTAGTCCTTACCCTAGGTATTGTTTTCCCCCTCGTGGGTTTTTGTTTTCCCTTTTTGTCAAATAAATCCTGTGTGTACCCGATTCCTGTCTGCACCTGAGTTCCTCCCTTACCAAAACCCTGACAAACTGCCATCGTTAATCTTGCAGAAACGGCGAGCTTGAGCGGGGAGTTCTTTGGCGTGAGTGAGCAGGAGTAAGTATTCTGATTAATTATTTTGTATAGTATTTTAAAATGTAACGCCAGTATGCTATATAAAGTTAATTGCCTGCGAGCTTCTCCCCCTGTCTGTATGGTAATTTCTCTGCTGTGCAACAGAGAGTCGAGTGGTTATGACGTCATCGTTAGCCTATTTTTACAAAAACTGTTTCTACGGGGCCATAACGTAAAATAGAAGGTAATGGAGCCCTTTATACATTGTTGTTTATCTTTAGAAATAAATAATAGACAAATGGAGTCTTTAAACGCCTCAGATGTAAAGTTATTCGCTGTCAAAGTGACGCCAAAATGAATGGGAGGTCAATGGGATGCTAACGCAAGTGAAGTTCTGCTACAAGATGGCGGCACGTGGCCGACTTCAACTTCCGGTCGACTTCCTTCCCGCCTGTGGGTGGCGGCAGTTTAATGTATTAATGTCTAAGGATAAAAACCGCTTCACTGCCCCCTTAAGGTATAGAGGGGAACAACAAGGTGTCGCGGTTGGTAAATCGTGATCTCTGGGTTTTGCACTGTGGTGAATTCTGTGTGTTTCGCGTCTGCACTGATTAGTTTGTGGGCGTCTCCATTAATTGTCATCAGCAGCAGCTGTCACTCATGGTTAATTAAACATAATCCACGAGTGGAGTGGGGTTCCAACACAGTCACATTGTGGAGTGAAAGTTGTCATGAGTCTTGTCTGGTTTCTGCTTGTCCTGTTGTCCCTGTTTCTGTCTTTCAGAAGGAGAACATGGTATTGCCAAACGTGCCCACATAGTATCTGGACCTGAAGGAGATGTTCAGTAAGTCCCGTGCTGCATCTCTTCCTCCGCATCGTCCCTACGACTGTGCCATAGATTTAGTGCCAGGTAAGTCTCCACCTAAAGGCAAGTTATTCTCTCTTTCCATTCCTGAGAGGGAGGCCATGGAGAAATAAATTTCTGATTCCTTAGCTTCTGAGTTCATCCGTCCTTCCTCTTCTCCAGCGGGGGTGGGATTCTTTTTTGTGGGTAAGAAGGATGGTTCTCTGCGACCTTGTATTGATTACCGAGAGCTGAACAACATTACGATAAAGAACACTTATCCATTGCCACTCATGTCTTCAGCTTTCAAGAGGTTACAGGGAGCATCCGTATTCACAAAATTGGATTTACGTAATGCTTACCATTTGGTCCGCATCAGGAAGGGGGATGAATGGAAAACCGCCTTTAATACCCCCAGAGGGCACTTTAAATACTTGGTGATGCCGTTCGGGTATTCCAACTCGCCAGGGGTTTTCCAAGCACTCATGAATAACGTGTTGAGAGATATGGTAGATCAGTTTATATATGTTTACCTGGATGACGTACTGATTTTTTCTTAATCTCTCCAGGAACACGTTCAACACGTCAGACGAGTGCTCCAGAGGTTACTTGAGAATGGGTTTTTTGTCAAGGCGGAGAAATGCGTATTCCATGCACAGACTGTCCCCTTCCTAGGGTATATCGTCTCATCCGAGGGAATACGTATGGACCCTGACAAGGTTAAGGCTGTGATAGATTGGCCATCTGCAGATTCCCGTAAGGCCCTACAGCGATTTCTGGGGTTCACCAATTTCTATCGCCGTTTCATTCGCAATTTCAGCCAACTAGCCTCACCTCTGACAGCTTTGACCTCTCCCAGTACTCCGTTCAGGTGGTCGGACGCAGCTGAGACTGCGTTCACTAACCTCAAAAGCCGCTTTGTTTCGGTTCCCATCCTTGTGGCCCATGATCCCACACGGCAGTTCGTGGTGGAGGTCGACGCGTCAGAGGTGGGGGTAGGAGCAGTGCTGTCCCAATGTGCTGTCTCGGACGATAAGGTACATCCTTTCGTTTTTTTTCCCCATCGATTATTGCTTGCTGAACGCAATTATGACATTGGTAACAGAGAGTTGTTGGCCGTCAAATTAGCTTCAGAGGAGTGGCGTCATTGGCTGGAAGGCTCAGGGGTACCTTTCATTGTTTGGACCGATCATAAGAATTTAGAGTACATTAGAACTGCCAAAAGACTCAATTCCAGGCAGGCTCGGTGGGCACTTTTTTTCGGTCGCATTGATTTTACTTTATCATACCGCCCGGGTTCCAAAAATGTCAAACCGGATTCTTTATCATGTCTTTTTGATTCCTCCGCCCGCCCGGTGACTCCCGAGTGTATTTTACCTGAGAAATTAGTGGTCTCAGCACTCGTATGGGAGGTTGAGTCGAAGGCCAAGACGGCCTTACAAGGGGTAACGCCTCCGCCCGGTTGTCCACCAAACCGCTTATTTGTGCCGGAGGAGTTTAGGTCCAAAGTCGTCCAGTGGGGTCATTGTTCTAACGGGACTTGTCACCCAGGGATAAGTCGAACTAATGGGTTGGTTAAACAACGATTCTGGTGGCCACTTATGGCTCGTGACATCCGCGATTTAGTTTTGGCTTGCTCAGTTTGCGCCAGTGGTAAGTCATCTAACTGACCTCCTGCTAGGCTCCTTCAACCGCTGTCTGTCCCTTCGAGACCCTGGTCCCACATCGCACTAGATTTTGTTACTGCCCTCCCACCCTCTAATGGCATGACGGTTGGTTTGACCGTAGTGGACCGGTTCTCGAAGGCGGTTCTCTTCAGATCCAGACTGGACGCGGTCCCCTCCGCTCACGCATTTGTCCAGAGGTGCCACCGCACCTGGACCAGAGCCCGCGAGACTCTGCTCCGGGTGAGGGAGTGGGGCCAAGGCCGATCGCCACCGGTCAAAGCCTCCCGTTTATGTTGTGGGTCAAAAGGTGTGGCTTTCTACCAGTAACATTCCTCTGCATTCAGTATCTAATAAATTAGCTCCCAAATTTATTGGCCCGTTTACTATCATCAAGATCATTAGTCCGGTGACAGTCCGCATCAAACTACCTCCAGTGTACAAGAGGACACACCCCGCCTTTCATGTGTCCAAAATTAAACCCGTGTTTTATGCACGTATTAATCCGCTTACTCCGGTTCCCCCGTCGCCGCGTCTCGTAGATGGGGAACTGACTTATTCGGTTAATCGTATTCTGGACTCGAGACGGAGGGGACGAGGATTCCAGTACCTGGTGTACTGGGAAGGTTACGGTCTGGAGGAGAGGAGTTGGGTACCTGCTAGGGACATATTGGATCACTCCCTTATTGATGATTACAATCAGCAGGTAGGCCCTTCTGGGAACTCCAAGAGGAGTTCTTAGACCGGGGGGGGGGGGGGGGGAGGGGGGTTGATTGCACTTTGTGGTGAAGTCTGTGTGTTTTGCGACTCATTACACACTCCCTATATACTGGCTTGTCTCATGTCTTGTGTTTGTGAGAACGTTGTTTTATGTCTGAACCCTTGTCTTTTGTTTCTGTGTTGTTTGCGTTGGATGTCCGTGTCTTCCCCCGGAACCTCATACACTCTCTGCACTTTCACAAAGCATCAAGTCTTACCTTCGGCTCTATTCCCCGCAGTTCCTGTGCCATCCTCTCCTGCTGCCTTCTCACCATCATCATTTGGATTACTCACTGTCTCCCCACCTTTTTGGACTGTCGTCTTCCCAGCATTGTTTTTGTACTCTTGTTTGTTTGTCTAATTCTCATTAAATTGTTAAACTCGCAATTGTTTCCTGCTCCTCCTTCACCCAGTTGTCACACACGGCAGATGGGTTATGATAACTGTAACATTGTATGTGACTGAATCAACCAGGGTATTAACCAGAGCAACTTTCAAACATAATTTCTCCATCTTGTTTGGTTGCAAATGACTTCCTGACCAGCATACGAGACCTCATATAGAAATATACATATACTTTATACCTTTCAAAAGTTTGGGATCTGTCAGATTTTTATTGTTTTTGATTTTTTTTATGTTTATAGATAGATTAAAAATCCATCCATCCATCCATCCATCTATCTATCTATCCAGCTATCTATCTATCAGCCCATCATCAATGTATGGTATCTTGTATGAAAAAAAAGCATAGACATTTATTCTATCAGACGCCAAACACGAGATTTAATATACATTTTTTACGAATTTCTTAATGTAGCTTGTTACTTCAGTGGTTTTTAGAGCAGGCATGAAGCAGACGGATCCAATGAGGGTTTTATGTGATTAAATTTGCCAATTTAAATCAGTGTGAGCTCACGCAAACATCCAAAAACTGGATAAAGTAATGAACAGCACAGAACCCAGAAACAGATAGCTGAGATTAATCCAGCACAGAAATGGCTATTTACAGACAAAGCCTTTTAGCAGGAATTAAAATACATTAAAATCTACACTCTGTGAATGAGAACATGTTTGTGGGAACAGTGGGGAAGGAGATTATTCACTTGATTATAACAGCGACTCAAAGAGAAATTCTCTGTAGACTCTCGCCTTGCTGCCACTATTTCCTTATGTCACAGAGGAATATAATCAAGATTTTTTGCGGGTTTTTAAAGAGCAGACATTTTATCGTGGTTAATAAATATGGATGAAACGATTAAGAGGCAAAACGGGAGCAATGTTACACAGAAACAATTAAAAACACTCATTAGAAGGATTATTCCAGTGAGAGGATGCACCTCAAGCACATTTTAATATACCATAACATAATCATCTTGAACATAAAAATAACATTTATCATGAACGTACTTCTCTGTGAAGTTTCGGAGGACATTGAGCAGGTTAGCCAGCATGTTTGCCTCTGTTCTCGTCTTTTCTGTTGGTTAGGATGTGGGTTGATCTGAAAAGAATGAAAAAAAGGAAGATGGTATACAGACTGAATTGTTCACTGTGAGAATATTACCTCTTTCTGGGGTCTCTGATTGCATTAAATTTTAATTTAAAACTTAATATACAACTCTGATAATTATTTCAAGCATTTGTTTTATTAGCATAATAGGCATGCATGATAATGGATGAACAGTTGATCAAAATTGTTTTGCTCAGAAATAATAATAAAAAATTATTAATCAGAATTATTGTCTTTTTTTATGCAAGAGAACATCAACTCTCATGGTTTGCTGGAATGACGATGTAAAAATAAAACAGAATGGCTGTATTATATTTTTTATATGAGCAGAATATCATATACCACTTAACTGCAGTTTCCATTTGTGCGTTTTTTTTTTTTGTAGAATTATGTAGTAGACATAATTTATGTCTACTACATAATTCTATGTAGTAATTCATAATTAGACATAGACAATTAATAATTAGACATAATTTCATAAATGTATAAATTTATGAAAAAACAAATAAAAAAAAACTCTGATTAAGGGATTAATTAACCTCTTGAAATCTGGCAGCTGCACGATTAAAGCTAGTTACCAATGCAAGATAAAACAAACGCACAATAAAATGAAACATTTTCAGGATAAATAACCACTGGGTGAATATCGCAGATGATTTTACTCGAGAGAAGCCGAAATTGTCATCATGATTAAAATATGATTCTTCATGAAGCTCTATGATGTCTATTTGTATACTGAAAAAAAGATAGCTGTAGGACTTATTTTTTTTTAAAATAAATTTCCCAAATAATTACAAAGAAGTGACAAGTAACATATCAAACTTGAACTAGAAAGACTAAAATAGTATTGTACACAAAATCTGGTATAGACACTATTTTCACTCAGAAATCACAATTAATCAATGCATTACAAAAAATTCTGCAAGTAACCCCATCCATCCATCCATCCATCCTGCTTATTCCAGGCCGGGTCGCAGGGGCAGCAGTCTGAGCAGAGATGCCCAGACTTCCCTCTCTCTAGACACTTCCTCCAGCTTCCAGGGGATACCGAGGCGTTCCCAGGCCAGCCGATGTGGAGGAGCAGCGTTTCTACTCTGAGCTCCTCCCGAGTGGCAGAGCTCCTCACCCTATCTCTAAGGGAGCGCCCAGCCACCCTGCTGAGAAAGCTCATTTTGGCCTCCTGTATCCGGGATCTTGTCCTTTTGGTCACAGCTCATGACCATAGGTGAGAGTAGGAGATCGACCGGTAAATTGAGAGCTTTGCCTTGCAGCTCAGCTCCTTCTATACCACGACAGACAGGTACATCCACCGCATCATTGCAGAAGCTGCACCTATCCACCTGTCAATCTCCCGCTCCATCCTTCCCTCACCCGTGAACAAGACTCCAAGATACTTGAACTCCTCCACTTGAGGCAGGAGCTCTCCACCAACCTGAACGGGACATGCCACCCTATTCTGGCTGAGAACCATGGCCTTAGACTAAGAGGTGCTGATTCTCAATACCAGGCGCTTCACACTCGGCTGCAAACCGTCCCAGTGCATGCTGAAGATCCTGGCACGATGAAGCCAACATGACAACATCATCTAAAAAATGCAGAGATGAAATCATGTGGTCCCCAAAACGGACACCCTCCAGCCCCTGGCTGCACCTAGAAATTCATCGACCTCCGGCCTAGGGTGTCCTGGTGCCATGTGCACTGGTGGACAGCCTTATGCTTGAACATGGTGTTCGTTATGGACAAACTGTGACTTGCACAGAAGTCCAATAACAGAACACCACTCCGGTTCAGATCAGGGGGGCCATTCCTCCCAATCACGCCCCTCCAGGTATCACTGTTGCTGCCCACGTGAGTGTTGAAGTCCCCCAGTAGAACTGCAAGTAACAGTGAATTAAATGTAACGTTTTGAACTGGAGAGACTGAAACAGTATTTTCTGGTAAAACGAAAAGTCATATTTACAGTGTACTGTGGGTAAAAAGATCTATTTTCTCTCTACTGATCCACAAATAAACAGTATAATGGGGTCATCTCTCATGAAGCGAGGCTGTGCTCTGCGTTGTGTATGTGTGAACTGGTGGGTTTGGATGTCAGAGAGTGTTGTGCGTGTGAAACAGATGGCCCCCGCTAAGCGCTGTGCTTTCCCTGGCGTCATATGACAGGTGCTGCACTGCTGCTTTACAGCAGAAAACACATACCTTCACAAACGCCCCCAATTTATGTGTGTGTGCTAAAATTTATTAGTATTTTACCACCACAAAAAACCAAGCAATTGCATTCCCTCCCTCCTTCGAGCTAAAAGCACATCAATGATTGTTTTGTTAGTCCAACTATATCGAAATAACAATTATTGTAATATTATCATCATCTAATGACTTAAGAAAAAATTAGAATTATGGTGATCAGCCGCCTCTCATTTGCTGTGGTGCGTTTTGGAAATTTCTAGGGAGTGAACGTCTCAGTGCACAGTGATGTTTCTGATAATACAACAGGTTTAAAATGTCTGACTCCTCGGATAGTGAACTTACTACTGAGCTGACTGAAACATACCCTTATCTTCAAACTGTATCGTCCTGCAAATCACTCTGGGTAATGGTGGAATGGTTCAGGCAGTTTGTGGCAGACAGATCTAGCACAGTTTTGATTTAATGTGTTGTTCTCCTACGAACACCTGAGTCGCTTTTCCAACAACAGCATCGGTGTTTATCTGAGGGGAGACAAAGAGAGAACATGATTGACAGAACTGGAAAGCGATAATATTCATCATTCATTAAAGTCCAGTCTAGAGACACAGTGTGTAATCCATTAACACTCTACACTTCAATTGCTGACACGTGTACATGTGTGTGTGTGCACCGAGTGTGCTTGAAGCCCAGAGTGCCTCTATCCATCTTAAGCTGATGGAAAGATGGGTGAAATATTGATTTTCCTGTTCATACTTTAGTGGAGTACAGATAACCAGCTGAATCTGGTATATATGATGTTGTGTAAAGCACAACACAACTTACAGATGCACAATGTCACACAACTAATCGAATTTCTTCTTCAGTTATATTCTCCAGAGGGGATGTTTCAATATACATGCTGAAACAATTTGCAATGAAATGGTAATGATAATATATATATATATATATATATATATATATATATATATATATATATATATATATATATATATATATATATATATATATATATATTAGGGGTGTAACGGTTCACAAAATTCACGGTTCGGTTCGATACGATACACTGATGTCACGGTTCGGTTCGGTTCGGTTCGATACGTTTTAGATACAGCAAAATGTAAAAACATCTCAACTTTTCAGAATGCCGCAAGCGCACCGCGGGTCATGTGACAAGAACTAACCAATCAGCTTCATCCTTTCCCGTAACAACGTTGAGAGCTCAGCCAAGATGAAGGATCAGCTGATCATAGTTGTATATGGATTGCAATTTTGAAATAAATTTGGTAGCAGAGCTACTGCAAGCGATTTTTAGAGCTGCAAATCCATTTATCCTTCGCTGAAATTTCCGCGTCTCATGGAGAGAGCACGTCATTGTTGCTTAGCAAAGACAGACGCCTCATGAGCGCTTCTGCCCAAGCGCTTTGGAAAGGAGGAGAAAGACGCGCTTAGCGTTTTCCATGCGTTTTTAGGCACGATATGTGAACGGCCCCTAAGGCGCTCGCTCACTCAGCACGCGCTGAAGGCTCGTTGCAAAATGTCGAATGCATTTAACAGACCAGAAATATAAGATCCTAAAATAACCAACAGGTCTGGTGTTTGGGTGGGATTCCCTGTAAGCTATAGTGTCTAAATGCTGCAGGGATAGTTTGCTGCGTGCATGTTTCTCCTTTTTTTCGTCTTTTCCCAGATAGTACTGACGCATATATCCCAGATATTCCCGCTGGTGTTTTTTTTTTTTTTTTTTTTATTCCCGCTGGTGTACCCTGTCATGTTGCAGATGCGACATACCGTTGTTTTTTTATCCACCACTCTCTTGCCATCACCATTATAGCTTAAAGGGAATCCAAAGTGCACCCAAACACCAGACCTGTTGGTTATTGGAGGATCTTCTCATTTCTAGTCTGTTAAACGCATTGGCTATTTTGCAACGAGCCTTCAGCGCGTACTGAGTGAGCGAGCGCCTGCTGAGTAGCCTAACATAAACATATAAGATGGTGTTTTTCACACACACTTAAAAGGTTTTAAAGTTTAGAAACTTTCTGTAATGGAACAGTATGAACCCTTGGCCTTCTTATACACACTTACATAATGATAAACACTTACTGGAAGAGTTTTATAGTGTGAATTTGACTGATTTTGAAGATTACAGAGTGTAATAACTGAGTGTATTCTTATAAAATACCTATGCAGTTGCTAAGGCTTAAAGTATGATAGTTGCCAGAATGTTGCTATGCAGTTGAGAAGGATGCTAAGATGTTGTGGGTAGTTGTCAAGGTGTTGCTATGCAGTTTCTAAGGATGCTATGATGTTGTGGGTGGTTTCCAGGGCATTGCTATTCAGCTGTTATGGATGTTACGATTTAAGTGTGGCTGTTATGCAGGTGCTAAGCTCTGCAGAGTATTTTATAAATGTGTTGCTCTGCAGATGCTAGGGCATTCTGAATGGTTGCTAGGTGGTTACCCACAAGATTCTGATCTACATATTAGACCTTCAGTTGGAGATAAATCTACAGTATGGTGTTTTATCAACTGCCAAGCAAAATGTCTTAAATCAGATCACTAATACCACTCGTCATCCTCAACAAGCTCAGTACTTAGGGTTAGGGGTTTAGAAAAGAGCTTTGCCAAGCACCATAGTTATAACTGAGGCACACAACAACAGCATCAGAAGTACATATATAAAGAGAGGAGATGTGAGTCACAAAAACAGATAAGAAGAATCTTCCGGGAGAAGAGATGCAGCGCTCAGCTGATGCAAGTTTAAGTGTGTGTTTGTGTCATTTATAAAAGCAGGCTTGTTTCATAAGAACATTCACCACAGCAAAAGACAATTTGGTCTGCAGAAGTGACCACATTTAATGAACTCATTAATGATTACAATTACTCACAGTCAGAATAGCAGTGTAACCACAGGGATTATTAGAGCCGACAGCATGACAACGTGCAAAGAGCAATTACACACTAGCACATACATACATATGTTTACAGACATATTACATGACAGAAATAATCAAGGAGTGAAATATATTGTACACATGCACACTGATTGGTGTTCTTTCATTGCATTGATTTTAATATTTCTATGTAAAAAAAAAAAACACTTTAGCACAGCAGCATGTGAAGCCATAGGCTTTTTTCTAGTGCCGCTTTTAAGAAATCTAAGATAAACGCAAATCTTGACATGAAAAAACAAACAACAAAAAAAAATCAATTGGACAATTTAACAGCTGAGACATGATATCTCCAGCTGATATCCTCAAACCTCAGAAGAAAAAACAACATAAAACTTAAGATACATGTTGAAGGCTGGCAAAGAAAAAAAGAAACATTTCTCTAGTGGGTCTGGATATCTGTTTCATAACCGTTGAAAATTCACAGGCTCACACATTAAATATTTGATGTTGTGCATGCAAGTGTGTGCACTTTGTTTACTTGGATCTGACACATAAAAGGAGTATGTGTATCTACTGTCTTCTTGACTGCAGAAGTCAATATGTGTGTGTGTGTGTGTGTGTGTGCTGAATTCAGACAGTGATCTGCTATATGCATGTGTGTGTGTGTGTCTGTGTGTGTGTGTGTTTGTCAGTTTCAGAGACGTGGAAGATCTGAAGATTGAATTATTGATCTCAACTCTTTATAGATGTTCAAATCGATAGTTTTAGAAAATGTAAGCTGATGCGTTTATGTCTCCTTAAAGTGATAGTTCACGCAAAAAAACAAAAAACATTTTGTCATCATTCACTCATGTCATTCTAAACCCATGAGACTTTTGTTCACCACCGAAACAAAGATAAAGATATTTTTAATGAAACCGGAGAGATTTCTGTCCCTAATGTGTGTGTATATACAGTAACATGCAAAAGTCTTAGGCCACTAGTATTTTCACAAAAATTTTTTTAAGTCAGTTATTTCTTTATTTTGCTGTAGTGTGTCAGTAGGAAATATCAGTTTACATTTCCAAACATTATTTTTGCCATTAAATGTAATAATCAGTGATATTTTGTTTGCAGAAGGAGTCTGACAGCAGCCAGTGCTCCACACAGAGATCTGATCTGATCATCATCAGTCTGTCTGGAATAACATGAAGAAACTGAGACAGATTCAATCCAGAAGAACTGTGACAATGTCTCCAGAACACTCCAGGAAACCTGCAAAGCTACCTAAAAAAAAACAATGTGAAATTTTTTATATACATATACAGTACATTATGCAATGACAGTTTTATGTTAATTCACTGTGACTTCATAATTTTTCAAGCTTAATTTAGCAAGTTTGGTCCAGCAATCTTCAAACTGCCTTTCTACAACAATTTTATGAAAAAATGTCTTATAGAAATCAAATCAAATAATGATAAGGAAATGTTAAAAACGGCTGATTTTGATTCTGAAAAGTGCACTCTTCACAATATCACAAAATCAACATGCTGGCATAATAAAAGTGAAACTAACCACAGTAGAGGTAGCTACAATATTAACTAGCCTGACATAGAAAGAGCAGTATGGTCACAAGCTACTGTGAACACAGGAGGAAGGAGGGACAGTAAGTGGAGGTGTTAATGCAATTTTGATCCACACAGCAGTCCTCCAGAGAGGCAGATGGGACAGGGGAGACCTGTTCCATAATTTCTTGTTCCTGTATGACTCACAGGCCAAACAGCAGGTGTGTTCTGTCAGCGGAAGCGACATGTCCTATCCTGTGTGTGTGTGCGTGCGTGCGCATTACACACATGTTCCATCACCCTCTGCTCTTATCTCAAGCGTGTACTCTGTGGCAAAGCGGTTGGTCACAAGAGCAGCAGGCAGTTATTAGGTGAAGGCGTTATTTTAGATAAGCTGTGTTATGATAGAGGAAGGGTGGGCTTATAAAACAGTTTGTGATGGAAAAAAAAAATATTATATTGATTATGTATATTTATGCCAGTCTGTGAGTGCATGTGCCTTGGGCTACTAGAACATGATCTTACTTGGCTCGAGACCTATATTTTGAAAAATTCACGACCTTTTGAACAGCTAAACAAGAATACAAACATTAAAACAATCACATACACACATAAGATCTCAGGTTTACATTTGGGAATGTAAAAAGCAATCAATACAAAATTCTGTCTAATGCAGAAGAAACTAAATCTTCTCTGACCACATTTGTCTTGTTGATTTGAACTGGTTAGGAACCTCTATTATGGTAAGTCTTTGACATATAAAGTATTAAGCCAAACTGTGGAATCTGAGCATTCTCTATCAGTGGAAACTACCCTTCATCTGAGCTTCAGCCCTCTCGCTCTTCTTATGAACTTAGACTAGCTGTTGTTGAATCCTTTGACTTTGATCCTCCTCCATTCCTTTTTTTATTTTTTTATTTTTTGCCTTGGGGAAATGTAAGTGTTATTGTGATTTCTTAGTCTCCTACAACCAGCTACACCATTTTCCTTACATCAAACCAGCTTCTGATGCTGCTTCTCTTTCATCTTATACAGCTCTGCTCTTTAGACAGACAGACAGACAGACAGACAGACAGACAGATAGATAGATAGATAGATAGATAGATAGGCAGAAAGGCAGACAGATAGATAGACAGATAGATAGACAGATAGATAGACAGATAGATAGATAGATAGATAGATAGATAGATAGATAGATAGATAGATAGATAGATAGATAGATAGATAGATAGATAGATAGACAGGCAGACAGACAAAAAGACAGACAGACAGAACGATAGAAGTTTTGTCTCGTTGCCCTGGGACACAGCATCACAGTATGGCAAGGGGCGTAACATTTCCACCAAATTAATGCCACATATTGTAATAATTCAACAGCCCTCTGTCAATTATTCTGGACATATAGCAAAGCCAAGGCCATTGAAGATGGGGAAGATTTTGGCTTTCTCACCTATATTATTATTATTTGTCATAACAATAATAATAATACATTAATAATAATAATAATAATAAAAATTTATATTTTGGACTTTTTTATTATCAGTATCAGCAAGTAAGTTTCTCTGTTAAGCCAGTATTTGTTAGTATAATAATACAAAAAAATTAAAAATTAAAAAATCTCTCATCCACCATCCTGTCGCACACATTCAGGTAGATTCAGTTTCTCATCTTTGTCCGTCTGTTTAGTTTTTGTCGGATTGATTTATTAATTATTGTGTTTACTCATTAGCTGACTGCTTGACTGCCCAGACAGGCCTGTTTTGACGAGCTCTGCAGCAGGGTCCCTTCGTTAAGCCTCGTTAGACTCGTTAACAGTCATTACAGTGCTCTTAATTGCTCCATCCCAGCGCCAGTCCACAGTGTACCATATCCCTCTAGAGCAGACAAGAACCCTCTTTTAAAACACACGCACCAAATCTCACATGCTATTTTAAGTACTATACTTTTCTTTCTCTGCCATTTTTTATCCCCTCATACCCTTTTCATTCTCCGAATAATCTTTGAACTGTACTTGAATATTTTCAGCTTGAAAACTGATTGAGAAGCAAGAAATGATAAGGTCAGAACAAATGTATGAGTGTATGTTTGAAAGTATAGAATAAACAGAAAATATTCAGGCACACTCATGTGATGTGATGTTTACTTTAAGTGTCTAAGGTCATTTATGTTTATTACTTCAGAAACGCACTTAAGAGAGATCTTGTATGGGTCAAGACTTTGCCACCAGGCCAAGATTAATTTTCTACATCTGTCAGCTTCCATTAAGATCCAGCTGCATCACACACACACACACACACACACACACACACGCACACGCACGCACACACACACACACACACACACACACACACACACACACACACACACACACACACACACACCTTTGTGCTGTCTGGTCTGACAACAAGCAGGGCGAGCCACGCGATGCTAATGACATGTTTACATATCAGGGTTGACTTCCTCTCACTCTCGCTGACCCTGTGAGGGTGTGTTGATCAGTTCACATGTAAATTCTTCTGTAAAACATGCATTAATAGCCATCTCACATAACTTCCTTTAGTTGATGTTTTGACTCTGCTCCATTCAATATATTGCTTATGTGACCCTGGACCACAAAACCAGTCTTAATTGTACATTTTTCTAAATAAATAAGCTTTCCATTTATGTATGGTTTGTTATGATAGGACAATATTTGGCTGAGATACAACTATTTGAAAACCTGGAATCCGAGGGTGCAAAATAAATCAAAATATTGAGAAAATCACCTTTAAAGTTGTCTAAATTAAGTTCTGAGCAATGCATATTACTAATCAAAAATGACGTTTTAATATGTTTATGGTTGGAAATTGACTAAATATCTTCATGCAACGTGAACTTTACTTAATTTCCTAATGATTTTTGGCATAAAAGAAAAATCTATCATTTTTACCCATAGGCTACAATGTTTTTTTGTCTATTGCTACAAATATACCCCAGCGACTAAAGACTGGTTTTTGTGCTCCAGTGTCACATATATAGACTGTTTACAGCTAGTCCAAGCTGGTTTTTAGAGGTTGACCAACGCACTTGATCACCATGGACTTTAAGATCTCATGACCCATCACAACAAGACGTACTCCTAATAATCACAGTCAGACGTGGCAACTCAGTATAAAGGCACTTCATCTGAAAGCATATCTTGATGAAACTTCTTCTAAAATTATAAAAAAAAAACTACTTACCCACACTACTGTTCTAATTTTGGAGTCAATCATATTCGAATGATTTTTGAAGATCATGTGACACTGAAGACTGGAGTAATGATGCTGAAAATACAGCTGCAGATCACAGAAATACATTTTACAATGAAACATTTTAGAATAGACGGTATTTACATAGAAAACAGCTATGTTACATTTTTCACAATACTACAGTTTTAACTGTATTTTTGACCAAATGAAACCAAACTTGAGAATTCCGAAACCTCTTACTGACCTAAAGACTGTGAACAGTAGTGTATGTCTATTTATTTATTTTCATTCCACATGTAGCTTGCTTTTATGAATAATAATATAAACTCTCTTTTTCCCCCCTGATGACTATATGCTCATATATCTTTGCTCCAAAGTCTGATACTGTAGCTTCACAATGTAGCTTATTGTGGCCGTAACTACCCACTGAGACAGCAAGAGAGTGTATGATGGCCGTGTTAAACCACCAACCACATGTCAGTTGTTAGGTGTTGTTTTTATGTGTTTGTGGGTTGAAACAGATTATAGCACAATAATAGAAAAAATGATTCACCAGTCTTCAAATTGGTTGCACAGGAAAAAACTGAGGAAAAGACACATAAACAAGACGCAATGTGCAGAAATCTAAGTTTACTTGCTGAGTGTAAACCATGTCGTAAAATAATATCTTTTAAAGATTTGATGCCACTAACCTGACAAATGTTGAGAGATCCAATGATTAGTTATTCCTCAAAGCTCTCCTGGAAGCTGCCTATAAGATTTAAACTGTGGAGATTTATTTTAGTTTTGTATGCAATATGCATAAGACGGTCTGCAAATAGGCAGTGGGTCTAAAAAAATAATCTAAGCACCGAACAGGTTTTCTGATCGACATGTTGCCTGTGAAGTGATGTCAACACGTTCTTAATTGGAGACTCTCATTAACTCCTGTGTAAGAGCAACCGGTTGGCTTTTTAAAACACTAGATACTCCCACTGGCTAATGCGGAGCAGAACTGACTTTTAATGGCTTAGAAAACACTGAAATGGCCAAATGAAGCTGAGAGGTCTCCCTCTACTATAGCCGATGATCAAAAGCTTGGTTTAACCCTGCTAAACACCCACCAGACTGTCTGTCCTCCATGCTAGCACACATAACAATAACCCAGGTGAGTTTCATTTCCATGTAAGCAGCAGGCAGTTTAGCTCCAGTCCACTGCCTGAAATAGCTTCAGCCTCCCTGGAGACCTGACTCACACTCACCCAAGCCTAACATTTGTGTGAGGACAGACTCTTAGCAAATCAGCTGAGCTCTTTGCTGTATGCTGTGGGGTCTGAGATGAACCAGTGTCTGGAACAGTAAATTCATCCGAGACCCTGAATGTTTAAAGTAATCTAAATGCAGTCAACATCATTACAAATGAATCAGCAGACAAAGCGTGTGCATTCCGCCTGTACGTCCTGCCATTTTAATGGCTGACAAACTGCACACTGCCAATCATCATCCCAGCAAGACCGAGTTTATTAGAATCATGCAACTGTTGTGCAATCCTCTTGAGGAAACAAAAATAATAGAACAAATTTCATGCAATGCTCTGGAGACGAGAAGACAGACACCAGTATAAATAAGCAAACTACAGTTATATTTAACTGGTGGGTTTTAGTCATACAAAGAGACCACCCAAGACATTTTTCTTGCATTTATAGCTGCACTATTAAATAAAGAGATGAGGGAGTTTGTTGCTTTTGTGCACTACGTGTGTAAAATAGTTTGTATATAGGCTTGTGAATGAGTTTTGTAGGCAGATTTAAATTCTGCAAAATTTTGTGCCATTAAAAAATGTAAAAGTTGATTAAAATAATAAAATACAATTCTAAAATTTACTTATTTATTTATTTGGACCATGGACACCAAGAAAAAAATGGTGTAGCATTTATTTTCACATTCTCAAATTGCTAATAAATTTCACAATCAATTGCAAAGAAATGATAAGCAACATTGAATGAAACTTTAAATTTGTAAGTGAAAAAACTGAAATGGTATTTTTTTCTAAAACATACTCAAATAATATTTGTTTGAAAAACAACTTCAATTTAAGCCACTTATTTCAGAAGCTTTGAAAGCCACAAGACAAGACATATCAGAATCAATGATTCAGAACACCAGTAAGACTTTAAGATATTTAAATGATGTATGTTTGTCACATTGTAATATTTTTATTATTTTATTTCTATTTCTATAAAAAAATGCATTCATGCATATTAGAGTTCCATACTTCATTCACATTTGAATATTCTTTACATGTAATCTGCATAAAGTATTTAGAAATAAAAAGAAAATACAAAGAAGATTATAGCCAGAATCTATCTGAAAAAAGTTTTCTACTGTCTGCTGTTTTGTTTATATTTCTAATTCATTTTACGTTGCCTTCAAGTAAATCAGCTAGTTTTAATGTTTTCTCTGACCTTTCCAAACAAATCATCAGATATTATTTTCAGGTCAGAATGCCTTTCATTATCTACTGTTTTTTTAGAAAGATTTATTGTATTATAGATCAAAAATGCATTTTTGTCCTGGTATGAAGAACTGTGTCCTTTAAAGCAGCTTTTGTGTCATAAACTAGAATATATTTTTAAGAAGGAGAATTACTTCCCAATATGTTCCCAACATTTATTTGGTCTCTCAGAACATAAATGGCTCGTGACAGATACTGCCTGTTCCGACTCAAGTGCACTTCTGACCTCACATCTACACAAGTGCACATCCGTGAGCTTGTTTGCTTCTTTCATCACAGAGCTTTCAGTCAAGCAGAGAAAATCAGAGGAGACTGCAAAGTTGTGATCATGGAATGGAAGTTAATTTCAGCCCAAAGCCTGCTTAATTGCGTGAATGTATTTGTATTTGAGGACGGATGGATGGACCATAAGATACTTAAAGAAGAGAGGAAAAAGGAAAGGAGAGAATGGCAAACAAAGATGCATATAAGGTATGAACAGGAGAGTTTGAGGGAAAATGGTATGCTTGAAATCATGCACCTATATTTAAACATCTACATTTCATTAAATTGTCAGGGGCACGATGTAAAATCAAAGCATTTTATCAAGTTTCGGAGCAGGGTTTCCTTTTTTTATTTTCGCTTTTGCTTCAGTATGTCGATAAATATAATAAGAGGAGAGAGAAAGTGACCTATAAGGAAAATCAAAATCTAGTCTTCACCTGCACACACACACACACACACACACACACACACACACACACACACACACACACACACTGAGCCAAAGAGATGCAAACATATGCTGACAGCTGTAGCTTCCTGAATGATGGCCAGTCTGACAGAGCAGTAAATTCAGCTGTCAGATGGCAACCTTCAAACCTGTGTGCTGAATATACCACAATGACTGATATAGAGATATATATGTGTGAATATGAAAGCGATTTATGCATCTGTGGATAAAGTGTATAGTTCTGACAGCTCAATCCATAACGCAGATGAACATGCATCTATTACACTATAATAAGACATAAATAAACACATTCTAACTGCACTTCTGAAGTGTCTGTAAACATAATAGTAAAATGTATGCTATAACAGGGATAAATGGCTCTTAGAGGCAAAGAGCATCTGTTCTGAGTGTCTAGATGTCAGTGAGTCGGGCTGTTTTCACACATGGTTCGATTGTTTGGCCTGTACTTGGACCAAGATCGATTCTATCTCTCTACTGCTGCTCCTTCTGTTCTCTTTTCACATTCGTTTATTTCAGCACGTTTCTGAATATCAGTTTGTTTCTGTGATTTAGAATGGACTAGTTTATAACTGCAAACCTTAATGGACTCGGGAGACCACTTTGTCCAAGCATTCAATTTGTTTGTGAAATAAATAAATAAAAAAAGCAGAAAAATATATGAATTAATACAAATAAAAATAAAATACATACAAATTCTACTAAATAAAAGCATTGAAATAATCCAATCTTGCGGAAATTAAAGCATGCATAACAATTTCCAGATCCTTGGTAGAAAGGATAGGTTTCAATTTAAATAACTTCCTCAACTAAAAAAAAAAAATGCTTTCACAACACTGTCTACTTGGCGATTAAAACAGATATCGGAGTCAAAAATTGCTCCTACAGTTTTTTTTTTTTTTTTTTAGTTTAGGTCTAGTCTTTGTGTGAAGCTGTCACTTTAGTTTTTATTAGTTTTAATCACATTCATACTCTTTTTAGTCTAGTCAAGTTTTAGTCAACTAAAACTGAGCATTTTAGTTAGAATTATCCATGACTATTTTCGTCTAGTTTTAGTCAACGGAAACTGATGACATTAAGTCTAGTTTTAGTCAATGACAATTTTATTTTAGTCTCTTAATAAAACAATTCTATTTAACCCATTCAGTATAGTATAAGTACTTAGTAGCATAGACTAAACCAAAATGTATTTTAGCCAAACCCATTTCAAACAAGATTAACGTTTTCTTATTATATAATTGTTATCTTGTAGACTCAAGAATATATCCATTCTAGACACGAAGATGCTCTGTTGCTTGAATTTACAACATTTAATTTAGCAACCAAACATGTTAGAAGTACACGCATCGCTCCCTTTCTCTGTGTCACAATTAACTTTGCTTGTTGTCGTCTTCTAAATAATGCTGCGAGTGGTGCTTGAGGAAGTGACATCACCGCAGTGCGACCTGATGCAGCCCCTGAAGTGAGACACAGGAAACAGAAATACTGCAAAAAAATAATAATAACCTGACTAAATGAGACAAAATAACGTTATAACATTTTGTTTCGTGTCATTTTGGTCAACATAAAAAAAGTGGAAACATTTTAGCATAGTTTTTATTTTGTAAACCACATTTAGTCTCGTTTTTATTCATCAACAATATAACATTTAATTATAGTCATCATCAGATGATCAGCATTTACATTGCGTCTCATCTCATTTTCGTCACGTGATAAAGATTCGTCGACGATGATATTTAGTCATAATTTTAGTTGACGAAAGCAACTCTAGCTACAGTAAATTCTTCGCAAAACCATGCATGGACCATAATTCTTAACCACTTCTTTTTCAGGGAGTCTCTTTCCAAACATAATAAACTCAATCTTTTCCTCATTCAATTGTAAGGAATTATTCATCAACCATCCCTTTACCTGAGTCTGTCATGATCCTGCCCTCGTGTCCTTGATTTTTCCTATCTGTAACACCTGTCGTGTCTTGATTAGTACCCCTATTTAGATCTCCTAGTGTGCTCTGTCTTGCGTCGGTTCATTGTACCTGTGATTGTGATTGTTCCACTCTGTGATTGTTCCTTAAAGAAGTGTTTGTATTACCGTGAGTGTTTGTTTATAGTTAGTATTTAGAGTCCTTGTTTATCTTGTTAGTCCAGTCCTGTTTTAGTTATTTAGTCTTTACCTTGCTCCGTGTTTTCCCCCTCGTGGGTTTTGTTTTCCCCTTTTTGTAATAAACCCTTTGTTTGAGAATCCCTGTCTGCACCTGAGTTTCTCCCTTACCAGATCCTGACAGAATGAACCGACCACAATGGAACTCAGCAGACAGGAGGCAATGCTGGATGGCATCAGCCGGCCAGCGAGATTGTTTTGAGGGCTCTCGCCTTGTGGTGTTCCGGGGGACCAGGGGAGGTCGTTCCGGAGCGAGCGGGCGAGAGGAGGAGCCCCAGAGGTCCCCACCTACCCAGCTGCCCACGGTCCCAGAGGGTCGTGTCCTGGCCGTGGCAACCCTGGGGGATCAGGCAAGTCCCCCCCAGAGTCCTGAGGCACCTCCCACTACCTTCATTCTCCCCAACAAGCGAGGGAGACGGTTTTCATGGGAGTCGGCTTCAGAGTCTTCGGCGTCCGAGTCTGCCCTGTCCGAGACCAAACTCCCCCAACCCGCCTCTGACCCAGCTGTAGCCTCTGCACCGCGCCCGAGGAGGAAGAGGAAGAGGAAGAAGAAGGGGCCTGCCGGTCCTGTGACCCTGTCTCCTCCCGAGCCAGCAGCGGTGAGCGTGCCTGAGCCAGCAGCGGTGAGCGCTGGCGTGCCCGTGCCAGCAGCGGAGAGAGCTGGCGTGCCCGTGCCAGCAGCGGTGAGCGCTGGCGTGCCCGACCCAGCAGCGGTGAGCGCTGGCGTGCCCGACCCAGCAGCGGTGAGCGCTGGCGTGCCCGACCCAGCAGCGGTGAGCGCTGGCGTGCCCGACCCAGCAGCGGTGAGCTTGCCCGAGCCAGCAGCGGAGAGCGCTGGCGTGCCCGAGCCAGCAGCAGTGAGCGTGCCCGAGTCAGCAGCAGTGAGCGTGTCCGAGTCAGCAGCGGTGAGCGCTAGCGTGCCCGAGCCGGGAAAGAAAGCTGTATGCAAGTCGGCAGTCGTGAGAGCGGAGGAGAGAGCCGCGGCCGACTCTGCAGCAAAGACTCTTGTACAGTCGGTTTCATCTCATAAGGAGATGCCAATTGTCCTAGCTGCTAAAGCATTTTCTGATTATTTGTCCCGTCTTGTCCAAATTTTAGAAATCCCCGTCAGTCCTGTCTTGTCCCCTGACCCTGTCCCCAGAAGTCCCAAATGTCCAGCCGTTGTCTCCCCGTGTCCTGTTGATGTGGCCCCGTGTCCTGTTGATGTGGCCCCGTGTCCTGTTGATGTGGCCCCGTGTCCTGTTGATGTGGCCCCGTGTCCTGTTGATGTGGCCCCGTGTCCCGTTGATGTGGCCCCGTGTCCTGTGGTCCCCCCGTGTCCAGTAGATGTTGTCCCCCCGTGTCCAGTAGATGTTGTTCCCCCGTGTCCAGCTGTCGTCTCCCCGCGTCCCGTAAGTCTTGCCCCGCGTCCCGTAAGTCTTGCCCCGCGTCCCGTAAGTGTTGCCCCGCGTCCCTTGTCTGCTCCTGTCATGTCCCCTGTCAGTTGTCCTGAGACCCCTCCCCGCCCCTCACCACCCAGACCTGCCCGTACCCCCCGTCGTCAGCCTTCGTCCTGTCCTCCTAAGATTCCTACCCCACACCCCCGCCCTGGTCTGTCCCCCATGAACTTTGTGGTCCCGCCCCCTCCCCTTCCCTGTTTGTTTTTTTTGTTATGTCACCCTAACCCTGCCATTGTGTTTTCATGTTTGCCTTTGTTATTATTAGTCATGTCTTGTTGGTTTGTGTCTGTGTCCCAGTCTGTCATGTCAGTCATGTCCCGTGTTTGATGTTCCCTTGAGGAGCGTCTGGAAGCCGCTCCTTAAGGGAGGGGTTCTGTCATGATCCTGCCCTCGTGTCCTTGATTTTTCCTAGTCTTGAGGCAGGATCATGACAGACCCTTGTTTTGTGTACAAGCGCATGGCCTTGTCTTTGGGCCATGTGCTTGTGTTGTCTCGTTCCCTTGCCCCGCCCCCCTTGTTAACCTAGTCGTGTCTTGATTGTCCTATCTGTAACACCTGTCGTGTCTTGATTAGTACCCCTATTTAGATCTCCTAGTGTGCTCTGTCTTGCGTCGGTTCATTGTACCTGTGATTGTGATTGTTCCACTCTGTGATTGTTCCTTAAAGAAGTGTTTGTATTACCGTGAGTGTTTGTTTATAGTTAGTATTTAGAGTCCTTGTTTATCTTGTTAGTCCAGTCCTGTTTTAGTTATTTAGTCTTTACCTTGCTCCGTGTTTTCCCCCTCGTGGGTTTTGTTTTCCCCTTTTTGTAATAAACCCTTTGTTTGAGAATCCCTGTCTGCACCTGAGTTTCTCCCTTACCAGATCCTGACAGAGTCAAACTGTAGAAAAAAAAGCAAATGATGTTCAGTCATCAAACTGAAGTGGAAGGTACTGTAAATCATCCGCATACAAATGATAATTTATATTGTATTACCTAAAATCAACCCTAAAGGAAATGTGTATAATGAAAACAGGGTTGGACCGAGAATTGATCCTTGTGGCACACATGTCCTGTCCTGCAAATAAGAAGAAACTCCTTTAAAGGCAACACGAATTATTCGTACATGGTCTCTGAGGCGTTCTATTAAAATGTTATGATCTATTTTATCGAAAGCTGCGCTCAAATCTGACAGCATTAAGACAACCCCTTTCCCAGAGTCAATACTTAATAAAATATAATTTGTAACTTTTTAATAATGCCGATTCAGTATTACTGAAAAGTATTAGTTATAAAATTATTCAGTCATGAAATCAACAAGCTGATTATGACCAACCTTCTCCAAGATCTTATTCATAAAATGCGATTTAGAGAATACTTAAAGTCTGATGGTACCATGCCATAAAATAAACTACTATTAATGAACTACTATTAATAATCGACAGCATAAAAATCTATATAATAATAATAAAAACAACAACATTATTATTATTTATTTATTTGTATTGTGCAGAGTCATGCTTTAAGTTGGTTGTTTTAAAATAGCATTAAGGGTGCTATTTAGAAATTTTTTATTTAATAAAGGGAAAAAAAGGATCTTGCAATCTAGTTATTCACCGAGTAGGATTGAGGGCAAAAATAGAGGAAAGTGTAACATCCGTTGAGTCTGGGCTATTTTTGGATGACTGAGTCACAGTCGGCGTACAAACTACAAGGTGGCAATGTGTTTAGTGATTCAGAGGTGTTGGGTACATTGAGTGTGTGCGTGAATGTGTGGATATGAATGCTTTTGGGATTGAAAATGCATGTGTGTACTATGCTTGGCTGGCAGGAGTAAGCTTGTTTTATTTGGGAGTAAGCTGATTCTTAACGTGCAGTGCTTAGATGTGTGTGTGTGTGTGTCTATAAATATTAGCAGCCCTTGCACAGAGATGCTGTAGGGTTTGCAGCTTTGTCTTTGATGTTCAGCTCTTCTCTGATGGAAAGAAACAGGCATGTGTATCCAAATGTGTGAAGCATGTGTCTGATATTTAATGAGAAACTCTGATTAAGACACACCGTACCTCAGCTGCTCTTTTAGCATACGCACATAGAGGCATGATGGATCGGCTGAGAGTGTGTAACAGATGGAGACACCTACAGAGAGAATAAGCGGTAAAAAATTACCGTCTCAAATTCCAATCTCTTGGTTTAATACATGTACTTATGTTGAGAGATTCACTGTTTGAATGATTCAAGGAGATTTTCATATGAACCACAAGACCCCAAAAGATCAATGTGCTTGCATACTAATTACACAACGAGAGGTCCATGTGAGGTTTGAAACGTGACTCACACACACAGTGCTCCCTTCAGTTCTGATAAAGCTCAGCTGTGAAAGTCTCTGGCTGCACACTTTCATTATACATGATTTTTTTTGCGAGATGCGGAAGTCAAATGTGCATTTTCACTTCACCATTCCCTGCATGCTAAACAGCTTGTTTATTAACCAGAGAACAAGGTTACGGCTACAAATGAGGTTGAGTATGAATGTTTAGGCATGAATATGTCAGGACAACTCAACTGTGAGTGTCGTTCTGCAATCATGAATCCAACATAGCTGGAAAAACTGTGCAAATGTCTGTCAAAACAAGCAAAATATTATACAGCATTCTATAAAACAAACTATAAGGAAAGAAGGTGTATAGATCTTAGAGATGCAAGTCCAAAAGAGACTGTAAAGAATAGACATACAGGTGGTTATGCTAGTTTGAGCCAGTCCCGGTGCCCAAACATTTTTAACAGGGGGGTTATCCTTTCTGTTCAGGGGATCATATAGCATGAGTGTCAGAGGGCGTTTGGTATAGATATAATTTAATTTAACCTATAAAACAAAGTGATTAGTATTACCAATCATTGTCACTATTCACATAGAGGAAAAATGTATTATGATTTTGCACTGGTTCAAACTTTAAGCAAACATTTTTTTTTAAATTCACCATTAAAATAAGATGAAGTTATAAACAAATTACGCATTATATAATAAATAAAATAACACCAACCTGTTGTCTGTGGCGCTAATGCTAACTACATTTAATCTTTTCAGAGTATCTTTCCATTAATACAGGGGCATGGGAAGTTTTAGCTTATTTGGTGTTTGCGATAGGGCCTATTTAGTACACTAAAATTTAGTATTTTAAGTGATATACTAATTCATTTATTTAATTAATTTATTTCAAGCCCCCCTTTGATGCCTGGCCTGGTTTGAGCATCTCGGTCTGCTTGACACAGCAATACTGGATCAACCAATGGTGTGAGTTTGGGGGCAAGAATATTTGCCTGTCCAACCAATATCAAAAAAGGAGGAGCATTTAAGAAATCCATTTGAAAACCACTAAAAAACAAAAATCATTCTCATAACTGTTGCAATTTTATTTGGTGACAGAAAATATAATTACAAGAGACAATTCAGCTTTAATGTAAAACAAAAATTACTTAAAAACGTATAAGTATAAATCAGTGTTTTGGGACTAGTTAAAGGGTCAAGGCCAGAAGACCTTTTTCAGGGGCAAAAATCAGCACCCTAGCTTTATTGTTATTTAGTTGCAGAAAATTGTCTGACATCTGTTTATTAATGGAGGTCAAACAATTATGCAGAAGGGACAGTTTCTCTAGTTTATCAGTACTAAAAAATATATAATTGGATGTCATCGGCATAACAAGATATTTTAAAACTATTAAAAACTTCCCAAGAGGAAGCATATACAGACTAAACAGCAGAGGGCCAAGCATAGAACCTTGTGGAACACCACAGGACAGAGGAACAGGTTCTGACATGTAAGTTCCTATGGACAATGAAAAACTACAAAACAAAGCTTACATTTTAATATTTATTAAATACTGAGATTTTTTATACCAAATTGATATGTTAATTTGTAAATAATAATAAAATAAGAAAAAAGTGAATTTAAGACATCTGAGTAGTTTTGAATATTCTTTGTTCTTAAGCTTGCAGTATAACGTCAACACCACATCAATACGACTGACTGATTGCTGATGATGATGACCTTTATGACTGTTTCTCAACATTTTGCTCAATGTGAGGCAGCTTGTTTTTAATGAGGAAACAAAGCCTCGATAAAGGCATGAGGGTTTGATTCTGCAGCTCATGAGAGTGAGAACGACTGCTAATTACTGCATGAGGCTTTTCTGCAAATGATGGAGCTGGTGTCAAGAAAATGTTCTCTTTTTTTCTTTTTTTAACACACATACAAAAGGCAGACTCTCTCACACAAACAAAATAAACTGGCATCTCCAACACAACAAAACTACTATGTATACAGAGCTGAGATGTTTACAATACCTGAGGTAAAACCCCAAAAGTACAAACAGGAAGACTCAAATGCCATGCTGATAAAATAGCTTTCTAGATACAGAGGGAACATTAAGTGACAGTAACTTAGCGAAAATAGTCTTAAATGTTGTCCATATGAGGCAGGACGCTGAGGGACCCGAAATGGCAGGACGCAGAAAAACAAGTTCACCACGATAGATTGATGGAGGCTAACAGCTCTCTTTTTTTAAGATCCTGATCAGACTGAATAATGAGTTACAGGATGTTAACAGGCAATTCAGAAAACATACAATAATATCCTGTTAAGAGAAAGATGTTCAAACCCAGACTCCCTATTAAGGTTGCAAAAATTAAGAACATTTTCAGTTAATTTCAGAAAAAATCCAGAAATTATGGAAACTTTAATATTTTTGGAAAATCTTTCACCCGTTTGCAACCCTACTCCCTACATAGGAAGCATACTAGGTATTTACCCCTCACTCAGTATTATACTCAAACACTGAGTGAGAAAATCATTTGAAGTGTGCATAATTAGATTTTTTACTATCTTATTAAAATAATTATTTTCAGCAATAGATTATTATTTAAAAATATATATAAATTCCCATTTATCTCTAGTTCGCCCACTTTGTTTGTAAAGAACATGCGATGCTCCCTTAGAATTTGGTTTACAAGACTTCTGGACATAATATGTCCACATTTCTATGAAAGAAAATAAATGCTATCGCTAAAGCACTCTTTTGATCTTTTTTAAACACACAAAGCAGCTGACAGAAGGAATCAAGTTTTTATCTTCAGAAATCTGACTAATCACCATGCAAGTGAAACCTCACCGTCTGTGAATTAGACACTGTGCAATTACAGCCAGTTATTTTTGAAGCAGACTCAAGCGTTTGATTAACATCAGAACAGAGAGAGAGAAAGAGGACCAACTGACGTGGTGGACGCTGACTTGCAATACACATCCCAGAAAAATGGAAGGAGAACAGTTCTCATTTGGCAGTGGCTTCACATCAGAAATACACCAGGGGGGTGGAGGGGCTGGGGTATGGTGGAGTTGGGGGGATTGAAGATATCTGCTCCCGAGGGGAGATTGGGAAAATCAGGTAGCCTTCACTCCCATCTGCTTATGTTTTTCTGTCTTATTTCTTCTCTTTTTATCTATCCTTCTCCCTTCTCTCTTTAATCTTACATATCACACTTTTATTTTTCATACTAGGCCTTTTTTAACCAGTGGATAAATTGAAATGTTCAGCAAATAAGAGATAAAATATAGGGATCAAACAGAAGTCAAACAGGACCCTGCACCGAAAGCTACCCCTTAAAAAAACTTTGTTTACTTTATTTTTATACCAGTTTTACAAATGAGGATGTGTCCAAAGGTTTTGTCAGGTTTAGCTCACTTTTGAGTACAAATTTGTCCCCAAAATATGGTTAAGTAGGTACACACATACACAAACAGAGATACACTGCATAAAACCTACTCCCGAGAGAGCTTATGATGGCAAAAAGTCAGAAACTCTCCTCCATCCCCGAGTCCTCATATATAACCTTTCCATGCTTTTCTGTTGCATCTTCCACAGAAGCATTTTTGCCCTTGCTGTCTGAGCCACTTGACGCTATGTGTGTGTGTGTGCGTGTGCTCAAGTATGAGAGATAGAGCAAAGAATATTTCCTGCTGTTCTGAATCAAGACGGATGTAAAGGTTTGAAAGCATAAAGAGCAAAGGCTTCCATCGCTGATGGCAAAGGCATACACATTTCCAAACACTTAATTTACTTCCAAGCTGCTTAGCAGCGAGGGAAATATTGGCTGCGCATTGAACAGTCTGTGGAGAGACATGTTCTGCTGTGGTCAGGCTAAATCTGTTATCATCAATCCTGCCCTTCAAGAACAGGTGTGGGTTTTGCCCTTTTTTGTGAGTATCCTCTAATAATGCCTGTGGTCAGGACTTGTGTTGGGACCTTATAAGGGCTTAAAAACCCTTCTTGCTCTCAGCTCTACAGCAACACACCCCCAGCACCAATAATTCAATTCTGTGCCTGAGGTGCATTTTGTTCCCCGAACACCTCATTTTTCTCCTTAAAGGGACAGTTCACCCAAAAATTACAATTCTGTCATCATTTACTCCAAAACTGCCATAGAGTTCCAAAACTGTATGACTTACTTTCTTCTCTGTGACATAAAAATATACTTTTTTTAAACACTGTATTTTCTGTATATTCACTGTACAGTACTCTACAGTCTCCAGACTCGTGGCATTCTGGGCACCGATATTTTCATAACGTTCATAAAAAATGAATCACTGTCTGGCCAACTGAGACTTCGGTATGGAGATAAAGGTTATGATTTTTTCAGCTGTGTTACTGCATATTGCAAGTGTTTATTAGCAGTTTGTTATTTGCTTTTGGGATCTGAGTCCCAGAAATTGGTGGAGTGTGATCTCATACTTAATAAACAGACAGATTTTTGCATCAGTACATTGCTAACAGCATTATACTCTAATAAAAATAAAACACATAGCACAAATTAAATGACAAGACAAGGCAAAGTGCTAAACAATGAATAAAAATCAACTGTCATTATAGCAATCAGTCTCCCCATGCCATACAGTTTGCAGCCTGCCCAAATTATAAATATGAAATAAGAAGGAGTTCACATCCAATTTCTGATTAGGAAACTCATATTTACAATAATTTCAGATGGCAGCATAAATGTGGTGCTACTCTGAAAAAGGTCATATAGGAGTGGGCAATGTGACCAAAATATGCAATATGAGTAATTTTATTTCACGGTAACAATATAAATTACATAGCCTAATTATTTTTACTTTAAATTAGGTCTTTATGATATCAGTGTTTTTGATACCACAGAAATTTCATAATTCTTGTCATTATATTATATATATATATATATATATATATATATATATATATATATATATATATATATATATATATATATTCATATATATATATATATAAAACTAATACTAGCCTAAATAATAATAATAATAATAAAACTGAAGCTCGCAGAAGACAAGTGAACTGTCAGTTATTAGAAAAGAATAAGAAACTAATTACTATCAATAGGACAAAAGACAAAACAAAAAACTACAGTAGAACAAATCAATAAGAAATACTACATACATTGTGTAAAGTAATGAAATGTATAAAAACACTGTCACTTAACAAAAAAACAAAACTGCATACTCTTCACTGTGTATTTTATTAAAGTGATGATAAATGTGATTTAGTCAAGAGCAGTGAGAGATTTTCTCTCTTTTGTTGTTTGATTAACATGAATGACAGTCAGCAGGAACATTAGACTGCTGTCACTTTAAGAGCTGCCCGGATCCGATATACTGTTACACGTTTTCTTTCTCAGCTGTTTGCTTTCACTTAAGACCTACTGTGTTTGAGTATACTTGCAAAGACGGGCATTTTGACAAATACAAGTGTGTGTATTTAACTGTTCAAAGCCTATAAAGTAGCAAAAATAACTGATGATTGTGTTTCAACAGCTTAAAACCACAATGCTTAAAAACGGCAAACGATATGTTTTTCGTGACCACCCAGCACAGCAATATCATGTGAGCGTGTAACTCTCATAGAGACTGTAGTCTAAAATCTCTACCGTGTTACATCGCCCAACACTAGGTCTATAATTTATGGATCTCAGTACCTAATTCGAATCTTCCAAGACAAGTGTTTTGATAAGTTAAAGTGAGAAGAAAGATTCGGAGTAAAAGGAAAGTCTCTGTGTGTAGGAACAAATGACTGAACAGGAAAAGAAATCAATTACATTGACAAGAGAGGCCATAGTGACACATGAATCTTTATGGTTTCAATTAACATCAAATATTCCTCAAATTAACAACACCGATCACCTAGTTAACAAACCAGGAAAAGGTCACTGTGTAATTGATAACAGGAGACTCTAAAGATACAGACTGACTATTTAAAATGTGGAAGCAATGAAGGCGGCTAATGTTCCACACTGTGATCAAGCTCAGACATCAGCTTCCAACCATTTCTAAAGTTTACCTTCATTTAAAAACTTACTAAACCATGGTAGGGCCTCTCTCTCAGACTGTTGATTTCATTTCCAACATCAAATGGAATAAATCCAACACTGAGCGAATCAAAGGGAACACGAAAAAGCCCTTAATAAAAGAAAAACTACATTTTCTATCCGACATTTCACACAAAATCAATCAAAACCTGATTACTGCGTTTGTAACTGGGCTAGATGTCACACTTTTTACTCCATTTTTGAAAGTCACTTTCTGTAAAAACACATTAAAGACTTTTGACAAAAAAAGCTATTGAACATTTCCTTTATAGCACAAGAAAACGACACAGTACATTGACACAGCATGTGGCTGGCCTTTTGTGACAACACCAGGGAATAAAGTCAGTTGTCACAATGGAACCTACCATTAAACCTACAATATAACTCTAAACTGGGAATCGATTATAAAGGACAAAAACTCATTAAATCCTTTTAGTTTATAGGTACTTAAGAGGTGTTTGAAACCATCCTACAAAACCACTGCTAGGGGGAAGAAAAAAGCATTTGTGTAACTGGCGTTCTGACTCAAACATCATACTGTAGTTACTGAAATACTCCTTGTGACGATTCTCTCAAAGGAATCTCCAATATACAAAACAATTCCCATTCACAAGCATTGTTATAGAGGATTATTGTATTATGTATTAGATCTTGTAGCTTATTAAACATTTATCATATTGGGTAAAGCAATTTATCCCTGTCCTAACTTGATGTGGAACTGAAATCAAGAGAAAGTTAATGTGAAAGTCAATCTGGACAAGACCTGTGATGCACTTGCAGCAAAAACCAGATTTCAGAGATACTAGTTGGGAAAGCATGGAAGATTGCATTGGTCTTAAAACACTACACCAACTATAATTATCTTGTCAAGGAAAGAAGAGCTTTTGGAAGTTTCAAAATATTATGAAGACCTTTTAAAATCATGACACAAGATAAATATGTTAATAAAAATATGGGAAAAAACTCATTATATCACTAATAATCAGAGATGAATAGGGAGTGACATTCGTACAGGCCTGTTCAATTTTACTGTGACCTCAATCAAGCTAATTGATCTAGTTATAAATGTTCTTGTCAATCAAATGTCATTTGAGTCACGTCCCTAAAGTGCATGTGTGCTTCTACTAATTGACAAAATCGAGTCTATAATTATGACTTTAATACAACCCCAAAATTACAATTAGACAAATTAGTGAAATTTCCATATTCAACACTGTTGACGCATAACAAATTCATCTGGGCTTCAAAAACAATTAAACATTTGTAAAAGCATAAATGTGCCCAGAGCCTAGATTCTGTTGCATTGGGACTTAGTGAAACAATTTAAAGAAATTAATTGTGACAAAATAAATAAAAATAAATGGATACATTTTCCAGAATCTAAAAACTGAGAAAACAAAATCCACCCGGTTTATCAGGAGAGCAGAAGTTATGTAGTGCTGAATAAAAGAAAAATAAGTCAAACACATTTTCTGTTCTGCTGGCCAAAACAGCAATCAGTCAGAGAGATGGTGAATAATATGAAAATACCAACTATATTGGAATGAAAATATATTTATGTTCCATCCAACTCAGACAGAACACTTTTTTATTGACACTTCCCATTTTTCAGAAATATTTCTTTTCATATCAAAATATTACTTTCTCATGTAAATGTAAATTTGATATGGCCTGATCTGAAATGTTATTTCTGAATTTAAAAATTCCTCAGTGGTATTGTTTTCTGACAGCTATGCCACTGAGGAGTTAATAAACTGGAAGGTTAAAGGTCAGCTGATGCCAATGTCTGCATATTTGACAGAGACACTAAGATGAAAGTGTGTGTGCACATACATAAGTGATTTAAAAGTGTGTTCCTTAAGAATGAAGAATGGCAACACACTCTTCAGAATATGGCAGTAGTGTCATTAAAAACAAACAAACACACAAGAGACTTTTTCCTACAAAGGACGGATCGACAGTCAAATAAATACTAAACACGTCATTAAAAGCCATCATATTGGCAACAGTATTAGAGAATATTTTTATTTCCCTTCGAAAAAAAAACTATGTAACCATTCTTATAAATATTTTATAACAGTATTATTTAGGGCCGGGACTCGATTAAAAAAAATAATCTAATTAATTAGAGGCTTTGAAATTAATTAATCGAAATTAATCGCATTTTAATCGCATATAAATATTTGACCTGAGAACAGTGAGAAGTAGTTTTTTTTCACATGGATTTATAGTATACCATTGAATAATGACTGAATACATAAGCTTAAGCAACAAAATATTGTTTATTTTTGTTTAACCAAGTCTAGCAGACCAGTGCAATTTTTGCCATTAAGTGTAGCAATAGCATATTTAGAAATAATTTAGAAATAGTACATTTCAGAAATTCAGGAAGCTTATAGGTGCTGGAACCTTCTGTAAAGTGTTTTTAAGTAAAACACAATACTGTCAATTACATTCAGAACATTGGAAACACTGACTATTAGAAAACATCTCTCTGTTGCTTCAGAGGCCATAACATACTAAGTCCAACTCTCAATAACCTTGGCCAAAACAATAAAGAGTTCAACATAAACTGTTGCACCAACAAAATAATACATAGTTCAACATAAAATGTAAAGTCCACGCTAGCTGCTATATGTTTTGCGTTGAGGTGATACTTGAGGCTCGTTGATATGCTGTGGTGATATGCGAACGCTAGTTGGTGCTCCAGTATAATCGGTCCGCCGAAACTCATCCAGTGAGAAACGTTCCGCGGTGCAAAAATAAGTTATTAAAAATGCGGGAATTTTTTTTCTGTAATTAATTAATCTTAGTTAACGCGTTATTTTTTGTGCAATTAATTAATCTCAATTAACGCGTTAAAGTCCCGGCCCTAGTATTATTGTATCTTTAAAGTTGAATGGAGTATAAAGTATAATATGAAGTGTATAAATGAGTGGTGGGCCTTTATCGGCGTGAGACTCTTATCAGGCGATAAAAAAAATATTGCCGTTTATCTATTCTCAAATTTGGGTCGGGAGCTGGGTCTATACTAGGCGAGCTTTGATGACTTTCACCTTGATGTTTTAGCGCGGATGTATACCTAGCCGAATCTGTAGGGGGCGAGAACGAGTCTTAAAACCTGTGTTTAATACCCCACAGATATACCCCACAATACCCCACAGATCATTTATCACATCATTTTGAAAATGCCTATTTTGGGCCCTATCATACAATTGCGCAATGTGGCACAAGGCATGGCTACTTTTTGCTAGTTTCAGCCCGATGAAGTTTTCATTTCCCTGTCTTGCACCGCATTGTATAAATATCAAATGCATTTGTGCCCATTTGTGGGCCCATGGGCATGCTGGTCTAAAAAAGAGGTGTGTTCAGGTGCATTGTTGGTGCACTGCTATTCTGAGGAACTGAAAATAGATTGTCCCATAGACCAACTCAAACCTGGTCTAAAGTCTGGCACAATATTTCTTTGCTTATATAGCTTTGTACATGCTTGTATCTTTAAACGCAAATGAGCTGCTTCTTCCCACCCCCTATTCCAGGAATAGGGCTGTGCCTTTACAGGTCGTACCTCAGATACTTAAAAAAAAAAAAAAATAGAAACACATCTTTTTAGTTTTGATTATTAAATATATCGCACTGAAATCGTTTTAAAGCAATATCAGTTTGAACTTCTGATATACGGTTTTCTGAGCGCAGAGAAAGGCCGTTCATTGCATGTGAGCACTAAACTAAGTTCTCTTTCATGTCTCATTACACTTTAACTCAAATACACACAGGTTTATGTTAAAAACACAAGTTGGTTATGTCTGTGAAGGTTAACAGCTGGGAAATAAATTGCATGTTTATATTAGATCTGTATATTAAGTAACAACAGCGCAGACGTGCAAATTAATGGACTGTGATATTATAATATAATACCCTTCCTACGTCACAGGGGAGAGAAATCTGAGCAGCTCATTTTCTCACATGCTTGCAGAGAAAGGCTTACAAAACCAGACTTACCCGGTTCTTGTTTTTCATGTTTTCTCAATTATAGCACTTAAAAATGGTAAGGGTCAGATTTTTAACTGATGAGCCCTTTAAACACATTTAAAATCATGTTGCACGAATCTGAAACATTAATTTGCAATTTGCCGACTTGCACACAAAATCATGTTTTCCTTGGAATTTGCTTTCATTTTTACATTTTGTGCAACATTTTTTTTACTTTGGTTTGTAAATTTTGGTTTCATACTAATTTTTTTGTGACTACAATACTTTTGCTGGAAGATTTATCTCATATGCCACACACACACATACACACAATTTAAAGCTGCCCTGTAGGTATGAGCTAATCCCAGTGAAATGGGGAAATAAAAGGCCAATTCTTTCTTCATTCAGCCTGTTGTGACAAGGAGGGGCATGCCTACATGGTGACCAGGGGTGGCATAGTGCCCCCCCCCCCAGTGGCGGATCCTGGAATGTGTAGGCAGCTGCCTAGGGCAGCTTTCTTCTCCTCTTTATACTTAATTTAAGGGGGTTTCTATAGCGTGATCTTAATGACAATTTCAAGAGTGCATAATATTATGTGATCCATGTATGCATGAGCACGAATCTTCACTCGCAAGCGGATTTCCTTCACTCACGCAAAGCTGGACATTTGGCACTAAATGGAAGCAAGCTGATTATAGTCAGCCTTCTCGTTATTTATTTTTCTCAATGCTTATTTTAGTTAAGTGCTTAAATTGTAAATATGCATTTAATTATTTTATTTAGTGCATTTGTATTTTGATGTTTTTGTATATCAAGCATATAGACCAGGTTTCAATAATAATTGCTCTAGTATTAATGCACATTTTCACATATTTTGTCCCATCTATGGCTATGGTTATCACCATGTCAAACACTGCTACTTCGAGAGAGAATGCCACATAAATATGCAGATGTCATTCCCTTAACTTTGCAATGTGTGTGGCTGAGAAAAAAAAAGTTCTACATTTTAAACGGATTGCATAGAAAGCTTGCAAAGAGTGCTCATCACTACTAAAAAGCTCTTTGTCACTCTTTTGTTCATCGCGATCTCACAAAGGTCTGTTACCAGTGAATCTCAAACTGTGCAATAAATATATAATTTACATTGTGTAGGCCTATACACTCTGCAAAAATTCAATTACATTTTTTAATGTATTCAATTTTTACTTCGCATTTCACTAGAAAGTCTAAATGACCACTTGCAGTCAACAGATCAGAATTATTATTCCAGAGCCAAAAAAATAAACAAAGTTCTAAAAAAAAAATTCTAAAATCACCAACTTAAGGACGAACCACAGAAATGAATGTGAAAAATGTACAAAATATGGACGAAGGAGATATCCAAATAGTTATTTTAATAATCCACAGGAGCGAAAGGGCACAACCAAACACAAATACAAATGATCAATAGCGGACAAAAGGAATAATGGAGAACACAGACTTTTAAATACTGGGAACGTTTCCAGGGAGAACAGAAAAAGGTGTGGAGTAATCAATTAACCAAACAAGAAAAGGAACATTACCAAATAAGGAAACTCAGTAAGAACAGGAGAACAGAAGTCCATAACTGTGACACATTTAAGGTCTTTATGAAGCTGTGTCAGAGAGAAACTGCTGTTTTTGACAAGAAGATACCATGCAATAGACATTCACAGACACACAATCTCAAAAAAATACGGTTCTTGAGGTTCAAGGTGGTGAGATGAGAAAGCAGTAGGTACTGCAGATTATTTGAAATTGAAATAATATATATGTATACACACACTTCCAATATGCTTTCAAGAATTCCAATTCTGAAATTCGTGAGGGCTGCACTTACACATCTCATTACCCCTGGATGTAGTTGTGGTTGTATAATTGCGGGAAGAATGGGAAACAAAAAGAGGAAGGCGAGACAGGTGAGAGAAAGACTGAGACAGAGATTGTATTGGTGATGGAGAAGGCCATGGTCTCAGTCAATCAGTGAGCCTCAATTACTTAATAATGTCTCATTATTGAGCCCTGATTAACTCTCATCCATCTCCTGATATCACTGCAAGGACTCGCAAAGGACGAGAGGCTTTCATTCCCTTTTCCTGCTATTTTCGCCCAGTTTTTGCCCACAATTACTCACTCATTTCATTGCTTTCAGTCGTCTCACTCTATCTATTAGTCTTTTCCTGCATTCATTCATCTCACTTGTCAGTATGTCATTTTTGGTCTAAGAAGGTCTGCCTGTAGGAAAGTGAAAAATCACAAATAGGATCTCTTAAATTTCAGGTGTTTGTCAAATGCGATAAAATCGAGAGCAAATTAAGAATTGAGCAGCTACTCAGAGCTCAACATTGTCTTAAAATAAACAAATAAATAAAAACATAGTTTAAACCAACCTATAAATCATTACAATCCACATATTATATAAACATACTAAATGCCAACATTTATCATATTTGCATATCTATTTTATTATATCACTTAAGAAGTGTAGGTTAAATATCTTAAAGTTCGGAACATATGAGTATTTCAGTTTATGGAGTTATTTTAGTATCATTGATATAGTTACAATTATAGTTTTCCTATAAATATAGTTTTTAGTAATATTTAGAACTAGTATTTTTATATTATCCATTTTCATTTTACTGTTAGGTAAAGCTGTATTAGTTTTGTTTTGTTTTTGTCATATTCATTTAAATTTAAATTTTAAAAAAATAAAACTATATGGTTCTAATTAGTTTTTATTTCTGTTTAAAATTTAGATGTTTTAGTGCTTCAAGTCAAGCTAAGAATAAATAAGAAATTATATCTTGGCAACTAGTTGAAGTAAAATAAGTTTAATTATATTTATAAAGTTTATTTTGTTTCAAGTAACAAACAAGTTTTTTTTTAAAGGGGACATTGGATGCAAAATTCACTTTTACATGGAATTAGCAAATAAATGTGTCTTAGCAGTGTGTGTGGACACAGCCACCTTACAATGACAAAAAACTAATTGTCAATCCCCAAATAACATAAACAGTTTTGTAGTTGGATGTAAAAGTGAACATAAGTGTCTTTGTTTTATGTTGACATCAGAGCCACTGAGTATGCAGTGGATTAGTTTTCTTTTTGATGGTAATGTGCCACCAAATTTAAAGAGACATGCACTGAAATGGGTGATTGGCTGTCTACTTCAAGCATGTGGTGGAAATGTTACGCCCCTTACCATACTGTGATGCCGTGTCTCAGTGGGATGAGACAAAACCAATAAAACCCATTACAAACGGTATTTGTTGCATCCAGCGGAGACATAATTACGAATTATAATCACTTATACTGTCATTGCGTTGCGAATCAAAGTCACACCTTGTTTCTTTGCATGAACATTTGGGCGGTGTTATGCAAATCTTCCCACATCGTGACGTAGACATGTGGGGGCGTGTTTAAATTAGGCATTTTAGAAAGAATATCTCTTTTCACCTTTCAGGATCTTATCTATTCACAAACAGCTTGTGACACTCCAAAGAAAAAGAACACTTGAAATTGCATCATATGATCCCTTTAATTCACACTCTTGGTCTCATTGCGCACAATCAGATTCTATACAGAAAAACAAAGAAAATTGTTTCTGTTATTTTTGATCAAAATGTAATAACCTGCTCCTCCTCTGAAAGATGACCCAGACTATTCAGATTTTGGTATTTACAATTATTATACAAGTATAGCTATTTTAGTTTACCAAACTCCCAATCCAATTGATTCCTGATGGATAAAATCAAAACCATGGTACAATCTTGCTGACTGACTGGGAAACACCAGATTACAAAGCAGAATGTTGTGAATGAAGTTCCGCACTGACTTTAAATTGCTGTATAAATGCGTCCTCACCTCAGAGAAGTAACATTTTCCATCGGGTGTCATTTTGTGACCTTGTTTTTGTCTGAGTGTGAAAGTGCTTGAGCTGGTTGCTTGTGTTCGGATCAATGGAAACAAGCATGAAAGTCAACACTTGACCACAATGACTCTGTCAGCTTATGGCCGTGCTACTGGGGCAACGTCAGTATCCATAGTGACACTGATATCTGCCAGTAGACGGCTGATCTATAACATCCCTCTAAACAGATACCTTTCTAATTAAATGCCATTGATTGGATCTCACCTCTCCACCTGTCTCATTTAACTTCCCTATCTCTCACTCACACAAATATACACAAAGAGTGAAAGAAAGCCAAATAATGAAAGTTTCCACATAAACGGAAAACACCTATCCTTTCGTAATGAAGATCTAAAAGGCTAGGCACTCAATTACATCTCCAAAAAATCTTCTAAAGGTTCTGATTTGCTTTCTATGCACCAGATTTACAGTATAATTACATCAAAGACAGCAGGATACGCACTGATAAGACAGAACTGAACACCCCCACATGCTGTATTGATTCTGAACTACTTCTTTAAAGTACAAAAGACAGCGTCACACCAAAAGACTCCTGGCTATCTGTTTCAGCAGGATTCCACTTAAATAATGAATTTGAGTTTTTTTGAAGAAAGGAGCCAAAACCTTCTCTGACAGGTAAAAGAGCATTCTCACATCTCACGCTGGTAAAACCAGAGAATAGCTACTGTCATTCACTCAACCAGTGACATTCTAGATGCCCTTATGTTTCCTCCAAAAATGTGAAATACATTCGGTGCATGAACACACGCACACTGGTTTGAGGCCATTTGAGATGAGCTCTACGGAAACTGAAATTGCAGTGGCCCGTGTCACTCAGTTGGTCTCTGCTGCTGAATATTAATGGGTGTATGCTAACTACCATCCTTTCACCTAATAACACAAACACTGAAATAGCTCCGCTGGGAAAAGGCAAGAAATGGTAAAGAGCATTTCAATTTCAAAAAACTGATACAGATAACAAGATGACACACTTGTCCATTTCACCTTTTTTCATTGCTGTTTTTATCAGTAAAGCATACTTTATGAGATTGTGAAAATAGAGCAACATAATGAAGTTATGATGTACATATGCTGTGCATTGAATAGCCCAATTCTCTTAAACTTCACTTTCTGCTCCATAAATTGCCAGTTCAATGCTTTTGAGCTTTTATTGTCTTTCACACAAGCTGATTCCACTGCATAGCACTGTTTTCACTCTCGTTCTCTTTTCTGATTATTAACTGTATGTTTATTCAGCAATTCACTGTGCTTGTATTTAAATGCAGGTATTTTTTTACATAAAAGTGGTTTTGAAGTGCCATTATTCATAAGCTCCTAATTTTATTTTTGGGGTTCGCTAGAATACATTTACATGATTTAAAGTTCAAAATATATATATATTTTTACATTTTTCTCATATTGTCCATTGCTGCAGCACTTCTATTCACACTCTGCCTGAAACACTAAATCACATACTTAGTATAGTATGTGAACAGAGCAGTGAAACAATGCAAATGATGCATGACATTGAGAACAGGACATCATTTCTAAATGTTCATTAATTAATTACTTGTTCACAAGAAGTGCTTATTCAGAGAGTATGTGATTTTCTTTAAAGCCCGCCTTTCTGAAAGGCCTCGTAAAAAAGAAAGAAAGAAAAAAGGAAAAAATGTCAGAAAACAAATATACAGTACATATCCTATTATTTAAAAAAGCTTGAGTTCTGCTGTCATTAAAGAGATATTTCACCTAAAAATGAAAATTGCTCCATGATTTACTCATCCTAGGTGTATGACGCTCATTCAGATGAATACAACTGGAGTTATATATAAAAATATCCTAGCTCTTCCAAGCTTTATGATGGCAGTGAATGGGGGTTGAGATTTCGAAGCCCAGAATAGTGCATCCATCCATCATAAAAGTGCTCCACATGACTCCGGGAGGGAGGGTGTGGGTTACTGACGGCCTTCTTTTGCCACAGAAAATATTTCATACAGTATGAAGGCATCAGAGCATGTAGCAAAATCGGAATCATAAAGAGACATTGATTTGTAATACAGAATCAGTAACTCATGTAATTTGTGCACAAGATTTTTATCAAACACTAATGCAAGCTAGTCTAATAAACAAACAAATATACAATCACTTGTACAGGGGAAAGGGCAAATGAGATTTGATGAATGATACCATCAGGAAAACCAGAATGAAGCTATGAAAAGAGTCAGTTAACCTGTGTGTGAGCCTTTTTAAAGTTTGAGACAATTCACACCTCTTAGGAAGGGCTTGTCCAATGAGAAAGGCTGAAATTCCAAGTGAGAGTTTGGAAATAATTAAGTTTTTTACAACGCTTTGTGTGAAAGCCTGGCAATTTGCAAAATGGAACTCGAGTGGGGGTTCAAGAGAAGAATCTTCAAGATTCTTAGAATGTACCAACATGTCATATGCAGTCTCGTTTAGATCATCAGAAGACAAATTCATAGATACTAAACATGGAAAGATTACATATAGGTCAAATTACATGAATGAGTAGTTCTATCACAAAAAGACAATATACAAGAACAGTAACAACATACACAATGACCTGTAGTAGATGTGTGTTCATACACAGAAGGGATTTTCTATTAATTAATTAAAGAAGAGTCCATTTTTATAGCAGTATGTTTCAGAGAGAACTTAGCAGGAGGAAGATTCTCTCCACATACTTTTAGGATGTAAAAGTTATCTCGTCTGGCTGAGGTGTCTTTGTTAACATGTTAACCAAGGGTCTGGAGTCGTTCGCAGTATGTTTAGAAGGGTCTGTGATCATTTGTTAATCTAATGAATAATTAATTTGTTAATTGGTTCTGATTGGTTCAAATGCTACATTTTAGATATGGATTTTCTTTTTTTTTTACACAAATTATTGCTTCAGAAGGCCTTCATTAACCCTCCGGAGCAGTGTGGAGTATTTTTATGATGTATGGATGAATTTTGGGGTTTCAAAATCTCCATTCACTGCCATATAATGCCAATTGTATTCGCCTGAAAGAAGAAAGTCAAATATACCTATGATGGATTGAGGGAAAGTAAATTATGGGGTAATTAAAATTTTTTGGTGAACTATCCTTTTACGTAAATGGTCCAAAATCTGCTTTCATTGTATGGAAAATATCTAATTTTGTGTTCCACGGAAGAAAAACTCTGGTTTAAAAAACAACATGCACAATGACAGATTTTTCTTTTTCAGGTGATCCGTTTACTTTCATAGGTGCAATAATGAGGAAAGACCAATTACATAATATTTTTGACTTCTAAATTGAAAGATTTTTTATGAAGCAGATTTTGTGGTTTGTAAGACAAAATGAAATGAAATTGCTTTACCTTGTACTTTATGCTCAAAACATATGAGGAGCTCTTTTTACACACACACCATGAGAGAGAGAGTGTTGCCGCTTATTATAACCAATACAAATACATGTTTAATTTAAGTTAGTCTCTCTGTCTTCCTGCTGTGAATTGCTCTACATGAACTAGTAAGGCTAAACAGTAGCCATTCTCGCTCTCCAAACCCATGAAATTTCTACTGAATCTGTGTGCAAATGTGGCCAGACTCTGGATAGCACATGCTACGTTGCGAATCCTGCCGTGGAAAAACTGGGGTTTATGCCCAAAAATATGTCATTTATTATAACCACTGCTCACAAATGTTTTAAATTGATGCGTAGGCGAAATGAGCAATGCAGGCCGATGAAATGAAAGAGCAATATTTTGTGTCTCTTGTCCAGATGTTTGCTAGGTAGTCTTCTAGTAAAATGATATTGTGAAGCTTGTGAGGCATTGGCTTAAACAGACTCTGGCTTATAGGATGAACACACAAATCTATTTTCTCATATGTTGCAGGAGGCTTACACTCCTCATCCTATTATAACTGGAAAGAGTGAATTATCTATTCTGACACGCTGACATCACTGCATCTTTTCTGAATCCACCCTGAGCAGCCAGACTTTGGACATAAAGTCTGGTCCAGTGTGCAGTTTATTTGGATTATTTACTGTACTGAGTACCCTAAGAATCAAACAATACAAGAACTCTTAACGGATGAGTTTCCTCAAAAATATAAAGCAGCACAGCTGATTTCAACACTTTTAACAATAAAAAAATGTTTCCTGAGCAGCAAATCAGAATATTAGAATGATTTCTGAAGATCATGTGACACTGAAGACTGGAGAAATGATGCTGAAAATACAGCTTTGGATCACAGGAAAAAGTTACATGCTAAAACATATACATAAAAGTATTTCAAAAACACTAAAACTGGCTTTAAATTTTTGGCTGGTAGTGTAAGTAGTAATTTAATGTAATAGATAATGTAAAAGGATAGAATTTAATATTTCACCAAAGTGCTCATTAGTACTGTAGCTTGAAAACGCTAATTTTATTAGATGTTTCCTGGCAAACTAATACAAACCTGTGCAAAGTCAGCCAATCAGAGTTTGCCAAATTAAAGTGCTTTCCATTGTGCATCAGGCATCAGCAGTGAAGGGTCTGTGGGTGGTGGGCTGTCATGATGTCTGAGGCTGAGACTTGTCTCCTGTATTTCACTGCTGCCCTTTTATGGCTCAACTGACCTGGATTTAGGTAACTCTTTGGCTATTAGGGGCCACAGAAAAGCCAACTGGGCAGAGAAAAGATGTATGGACCTCACAGAGGAGCAAGCACCCCTGTTTGGTGATTGGACGCAGTAAAGCATGAAGACATGCTCTGAGCAGGACATTAAAGAGAGGAGGACAAACCTAGAGCTCCATTTTCCATTTCATCAAATGAAAAACAGATCTCCCTATGTCTTTAGTCTGAACAGGCTGATATCACTCTATCTTTCACCCTCTTAAAGGGACAGGTCACCGAAGAATGAACCTCCTGACATTATTTACTCATTTACTCAGTGTTCCTGTAGCTCAATTGGTAGAGCACTGCCCTATCAAGCACAAGGTTGGGGGTTCGATTCCCTGGGAACACATGATAGGTTAAAATTGATAGCCTGAATGCACTGTAAGTTGCTTTGGATAAAAGTGTCTGCTAAATGCATAAAGTAAGGTAAATTTAATATGTAATTTAAAATGTAACAATTCATTCATTTTTTATTACTAAAAATAGAAAACTAAACACTATAATACTATTTCATATAGAATTTATCTTCTTTATTTAACAGATTTGTTTAATAATTTACTGAGACTGTAAACTAATGAAGATGGAAATTGGGAGCACTGTCAAAATAAAAGTCTTGTGCACTGTCAAACTAAAGGTTATTTGCTTCCAACACATTGGCCAAACTGAAAAACTTCCTGACTAATGCTGATGATTATCAGCCTTGCCGATATTTCTGTCAACCATTAATTCTAAAACCAGATGACTTTATTTTTGTGAAATACCAAAATACCGTATTTTCCGGACTATAAGTCTACTTATACTCAGGTGCGAATTATAGTCCAAAAAAATAAAAAATGAAAAATGGCAAAAAAATACTGTAAATGTATCTTTAAATGGAACATTTAATTAGCACATTTTAATATGATAGATTCATATTATAAAAAAAATAATGGTTATTTGATGTATCTCTTATTTGCTGTTACATTCAAAACTCATTTGCTTATGCACAGGGCCGTGCACAGACCTTTTGAGGGGCATGTGCTGAAACTGAAAAAGGGCACCCCCCTCCCTTTTTTTATATCAAGATTATTTAGTAAGCCTGCATAAAAGGAAGAAATGGTAAAATCTTCATGACAAATTCAATAACACAAAATAATAGTCTCAAAAGCTTTAGATTTATTCACGCTTAATAACAACAATAATAATAATATTAGATAATTCGATAATATAGATAAACATAAATATTTGTAGGGTCCTGTGTTTGTGAATTGAACTTGTGTACTCCCTCTTTTTTAAATTGCATTTATAGAGAAAAAAAATACTTGGCTCATACATAAAAATGTTAACCAAATAATACAAATTAGATTATAAAACCAAATAGAAACCAAAACCTTTTTTTATTGAACTTTATGCACTTTTTTATGAACTTTGCAAAGAAAAAAATTATATATATTCTCTTTTTTAGCTATTCTGTTTGGTTTTATAAACTATTTTGTATTATTTGGTTTACATGATTATGAATGACATTGAGAAGAGGGGAAGGTGAGCAATGAGTCAAGTATTTTTGACAAACTTTTTTGCAATATAATTTAAGTAATTATGTCCAACTCTATTCCAGATTATAAAAAAACTATAGCCATACGTTACTATAACATATCCAACATGTATCCGCCTATGATGGCAAATGCTAGCCCTCTCTCTCAGGCGACATCCCACATGTCTCAGTCAGTCAGACAGACATCCAATAAATAAAATATGAGCCTTTAAGATTATATAAGATTACTATAAGATTTACACAAGCTCGTTTTAAGAACTTGCATTTGCGAAATATTAGTAAAACAGACAGACAGACTTAAGGGTGACCAATAGCATTGATAAAAAAATAAAAAATAAAAAAACACCACTAAAAAAAGGGCACTTCGGAGTGTAAGGGCAAAAAGGGCATGTACTCTGCACAGGTTGAGCCCTAACTGTGCATGTGCCTGCTTATGCATTCATTCAAATACTGTGGCTATATGGTGGTAGATGCAACATGAGAATGATGACATTTAATGGCTGTGGATGTAAATTAGATTTGTAAGCTACAGTGGAGATTGAGATTTTTTGTGACTTAAAGCTGCAGAAGGTAACTTTTGTAAATATATTTTTTTTACATATTTGTTAAACCTGTCATTATGTCCTGACAGTAGAATATGAGACGGATAATCTGTGAAAAAATCAAGCTCCTCTGGCTCCTCCCGGTGGTCCTGTTGCCATTTGCAGAAACTCCATCGCTCTCGGTAAGAAACAACCAATCAGAGCTGCGGTCCGTAACTTTGTTTGTGTTCAAAATGTAGAACAATGTATATAATAAGCGAGTACACCATGAATCCATTTTCCAAACCGTGTTTTTAGCTTGTCCTGAATCACTAGGGTGCACCTATAATAAGTGTTTATATTCGGACTATTTTATATTACTTCAGGGGTACCGCGGCGGAGTAACCCAGTACCTTTGTGATTCTTCATAGACATAAACAGAGAGAAGTAGTTCCGGCTACAATGTTCTTCCACAAGACGCAAGCAGTTCTGTTTATTAACCGCTAGAGCTTCAAAAGTTCCCTACCGCAGCTTTAAAGTAGATTTCATCATATGATTTTTAATACATTGCAAACCACTTTTTGTGAAACTTACTGTATGCTACTTTTTAGATTGACGGTGTCGGTCCCCTCTAGTCCCAAGCTTTAGACAAAGCTAATTCAGGATGTTTTTTTCTGCAGAGGACATAGTAAAGGAGAGGAGAGGAGAGAAACAGTGGATGAAGACTAGAGGTGCTAATAAAACAAGAAGGGGCAGAGGATAGTTGGACTGGACGGGCCATCTGTGCACAGATGATAAGACTGGGTCTGCCACCACAGGCCTCTCTCTCGTCCTGCCGAACACATGCACTCTGATCCAGTAGCTTGTGACTTTCACCTGCTCCACTCAGTGACTGTTCTCACCCTTCTCTGCTCACAATCCATAATTACCAAAATGTTGAAACATACACTATTGGTCAAACGTTTGGAATAATTAAGATATATTTTTTAATATATAAAAAAGGCTTTTATGATTACAAAGGCTGCATTTATTTAATAAAAATAAAATAAAAACAGAAATATTACAAATTGTTACAAAATGTAAAGCTGAATTTTCAGCACTAATACTCCAGTCTTCAGTGTCACATGATTCATCAGAAATCATTCTAATATGATGATATGCTGCTCAAGAAACATTTTGTATTATTATCAATTTTGAAAACACTGACATCAGCGCTGCCTAATATTTTTGTAATCTGTGATAGACCAGCATTCAAATGTATCTTGTAATATATATTACAAGAGATTTCTATTTCAAATACATCCTGTTCTTTTGTGAAAGTGAAGTGACATACAGCCAAGTATGGTGACCCATACGCAGAATTTATGCTCTGCATTTCACCCGTCCAAATTGTGTGTGCTCACACACACACACAGCAGTGGGCAGCCATTTATGCAGCAGTTGGGGGTTCGGCGCCTTGCTCAAGGGCACCTCAGTCTTGGTATTGCAGGCCTGAAACTCAAACCCACAACCCTAGGGTTAGGAGTCAAACTCTCTAACCACTAGGCCACCTCACCTATCTATTCATCTATCTATTCATCAAAGATAACTGGAGAAAAAAAACCCATAAATATATCCATAAAAATATTAAGCAGAAAAAGCACAACATCAACAACAAAAACTTATTAATAACACCAATAATCAATTGAAATATTTAGAATGATTTCTGAAAGATCATGTGACACTGAAGACTGGAGTAATGATGCTGAAAATTCAGCTTTGACTCACAGGAATAAATTACAATTTAAAATATATTGAAAACATTTTTATTGTAATAATAATATTTCAACTTTTACTGTATTTTTCATCAAATAAATGAATTGAGTGTAAAAGAAACATAAAAAATTCTTATTCAATTTATTATCTTAATTATTCCAAACTTTATCAATTAAAATTCTTTTAAAATTTGCTCAGCCTCATGACCGTTACGGCTATCTTTATTCTACTGGTTTTACAAAACTGGAAAATACAGAGTGAGAATGACCCATTTTACCGAGACAATAAAGACGCACACACACACACACACACACACACACACACACACACACACACACGCACACACACACACACACACACAAAACAAAAAACAATCCAACTTGAAAACAAAGTGTGGGAGGGAAAAACTCTTTTTGTTAGATAAAATTACTGGCATGGGGGATCTTTTGGCCGTTCTGATTGGTTGATCATTTCAACCCTCTGAATGTGCTCACTGCTCACTAATTATCTTGTCTAACTGCCTCACAGTACCATGGCGACCCTAAACCCCACAATGCAGCGTCGCCATCACAACACCCGGCAGGAAAAGCACCTCCTATTGGCACAGGCACGCAAACTGACTCGCTTGGCATGGCAGGCTTTTGCCCTTTAAATCTGCCCTCATATTTTATAGCACGTTTTGTGTTTAGCGGTGCAATATTAATGAGGGTTTTTTCTGAACCTTACCTCTGTGAAATGGCCATTTGGAAAGCGAATGCATACACAAAGTTAATGTAAAAGAAAAGCAAGCCTTTGGAGAAAGAGATTCCAATAGAGTTAACCAATAGTGGGGCTTGAGATGTGTAGTTAAACGCTCTCAAATAGCACAACAGAAGTCATAGCCTGCTCTCCTCTCTCTGGATAACAGGATTAGCCTCTCTGTGCGCTCACAAAACACTCTTTCAAACAGAGACTGGCACACACAAATATATTTAATGCAACAAAAGTACATAATAGTTGTGGAATACGTGGATGTGGGTTTCCCTCGACCAGGGCTCTGTTGTCAAGTGGCAAATAGCAAAAACAGCCATGAATGGTCCCCAGGGTTTAATTACATGGTTGTTAAGTTGTTCTGATGGTTTCAAGAATGCTGCTATACTGTAATATTGATATCAGTGATGCACCATAATAAAAAAATGTCTTTTTTTTCCCAAAAGTTTCGAGTTGCAGAAATTACCAAAAATGCACACTTAAAAATGGTTTTGTATGAGTGAATTCTTTGTACTCACATTGGGTGAGTAGTCGTAAATATTCTGTCTTCTTTAATCAGATTAGCTCCTTTATGTTTATTCACTGTATTATATCTGTCCTCTAAAGCTGTCTTTGTGTCTCGTTGCATGTAACTAAACGAACACACCTGATAACTAGGGTGATTAAACACTGTCTGTCATGTGATGTGCCATAGATCTTCCATCAGTTGATCACATTCACATCAGGTTCAAAGACGTAAGTTAGAATTTTAGTAAAATCATGGTAACTACAATATTTACCATGCTTTTACCACAGTAACTGTAGTTAAAGTTAAAGAACAGTACGACACTTACCATGCGTTTACCACTTTAAATAAGAATAAGCAATACAGTGTGCATATTCGATTAATGATAATGTAAAATGCAACTATTAAATGCTAGTTCATGTTAGCTCAAGTCCATCATTTTTTACAGATACAACTTGATTTTTAACAATGTACTAATGTCGAAACTAACTGAGAATTATAAATTTTTTAGACATATTTTTCATTAGCTGGGTTTTCATCCAAAGTTGTGAATTTAACTTATGCGCAAAATTGGAATATCACATAAAATATTTGCGAATAAGCATTTCCATCGAGTGAGTCAAAGAGAACCAAAATGTCACTTCCTGATAAACTGGCAATAAATATCACTAAGAAAAGTAGGAGAAGCCACTGTATTAAATAATTTTCATATATAATAATGATTTGCATCTCAGAGCAAGCAGACCAAACACAATACATGTGGTCAGTGCTTTCAGGTGTGGATGCTGCAGAAATACTTTAACAGCAATATATATACAGAAATACTTTAAGAGCAGACTTTTCTCGGGCATTTAAGGATGACATAACATTTCAACTGCTGTGCAATTAGATTGGTCCACTGGTTGGTCAGGGTATGCCATCCCAGCATAACACAAAGTCACAAGACTTTTTTGATGTGCATGGAGGAATTAATTCGCAAATGCATTTCCATCTCCCATCATTTGCACAAGTCAAAAACCAGCATAAAAACGTTTTTGAAAATTAAAGGATTTTTTACGTTGCCATCACTCGTTTCTTAGGAGATACGTCAAAAGGCATAACACATGGTGATGGGAACATAGCTAGTTCATGTAACGTTAACAAATGGAACCTCATTCTAAAGAGTCACTGATATTCTGTATTTACTACCCCCTTCCTCGTCATTTTACTGGATCATCACAGTCAAGAGACACTGGAGATACTGAACGACGTCCAGCATGTGTTTCTGCATTTGTCTAGTTCCTATAGTTTGGATTTATGGCAGCAGAGAAAAGCACATTCTCCTAAAATTGAATGTATCTGTTATCTGTCTCGCAATACTTACAACACAAAGAAATGTAATAATCTTTACTTTTATAAACGTACAGTACCAATTGGACCCCAATATTTGATTTTCTTCTTTCCCATTTCTGTTTGACCTTTATTTTGCTCTCAATTATATCCAGATTTTTCGCTATGTTGCACTTCCCTTTGTTCAGTCTCTCATTCATTCACTGAGCATCATCTGAACTCAACACTCTCATCTCTCTCATCCGTACACACACACACACACACACACTCTTTCCCCCAATATAAAAACGTCTGAACTATTGAATTGCATTGCTGGAAGGTCTGTGCTGCTCAGGAGACTGCAATAATTGAGTTTTGAGTTATTTCATTTTAGCAGACATTTTATTTTAAATACAAGTGGGATAACTGTTGAACTACAATAATATAACAGAGCATTTATGGATAGCATAACACCTTTCTTTGTTTCTCGTTTAATTCAGAAATTCATCAGATTGCAGAAATAAACAGCATTTTCCATTTCCATTGAGGCACTGCTGTCTGAGAAACAACTGAGAGATCTTAGTTGTGGTATTTAATTCATGAGACTCAAGTTTATCTCATGGCAGCATAAATTCTATTCATTAGTACAGAATATAATGTGGATGTGAATGTAATATTCCCTCCTCCTGATATCAATATAAGCAGGTTTGAGAGAAAGCATCTATGAAGAATTAGTATTTGCTCCACTGCTGGATGAGTGAGTCAGGTCAATGTAAAGCTATAAGGCTAATCCTGTTAGCCCTGGAGTTAGGGTTTACAGCAGAAAGGGCACATCAAAAAACAGTAAACACATCCAACACAAGTGACACAGCCAGTATGCAATCTGACATCACACACACTGTTGATAGTATGTCAGCTCGTGTAAGTTAAAACTAGCATGCATAGGTCTGAATAAGTACAGCAGTGGCCACTGGAGCTTTAATAAATGACTTTGGCTTACTGTGTGCGGATACAAAGTGTATGGCATCTGTTGATTTCGAGGTGAATGGAAACAGCCCAGAAAACAAGGGGAATTCAATTATAAATAACACAATTTTTCCTCCGGTTCTTATTTACACACACACACACACACACACACACACGCACACGCACACACACACACACACACACACACACACACACACACACACACACACACACACACACACACACATATATATATATATAGTTTCAGGCAGCTCTTCTTGGTTTAATCTCTTGAAAGATGCCATTTCAACCACTCTTATTCTTCCTGTGTTTGTGTGTGTGTGTGTGTGTATACACACACACTCACACACACACATGCACATATAGGCACACACATAGTTTTTGACTATGTAATTTATTCCTGTGATGACAAAGTTAAATAATAATTATAATTATTTACATTTATATAGCGCTTTTCTGGGTACTCAAAGTGCTTTACATGAAAGGGGGAATCTCCTCGTCCACCACCAGTGTGCAGCATCCACCTGGATGATGCGACGGCAGCCATATTGCTCCAGAACGCCCACCACACACCCGCTTACTGGTGCAGAGGAGATGGAGTGATGAAGCCAATAAGCAGATATGGGGATTGATAGGAGGCCATGATGGTCAGAGGCCAATGGGGAAATCTGGCCAGGATGGCGGGGTTACACCCCTACTCTTTTGGTTTTTAAATGACCACAGAGAGTCAGGACCTCAGTTGAACATCTCATCTGAAGGACAGTGCTTGTTGACAGTATAGTGTCCCCTTCACTAGGACCCACACAGACCACAGGGTGAGCACCCCCTGCTGGCCTCAAGAGCACCTCTTCCAGTAGCAACCTAGTTTTCCCATGAGGTCTCCCATCCAGGCTCAGCCCTGCTTAGCTTCAGTGGGCAATGGGGCTTGGGAGTCTTCAGTGTCACATGATCTTCAGAAATCATCATTAAACATGTATCATTATTGTTAATGTTCAACAGAGTTGTGCTGCTCATTATTATTATTTTTTTTGTGGAAACAATGACACATTTTTTGTGTTCCTATGGCTCAGTGGTAGAGCATTGTGTTAGCAGCGCAAAAGGTTGCAGGTTTGATTCCCAGGGAATGCATGTTAGGTAAAAAATTAAAAAAAACGTCTGCTAAATATATTTATTTAATTTTAAATTGTATTTTATTTTAAAATATCTAAGAGAATTTTAAATGTAATAAAACAATTCAAAATAACAGCATTTTTTAAAAATATAAATATTTTGTAACATTCTTGTTTTTGCTTAACTGAATGCATTCCAACAAAAAAAAAATAATAATAATATATATATTTTTTAAATATGTAATGCAACTCACATTCATACAGTTCTAAGTCTCCAAATACTTTTGGGGACCAAAGAACAGACAATAGGCATTTTACAAACAATTTGTGTGAGTGCATAAAAAATCCTCTGCATGGCTGATCAAAGAGCTACAATCCTTCTGTAAACAATGCAAAGCTTTTGTTCTGAAAACTATTATGTACTAAACACAAACAAGCACAGTTACGGTAACTGTATCATCATGGCACGTGAGTGTCTTACACATCTAAAGTCAATAACTTGAAGAATCCCAGCTGAGGAAATCCAGTATTACTGAACAATGCCAACACAATACTTCAATCACACTATTCAGACTGACTCACAATACACACACTTCTGCATTGTCACACAAAATTCTCTGAACACCCTTCCTATTCAAATCTCTCAATGAAACACAAAGACTGTAAATAACCTCCCACACACACCTAGCAGCAGGTAATGAGCAGAACCAGACTGTCACTTACATCAAACCCAACTCCTTCTCTTCAGCTCACCGGGACAAACCGAGTCTATTTTCCTTCAAGTCCTCCAGGATCGTTTGCTTTCGTCTTCTCCTCCTCTCTCCTTCTTCTTCACTCTCTCTCTGTCATTGTTTTTAAGCACAGGTTGTGCTCTTACTGCAGTGTGTTTGTGTGCATGTGCAGCATATAGTGTGTTAACTACGTCTCACAGCAGTACTGATGACATAATTCATGTCTTTTTTTAATTGTTTCACATGCAAATCATCAGTTTTAATGTCATTGCGGCATGTGTTGTGCTTCGGTTGCGATACGGTTGTGTGTGTGTGTGTGTGTGTAATGCAGATCTAATCCCTTTGAGGAGGTGAGAGAGCAGCTGCTTAGCAGCGGGACTCCATAGGGAATGAAAGACTAATGTTTCAGCTCAACACACACACACACAGTGCAAATGATGCTGACATATACTTCATCTGAACTCCATCATATTATGCAATAAACATCAACTACATATTTAACCTCATCCTAAACACTCCCCTTCCACACAGAAAAGAGCACTCACATAAACTTGTGTAAGTGGATTAGAGTGTCAAAGTAGGACACAGTTTCAAGCTCTTAGCCACAAACGTCCTTGACACTGCCATCATTATGAGCACGCAAAACAAGCTCAAGACCTCACACACAATCAATACACTGGACGGCTCGCACACACACACGTCTTGACCCACTTTACCTGACTCGGTGATGACTGTGGTTTGTAAAATCGTAGGTTTCCTGTACGTGATTCACAGAGGGTGTGTGAAAAACCAAAGTGATATCAATAGCAAGCAAAGCAGAGCTTAAGCAAAGCAAAGATTTGAGCGTGAGGTCAAGTGATTACAGAGATTCAAGATTCAAGTTTTGACTGAATTGATTATTTAGAGGCCTTACAAAAATGTGCTTATCAAATTTGATATGAAGTAGGCCAGACTTTGTAGGGTGACAGTTAACAAACACAGCAAAAACAACAACAACAACAACAAAAAAAACATTTTCTGTCTTCAAGTCGCAGTTCGCTCCAAAATAAAGGTTCTATCATTATTCACTCACCATAATTGTACATGGAGCACAAAATGAGATAATTTGATTAATATAATTCATTGTGACTAATGATTTTGTGTCACCCAAACATATTCTGGAACAACATGAGATTGAGGTTGACATTTTTCATTTTGGGGTGAAACTTACTTTTAAATGAGGTCTGTTTCTTACACAAAGCCAAAGTGAGACTTCAGAAGACTTAGAATTTAGTGCTAAAGTCATACTATCCAATTTGTAGCAAAGCAGTGGATGCAGACATGTGCGAGTCTTCTGGTGTCATTCGCTTACAGTTATTTTAGCTGTACTAAAACAGTATATTATACTTCTTGATATTTCAAACTAGTATTTGATTTTATATTTTTTTAATATATGATCATAATCATAAACACACCAGTTTGTGGCACAAATAGTTTTACGACTCACTGCGCTTTTTTGTTATTATTTAGCAGCTGATGAATCAGAAACAAGCTAAGGTTAATATTGTTTATCAAGAGTTTTTGTTTTTGCTCTGATCAATAAAAATCTTTGTGAAGAGGTGGAGTGAAAATAAGAATGAGCGAGGGACAAATGGAAAGAAACACTGGAGGATGAGGAGAAAAAGAGAAAACGCATCATGACAGTTATTGAAAACGTTCATTATTTCGCCTCAACACCTGCCAAGGTATGTTCATCCATCAGACGCACAGTCACACAGAAGAAACAAGGCACTGAAGGGGCCAAAGAAACCATATATTCTGTGTAAGAATACAATATTTAAAGGCAGATGAAGGGGCTGATGGGAAGGATCTCATGTCTGTGGACGAACGAAAAGACCTGTCCCTCCGCTAATGGCACCGCTCAGGTGTGAAATGAATCCCCTGACCTTTCCAACACACACTCACAAATACAAACACACACAAAACTCAAGCTGTCTTTCAATCTCTACACAGCTGAAATTCTCCTGAAGGAAAACCAATCCCAACAGGAGGCCATTCATTTATCCGTTAAAAGTTTCTCTTTCTGTCAATCTAGCCCTTCTTCATTCTAACACAACCTCTTCCTCTACAGTCCATTCACAAGTTTCAACTGGAAAACTGTGTATTTTATCTCTCACAAGCAGACACTGGACATGCAATCTACTTCAGTCCATTTTGAAATCCTCATGCTTTATAAGATACATCAGTCATTGAACTCTAAAATCAGGATTTTAATAATACTGTATCACCATACAGCAATTCTGTGATAAAAGAAAACTAAAAGAAGAAAAAAAAAACTTCTGGAATCAAGGGCGCTGAAAAAAATGGTGGGGCACAGTTCCACATCGCTCTCAAAAAATGTGAATCAAATCATCTGTTACTGGTTGACCAAACAGATCCCGACACAAACTCAAATCATTGCTATTGAGTTCATCTTGCAGTGTAAGGTTGCTTACGCTGTCACAGTGTCAGATTTTTTTTCTTTTCATATTAAGCTAAGATGGATGGGATACAGTATTTTGGCATCAAAATAAATGACACACTGTTCCATTAAGAATAACTGTATATCTGTGCATGTGTGTGTTTTGGTGACTGTGTTTTCTGAAACTTCTATTTTCCGCTCTCATGCTTCTAAATGAAGTCGTAAGAGTTTTCACTGTGGGCTGAATGCACCAAACAGCAAAATATGAACACACTGTCATCATTTACACACCCTAATCCTCATGTTGTTCCAAAACCATATGGCATGCTTTCTTCATTAGAACACAAAACAAAAACAACTTTAGCAGAATGTGCAAGCTGCCCTTTTCCACATTTATAACTTGAAAAAAAGCAGCTTGCACATTCTGTTAAAGCTGCACTGCGATCAATCACAACTCAAAGCATCCAGGAAACAATGATGTACAACATGTTTAAAGCAACCAGTGATAGAATGAATTTTCTGTATTTTCACATTTTTATGGTACTTTTTTAGTTCTTCAGGTTGGAAAACCCTGGTTTTATATTACATAAAACACAAATGAGGAGAGAGAATGAATTTTTGTTGTTGATGTTAACTACACACACAGAGAGAGTTCAGTGATGGACAGTCCGGTCAGTAAGATTGGAAGCAGTGTCTGGAGCCCGTCTGGTAGTTCTGAGAGCCAGACATAAACACAAACATTGTTAATCAAGTTCGGGAATGTACCAATGAAATTGAATTGTACCTAAATTTTCCTGCGTTTCTGTTCTTGATCACTGTTTTTAACTGTTTTTAAAGAAGTAGTTCACTTCCAGAACTAAAATTTACAGACAATTTACTAACCCCCTTGTCATCGAAGATGTCCATGTCTTTCTTTCTTTGTAAAGAAATAATAATTATTATTATTATTTTGAGCAAAACATTTCAGGATTTCTCTCCATATAGGTGACTTATGGATTTTTTACTTCCAAAATGCAGTTTAAATGAAGCCTAAAAGGGCCCCCAGCCGAGTAAGACGGGTCTTATCTAGTGAACCAATCGATTATTTCCTAAAAAGAAAATGATATACTATTTAACCTCAAACAGGACTGCATTTGTGAACACTTCACAACTCTGTGATTCAAAATAAACAAAATAAAGATGAAATATTTCATGTGATGTACTATTTCTAGTTCACTTATCAAACAGTAAAATTAAATATTTTACCCTAAAAAAGGTCCAATGCTTTCAATGCAGTACTAGATGCAGAGGTATAAAATACTTGAGTAATTTTATTTGATTACTGTACTTAAGTATTATTTTGGGGGATTTAGACTTTACTCAAGTACAATTTAAACTGACTACTTGTACTTTTACTTGATTACATTTCTGGAGAAAAAAACAGTACTTTTTACTCCTTACATTTTTATTTAATCTTGAAAATTACATTATATTTTTATTTTATCTTATGCACATTAAATATGGTAAACAGAAGCTCAAACGTGTGCGCTTGACTTGAGAACTAATGATCATTGTTTTCATGCATCAAACACACATTTCTACTTCAATTATGACTTTCATCAGGTAAATGTCTGATTTAAAAAGTTCACCATTAAATCTGAGGAAGCATAGTGAGGTAGCAAAGTTGTGCCCCCTTAGGACTGTCAGTGAATATTTTTTAGTTTGACAGTTCACCCAAAAATGAAAATTGTCTCACCATTTACTGAACCTCTGTCATCACAGATTTTTATGACTTTCTTTCTTCACATGAACACAAGCAAAGATTTTTAGTCCATATAATGCAAAGGGACAGGCCACTTCAGAAACCACACAAAGTGAACATGACAGTCAAGATTAAAATATTGGTATTTGTATTTTTCTTACATATGCCTGTTGTTTCACTTAAGCAGACAGTGAATCATTAACAGGGGTTGCATGAGTTACTCTCATATTCTCTGTGTATAGTTTTTGAAGTGTCCCATACACTTTCGTAATATAAAGAGATTTTTTTTTTCCTAAAACTCTTATTTTGCGTTCATCTGAAAAATGAAAGTCATTTAGGATGGCGTGAGGGTGAAAATGATGGAGTTTCCTTTTAATCCCTTTCCCTGTATTTTTCTTTTTTTTTTTTTTTTTGGTGTTCCGCTGTGTTTCATTATAATTGTTGTTGTTGAACTAAATATACATGTTTTACCTGTGCCTTCGCATTTTTTCATTTTCTCCCTTTAACCATTATTTTGTGTATCTCTCAGAAATAAAGTACTTTAATACTTGAGTACAAATTAAAGTGGTGTTTTACCTTTACTCAAGTATGTTTTTGACCAGATACTTGAGTTACATTTTGGAGTACTTTTTACACCTCTGTTTATGTTTAGAATGGGAGGTGAAAAAAAAGAAGAAAAAAAAAGAAGAGGGTGTCACCATATAAGTACAGTAAAGCCATATATTGACTATAAAAGTATTTCAACTCAAGTATATCCCATTCAACGATTTTTGAAGACAATTTTTATTTCAAAAATACTGTTCGGAAAATGTCCTACCGTGTAAAGCTGCTCGTGCAGGTGTTTCATGAAGACCATCTTCAGCGCTGGCAAACGCTAGATGCATTCGAAGGTTTGTTTGAATATCTGTTTCATTCAGCAATCCTTTTGTTACTTTTCTAAAGTGAGACACCGTTTCAAACGATTCGACGTGTAAGTGAACTGTTTGTATGATTCAGACTGAATCGCAAAACTGATTCAGGAAATGACTCACTGAAAAAAAGGGAAACGAGTTGCTAAATCTGATCTAAAACAGAGCACATATTCTGTCAGAGCACATGTCAGGTCCTAACATTTGTAAGGTTTATCTGTAATTTTTTAACTTTTTGTAATTTCAAAGTTCTTTTGTTGGCTGACATGGAGCTCATGCTCAAGAGCTGTTAAAGCAGAACAGGCACAAACACATCTGAAATTCATGTTCATAACTTTGCATTCAAACTTTTGTAGACCCTTTATTGTTTACAGCTTTATAACTATTGATTAAGAAGACGGTTCTTAAATCTCCTCTCCTCACACTGCATCCTATGGCACAGAAGCAAAAAAAATAAATAAAAAAAAACACATAATAATTGTTTCCTTTTACCAACAATGTCTTTTGAAATTTGTTATTGAACTCAAGATTTTCAGGAACGTTCCGCAAAGAATGGAGAAACAAAAGACCGTAATAAAGAATTGAAATTAGTTTCGCTCTTTTCTGCCGTGCTGTTTCTCAGGATGAAGCCCCGGTGATGGAGAAAAGTTTCAGGTGCTCAGTGAAGCTTTGAGAATCGATAATCTGGAGGGACAGAGGAAGTGTAGTACACGGCGAGTATGTGCTTTCATCTGCTCTCAGAGTAAAAGGTTACTGATGTCATCTGTAGGTGTGTGTCTATGTGTGAATATGTCAGTGGATGTGTGTGTATGATTCAGCAGATGTTTGTTCTGTCTCAGTGGGCTGTGAAGACCAGAGTCTGTCCTGTTCATCTCTGTCAACCAAAGACACATTTACTTTAGGTGCCTCCATCAACAGCTTTACATTTAACCTCTTCTTTGTGTGATGTGTTTGAGTGTTTCCTATTTTCTTTCCATTATGTGCAAACGTGACTTTTGCTATCATTCATATAGGATTAGTGATTTAAATAAATATATAAACTTACCCTAAAGTAATGAACTTGGTTCCAAAATAGAGGCCACTAACCACAACGTCTGAAACAAATCCAACTCTACTAACATGATCTCAGGAGCATTTTATTTTTATTTCTTCACATAAAACGTGGTTCTGTATCACCTACATTTATTTATGTTTGCACAGGCAATATAAAGTAGAATTGTGAGTGAGAATAAATTGCAAGTCTGAGTCTGAATGGTGAGATAAAAATAACAATTAGGCTACCTTAGTTATTTTTAATTCCATGGGGAAGACAAAAACAATTGTGAGAGTTAAACTCACAACTACAAGAAAAAAGTCTAGTTATATAGTATATATAGTTATATAGTATAAATAGTTTGTATTTCATAAATCTGACTTTTTCTTTATAGTTGAGAGAAAAAAATTATACTTTATGTATTTATTTATTTATTTTTTGCTTTTTTTGTTTGTTTGTTTCTGTGATGGAAACTGAGATCATATGCAGCACATACAAATTCAAACCACATAGCAGTCCCAAGACACCACTTACATTTTCTCGTTTTTTTGCACGACTTGACACCAGGTGTGAACGCTTATCCCTGGTGGGTTATAATGAACTAAGGGTCTGTGAGATTGAAATGGCAGTGTGCTGTTGGGGAGTTGAGCTGTAATCAAATAAAAAGGTCAAGTGAGTGTTTCAGATTCGCACGCAGGAAGGAAAACAACGAGAAAAGTTTGTAACCTTAAGCCCATGCTAATACCAATGAACACAAAGGTTAGCATAGCATAACTCTTTCAAGTGTTTACCAATCAGCTATTGCTTTAAGGCGCCTCTATTATATCTGCTCGTAATTTGATTCCACGTGAAAGGAAAAGGCCATTCATAGTGTCCTTGAAACGAGACCTTCACTGCATCACATCATGCATCTGTCACACACCTGGACTCATTTAGTGTTTTTGCCCCAGTGACCCAGTTTCTGTCTTCCGTGATTAGTTCCCAGGTGTGTCAATTCTATTCCTCATGTGTTCCATGTCCCTGTTAATTTAGTTATTCCATCCACCTGTGTTTCCCCATTATCCTTTGTACTTAAGCCTTGTCCTTTCAGTTCTGTTTTGTCTGGTCTTCATTTGCCATTTGCTACTAACGTGTGCCTACCTCTGTGCTCCATGTTGGATATCTCCTGTGTTGGATATAATAAAAGCCTTATTTCGTTTATCCTCGGCTCCGTGTTCCTTCAGGCAGCGAAAACCGTGACAGAAGACCCGACAAACAAAAGAGAAAATAGAAAACTGCGTGTTCTTCCCTCCGTTTTGCTTTTGTTTTTTCACAGTCTTTTCTTTTCTTAGTGTCTATGGATCCCCTCTATCGTCCCGAATTCCTCATCCTCCTGCTGAAGCAGGAAGGGCGTTCTCTCGAGGACCATACCAGACAGTTTTTCCTATTAGCTAATGCCACCAGCTACCCGGACGGCGCGCTCTGCACCTTCTACAACACCAGCCTGAACTCCAAATGCAGAGCGTTGTCGTCCGAAGATGGTCCTCGAGAGGATTTCGCCGCATTCGTGGAGTGGACTCTGGCGAGAAATGACTCATCTCTCACCGTCTGCCCCATAGAGGACCTCGCCAGCCCCACTCCCGACCCAGAGACCAGCCAGCCACCATCACGCCGAACGGAGCCAGAGCCCACCGCAGCCGCAGAGCCCGAGCCATCCACTGACAGGGAACAGGATCTCGAGAGCGCGACTGACCAGGTGTGTGAGCCGGCAACACCGTGCATCGTGGGAGTCCTCGTGGAGATCGAGGGCGTGGAGGAAAGCCCTGCCCACACTCCTGCGACTGAGGGTGAGCTGTATGCTGTCTCTGAAGATCATATGGAGCAAGTTCTGGATCTGATGGACTGGTCTATGGAGGTAATCCCTAATTTTCCTGTTTCCCCGCTGGTTCCGTCCAGCCCTGATTCCCCTGTATACCCTCTCAGTCTCCCACTCCTACCTCCTCCAGTCATTTCCTCTGCTCCATTTCCGCTGGTTCCGCCCAGCCCTGAGTTTTCTGTTTCTCCGCTGGTTCCGCCCAGCCCTGAGTTTTCTGTTTCTCCGCTGGTTCCGCCCAGCCCTGAGTTTTCTGTTTCTCCGCTGGTTCCGCCCAGCCCTGAGTTTCCTGTATCTCCGCTGGTTCTGCCCAGCTCTGAATCTTCTGTTTCTCCGCTGGTTCCGCCCAGCCCTGAGTTTTCTGTTTCTCCGCTGGTTCCGCCCAGCCCTGAATTTTCTGTTTCTCCGCTGGTTCTGCCCAGCCCTGAGTTTCCTGTGTTTCCGCTGGTTCCATCCAGCCATGAATCTTCTGTTTCTCCGCTGGTTCCGCCCAGCTCTGAATCTTCTGTTTCTCCGCTGGTTCCGCCCAGCTCTGAATCTTCTGTTTCTCCGCTGGTTCCGCCCAGCCCTGAATTTTCTGTTTCTCCGCTGGTTCCGCCCAGCTCTGAATCTTCTGTGTCTCCGCTGGTTCCGCCCAGCTCTGAATCTTCTGTGTCTCCGCTGGTTCCGCCCAGCTCTGAATCTTCTGTGTCTCCGCTGGTTCCGCCCAGCTCTGAATCTTCTGTGTTTCCTGTATTCCCTCCCAGCCTCCCTCTCCCGCCTCCTCCCAAACCTGCTGGTCCCTCTACTCCTCTTTCGCTGGTTCCGTCCAGTCCTGATCCTCCTGTCCTTCCTCCCATCCTTCTCCTCTCTCCTCCTCCTAGACCAGCCAGTTCCTCGTCATCCCTGCTGGTGCCAGCCAGTCCCGCAGCTCACCCTCAGTCCGCGCCATCGGGGCGCGGTGGTTCGCCGCTGGACTGCCAGTCTCCAGCTCCGCCTTGGCGTGTTAAGGCCCTGTCTCCGCCTCCAGCCTCCGAGCCCTGGACTCCTCCTCGGTCCTTCGACCCAGCGGCTCCGCCTTGGCTCTTAGCTCCCTCGTCTCCACCGTGGCCTGTCATCCCACCTGCTCCACCGGGCTCCCTCGTCCCTCCGGCTCCACCTTGGTCAGTCGTCGACCATCCGCCGCCTCGGGACTCCACTCCTCTGGTTCCACCTCGTCACTCCATCCCTCCGGCTCTGTCAGGCTCCTCCTTCCCTCCGGTTCCACCTCCATCCTCGGTCGCTCCGGCTCCACATCGGTCTGCCAGGACCCTGCCTCCGCCTTGGTCGCCTGAGCCTTCAGCTCCACCTAGGCCCTCCGGATCCTCGACGTCACCCTGGCTCTGCGGCTGTGCTGCTCCATCTTGGGCTCCTCACCCACCGGTGCAGTCTCCGCCTGTCAGCCCCCTGGTGTCGTCGACCCTTCCTTCACCATGGCTCCTCCCGCCGTCGACTCCACCTTGGATCTCCGTCCTGGCTGGTCTCTGGTGGACCATCTGGCTCCTCCTGCTCCTGTCTCCTCCCTGGCTCCTCCCTCCGTCGTCTCCTCCCTGGCTCCTCCTTCTGTGGTCCCTGTCTGCTGGCCCCCTCCTGGGAGTCCGTCCTCCACCGGAACCTCCTCCCAAGTTCCCACCCACGCCTCCCTCTGTTGTTTCTACGGTGCGAGGACGCACCTACCGGGAGGGGGGAGTACTGTCACACACCTGGACTCATTTAGTGTTTTTGCCCCAGTGACCCAGTTTCTGTCTTCGGTGATTAGTTCCCAGGTGTGTCAATTCTATTCCTCATGTGTTCCATGTCCCTGTTAATTTAGTTATTCCATCCACCTGTGTTTCCCCATTATCCTTTGTACTTAAGCCTTGTCCTTTCAGTTCTGTTTTGTCTGGTCTTCATTTGCCATTTGCTACTAACGTGTGCCTACCTCTGTGCTCCATGTTGGATATCTCCTGTGTTGGATATAATAAAAGCCTTATTTCGTTTATCCTCGGCTCCGTGTTCCTTCAGGCAGCGAAAACCGTGACAGCATCACACATGAAAGCATCCTATCAGGGTCACAGCTTCATTAGCCTTTAGTGTTTTCAACAGAAGCTTGCGCTAAAAAGCACAATCTGCTGGGATTAGACAAGGCATGATTACCTTTTAGTATTTATTTTCTAAATGACTTAGGATCCATTCATGAGACTGAATGTGATTTTGCGATAAAAATAGAGATGCATGGTGTTGAGATGCTTTTTGAAAAGTTCAACTCAAGTGTCACATTTTTATGCATGAGATGCTTCAAAAGACACTATGGCTAAGGTCAAAGCTGTTTAGCACAAGTTTACATATAGAAAAACTATGGTTAAAGGATTCGGTGCATATCAGATATTTTAAAGAAATGATATGGTAAATGGGAGTTCAAACCATATTTCTTTACTCTTTTGATAGACACTGTGACATTGATTAGTTTTACATCTTTGAAACATGCTCGTTTTGAATAGCAATAGCTTTCAAGATTGGCATTGTGATTGATTTGCTTCTCAGAAAGCTCCTCTCGTCACTGTAAAGTGATTTATTAAACGACTAATAGTTATTGGCGTCCAAAGGTCAGATGCAAAAGCACAGCTGAGGAATCTATGCTTTCACGCTCGCAGAACAAGCAGTAGATCTGTGACACTTATTAAAAGTTCGTTTAAGCCAGAAAATAAGGTGTTCCTTTTAATGTGTGCTTTGTATATTAGCACAACGGGGGTCTTGAACATTTTCCAGGTTGTGGACCCAAGAGGAAAATCTCATAAAATGGAGTAGCTTGTTGAATTTGAAAGAAATAGTTCACCCCAAAAAATGGCAATTTGCTGAAAAATGACTCACCCTCAGGACATCCGAGATGTAGATGAGCTTGTTTCTTCATAGTAACAGAGAAAGGTAGAATTACTTCACTTGCTCATTAAAGGATGCTCTGTAGTGAATGGGTGCCGTCAGAATGAGAGTCCAAACAGCTGATAAAAACATCACTATAATCCAAGTAATTCACACCACTCCAGCTCATCAGTTAATGTCTCGTGAAGAGAAAAAAAATAATTATATATATATGTGTGTGTGTGTGTGTGTGTATGCAGTTTCTAGAATTCTAGAAGTCTAGTTTCTTTCTCGTTAGGAAAAATGCATGCATAGTTATTTTAGGAGACTCTAGAGAGTCATGTTGTTTTATTTTGCCGCACATTCTGTATTTATCTTAGTCTTTAGAAGTCAGCTCTATCTTTATCACAGGCTGTCTGCGGTGTCGGCCCTTAGTAATGAAAGGGGTCACACGTTTATCAAAAAATATCTTCAGAAACGTACCTTACATCTATGTGCCGCCCACCCATGTCATCTCTACACAGACTAAACACATCAGATGTGAAGACAGCCTTCGTAGCAGTAAATCAAGAACAAGAATCAAAGTCCACATCTCGTCTGATCTCAGGTACACACAATGAGAAAAATCAATACAAACCTGAAGTGTTTTTAAAGTAAGGCTCCTGGGTTCACAACAGAAGGTAGATTAGGAACAGATGACTAAGGCATCATTCGCAGTTATACAGTTATATATTGACATATTGATTGACTGCAGGTGAAAATGAGTCTGTATGGCTAAATCTCACACGTTTACATGATGGATTGAATGCTTTGTGCATTGTCACTTTTAAAATAAAGAATAGTGTAAAGTCAGCTGATCATGTGACCAAAGTGAACGGTCAGGTGGGCTCCCACCTGAATAAAGATCCCACTTTCTTTGCATGTATTAGCATTGCATTATGAACTCAAGGTGAAGTGAGCTTTAGCATCTGAAGACACGTTTGTTTTGCTGGACTCTGAATCATATTCTGACCACATTATTATTTATGAGAAATCTGTTCTAGTCAAGTGCAGTTCTCTATTTTCTCAGCAACACTGTCGCTTGTTTCTCACAGGAATGTATTAATGCATTTAAAATCAGAATTTGACATTCATGTAACGATGTTCCAAGGGCATGCAGGGATTTTATACTTGATTCAGAGGAGGCAGGAAATACATGTGTAAGGTTCTGAGGGTCAGATGATGTGCCGAATTAAATTAAGCAAATGTGCTTGCTTTGTTTGTGTGCACAAGGATGCGATGGGAGTTTTTGACAGATGCACAGATGTATCAAACATTGAAAAGTGTGGAAGAAACATGTAAAGAACAAAACTTGATGTGAATTGCATTCAAAACAAACTCCTATCAGGCTTTACAGGGTTAATCTGCAGTTGAATTAATTTAACTGATGTGTTTATAAGTGTCAATATCGGCCTGTGTTTGGAATGAATCAGTCGGCTGGATTAACGACACTTGATCTTTACAACCTGAGAAAAACAAGAGAGCTAATCCATCCATTCGGACATCACTGATGCCTAATCAGAGCTTCCATTAAAAGCCCCTGCATGATGCTATCTGCATTAAAATCCTTTGATAATGCTACATAGCATTTCATTACCCACGATGCACCTCTCTCTCTGATATGAGTTTGTGTGGGGATTAAAGTGAATGTGGTGCAGACCTTCATTCGTGTGATAACGCCACCTCACACTGCTCACAGATCAGCAGCGGACGCATTAGCTTTGACTTGGAGGATGTGATAATACAGGTCACAGTGCTCCTCTGGTGTGATAGGAGATCCAGCAGTGTTCATAGAGATGAACCGGGCAGGGGGTTCTCTTGATGCCTTTTGATTTTCTTTCAGATATCAGGATTCAACCTTTGCTGCTTTCTAAAAGCTCAATTAGAGATGGCAGATATGCTGAGATGCTAGAGCTTAATCTGACAAGAATCACTAACGGCCTCGGATCGGCTGGACGGACGGTGCAGATGTCTGCTACTGATTTACAGCTCGTTTTGACTAGTACCATCATGCCCTGCTCAACACTGAGGCTCTTTTCCAGAAATGATTCCATTTTTAAAAAAGAAAGGAATTTTGGAATGTGCGTTCTTCTTCCACAGCTATTGTTATCCGATTCCCAAATAATCTGAGTCAATTCTTTATAGAATGAGTCGGTTCTTTTTAGTGAATCAAAACGATTCCCTGATGAATGACTCTTATAAGCTGGCTCTTTTAGGTGAATCAAAAACAGTTCAATCAGACTTCAGTCAGATTCCCCAAACAAATGAGTCTCTTAAAAAGAGTCAGCTCTTTTTAGTAAATCAAAACATACAGTTCAACCAGTCTAGTTAGATTCATGAACGAATTAATGTTATAAGCTGGTTCTTTCTTATGAATTAACGATATATATCTCAAACAAGTCAGATTCCATGAACAAATGACTCATACGAGCCGGTTCTTTGTAGTGAATCGAAGACATCCAGCTTAGCAAGAGTATAGTCAGAGTGCCCGAGCAAATTACTATCATGAGACGGACGTTTTAATGAATAAAATCATGGTTTGATTCCCTAATAAATGACTCTTTTGAGCCAGTTCTTTATAATGAATCAAAAACAATAAAAGCTCATCGACAGTCACAATTTCTAATGAGTTTTAATGAATACAACTCAAGCAGCGAAACTACTGCAATCAGATTCAATAAACAAATGATTCCCAGCCAGTTCCTATTAATGGATCAAAAATGATTTAAAGTATTTGACTGCATTCAAAACCATTTTCCTTGAAAATTGAGTGAATCCCAAAGCGCTGAATTTTTTTGAGAAATAATGCGTTTTTTGTGGCATAGGTTATACATAGAATCAACCCAAAAATGAATTCAGACACCTTCAACATTTCACCCATTATCACAATTTATTCACTACGGTTTAGAAAATGGTACAACAACAAATTCATCTAGATGAAATCAGATAACACAAAACCTGATCAGGTCGAAGTGTCTGAATAATTCTGGGTCTATTTTTTTTATCAATAACTGGTAGTACGCCTTATGAAGAATGTTTGTGTATATTTCAGTTTGGTTTATTTTGTCATCCTCCCTTATTTAAATTAACTATAGTGTCCTGCACCCACTAGTACAAAAAATAAATATTAAATACATTTTTCCAAAAGTATATCTGTGTCGGATTCATTCTTGATTTGACTGTGTATATATATATATATATCCTCCGGCATGTTATCTGAATCAGTGCTCAGCTCTTATGTTTAGGGATCTCACACCTGACTGAACACTGTTCTCTGTGACGGTCTGACTTATATAAAGCTGAGAGGACTCTGCATCAGGGTCTTGTCAAGGTCAAATTTCTTACCTCTAGCCTTATTTTATAATTATCCTACAGTAACTATTTTCTTTTCTTTTTTGAAGATCAATTTTTATTTGACACCTACACACCTTCACAAGAGTCCTGTCAGTAGAAATAAGAGCAAATTAATATATCTTCTTTTTTATTATTCATTTGAATGGTTAAATGATTGCATTACCACATTTCATTTCCACTCTTCAGTACTGCAGTGCCATCTAGAGGCAGAAGATGAAGAGAAAAGAGTGGTATGATGGTAAAATGATTTTATAGTGGGCAAAAAGCGTTAATATGAAACATTTTTATAATATATGTAAATAAAAAAAGAGACAACTTAGCTTGGTAAATAGTTTATATATGACTGTATATTTTTTATCTTTGCAAATACAGCATAAAAAACACTTACGGTAACATTTCAAACCATTAAAGCGAGTCTGAGCCATTAAGACATGTAGTGAGAATGTTCATCTACAGTTTTACAAATTAAAAAACAATAACAAGAACAACAACAACAACAACGAGACACTCATCAGTCACGCTGAAGGCTGCCCTCCGCTCTGGATCCTAATTCACAGTTGGCCATAACACTGATTCTTTTAATGGTGCTTGTCACTTTATTAAAAATATCAAACATTTAATGCAGTATAAAAAAAAAAAAAAAAAAACTTATCGAATGAGTTTCAAATACACTGTATATATATCTTTCATATATATATATATTTCTTTACATTTATAAATGCTCACTGCCTTCTTGGAACCAGATGCACTTCAACAGAATCCCAATCTCAAATACCATCCGATTCAAAACATAGAGTCTGTTCATTCATTTGCTTTGCTCCACGATCCATCGTCCCATAACAGGGTTTTCACAGGTGAGTGGAGCCACACGCACGCATGCATTATATTAAACACGTGCTGGACATGACAGGGACTCTAAACCAGCAAATACAAATGTATATATAAAATCTAAAACAATAATAATAATCAAAAAAAGGCTTTCAGTACCAGTACATATATATATATATATATATATATATAGCGCTTGCAGCACAAGAGACTTCATACATTCAGCATGGGAGGTGGGGGAAAGAGACAGGCACTCTATGGGGCAGCTATGCTTTTATTCTTTCCCTCCCCTGCACAACCATTCAGACAACTCTCTCCAAATCCACCCTGTATGCAAACAAAGGGCCAAAAACAAGATCTGTTAGTGATGGGAGAAACAAGGCCTTTTGAAGCTTGGATTCAACTGAATCAATTGCTTTGTAAAATGATTCACTGGTTCAAGTGCTGGAAACACCACATGCTGGCGCCACCTACTGGTCAAAATACATAAATGCAATAAAAACTTAGCCCAAGCATGCATAATGACACCTTTTTGTAATTTATAACAATTGTGTTTTAAAAATTTGGAGTCTTTGTTTTTAAACTAGATCAATTATAAGCAATTAAGTATATTTTTCGTATTGTATTATACACACAAAAATATTACAAACGAACCAATGTTACAAAACTAACCCGAGATCAACAGCATCTGAATCTGTACACTTTGAAATCAGGTATTGAAAAAGTTTGACGTAAAGCCTCGTTTGATGAAATCCTAACTTGCTGAGTTTGACACAAGCTCTGAACCAGTGATTCGAAACAAAAGACTCATAAACCAAGATTTGTTACCAAGCTTCATGAAGGATTGTTTCGAAAGTTAGCCATCACTAGTTTCTGTTCATGTTGAAATCTATGTGAGCTATTGGTGCAGTCACAATAGTGAGATCTCAGCCAAATATTGTGTAGAAAGAAAAAATAATCCATTGTCAATATAGTAGCATTGTATGAAGCACAGCTCACACAGGCAGCTTTCTCTTGGCAAGTGCCAAAATTCATGTGAGCAACTTCAAGCGAAATCAGCATGAGTTAAAGGGACAGTTCACCCAGAAATTAAAAGCTAAGTTTCTTTCTTCTATTCAACATAAACGAAAAAATCTGAGGAATGTAGGTTATCAAACAGCTGCCGGTAGCCACTTACATACATAATTTTTTTTTTCCTATACTATGAAGTAAATGGCTACCAGAACTGTTTGTTTAGCAACATTCTTCAAAATATCTTCTTTTGTGCTCAGCAGAAAAAGAAACTCATATAGGTTTGGAACAGCATAAGGATGAGTAAATGGTGACAGAATTTCATTTCAGGGAGAACTATTCCTTTAAAATACAGATGCATCTGGAACATCTCGCTTTCAACATCTCATGTAGCACAGGTGCTGGTATTTTCTGTTGAAAACACCTCATGCGCACATAAACGAACTGAACTAAGCTGGACGGTCAAGCACACTTAGCTTGTAGAAGAGAACATGTTCCATAGTTAATCAAAGGCTCTAGACTACACGTGTGCACACTGACTTTTGGCATCTTAAAGACAAAGAAAAAAACACAGATTCAGATACAGATGCAGATACAGATGCACGGTCGCTATAATTACACTTCTATGGCCTGATAAAGGTGAAGAAATGCCCTAGGCTGGCTGCCTGCCATTAATAACAAAATCTTTATTTATTTTTATTTTTTTATCCGACCTCTGCGTATCAAAAAAAAAAAAAAAAAAAAAAAAAAACGCATAAAAGATTTCCACACACACATCAGGAATTCCAGATTGGAATCCCAGTTTGATTGGCTAAACGAAAGCAGAAGAACTGAATGTGTAACAAGTTTTGGCACTTCATACACACCATATCAAAACCAGCTGCTGTTGTTAAGTTCTTCACTTTAGGAAAATGGGCACAAACTGTCTGGCAGCCGAGATCAGAAAAAGGCAGACTAGTTTCTTGGTCTGTGGTTTGAATTTCCATTTCCGTTCTCTTTTTGTTGTGGCTAATTTTCAGAATATTCTATTATGGCACAAAGAGATAAAAATTGCGAGCAGTTCTCCCTCTCGCCCCGTTCCCAACCCCCCGCCGCCTCCGTCCCGTCTCTCAACCGTCGTCGGGTGTGCTGGCCTCTTCGGGGAACTCGTCGGACGAGCCGCTCTTGTGGATGCGTCCATCGCTGCGCATGCTGTGGAAGGTTTTCTTAAAGGCTTCCATCATGGAGTGCGCCAGTTTTTTGGCCTCTAGTTTGCTCTCACACTCCACCACATGGCAGTCCATCTGGAAGGTCAGATCATCGTTGATTTGCCGGTAGATCCAGGCGAAGACGTTGGGGCTGACGTCGTGATCCGCCGTGCAGTACGCGATACGCGCCACCTGGAAGGTGTCCATGGCCCCCGTGGCGTCCCCCCGCCCATCCAGATGATGCAGTCGCACCTGGAACGGCCGGATCTCCAGTATGGCGTTGCTAGAGGTGATGGAGTCGTCGTGGGTGACAGACGTCTGCTTTGTGTCCCATAATCCCACCACAGCAGACTCGGTGCAGCCGGACAGGAAGTGAGTGCCGGAAATCGTCACTTTGCCAAGGTAGGTCACCTAGAAACACACAAAAGAAAAAGTTAAACAATTATTAGGGGTACAGATTCAGACAAATGCAAACATGCATCAAGAAAGATTTATTTTAATATACATTTTTGGTCACACTTTAGTTCAGGGACCAATTCTCACTGTCTACTTTAGGCTCAATAATCTGCTAATTTGCCGCTTATTAATAGTAAGTAAGGTAGTGTGGAAGTACTAATAAACAGCACATAATCTAGTAATATGCATAATAATAAACAACTAGTTAAAAGTGAGAATTGGTCCCTAAATATTTATTATAAATAACAAATTCAATATTCTGAAAATAATGTACATTTTGGCTTTACTGATTAGTGAACATGTTAATGTATTTTGTTATACTGAGAATATGTTTACCCGTTTTGTCTCAATTTTTTTAATGATTGTTAATGTTATATTTTTTGCTAGTATGTATTTTGACATATTTAGACAATCAGTATGGATATATGATAGAAGTACATTTACAAAACCATTTTCAGCTCTGTAATCATTTCTTAAATTAGCAACCTTTTTAACTCAAATAAATCACAGTAGCTTTTTTGGTCCTAATTGTTTGGATCAATTAATTGTCAAAAAATAAATAAATAAAACGGTCCAAAAATTATATATATATATATATATATATATATATATATATATATATATATATATATATATATATATATATATATATATATATTGCATATATACAGTATGAACTGTTTTTTATTTTTACATATTTTATTATGTAATTTATTCCCGTGTTAAATAAAACATGAATTTTCGTCTGTCATTACTCCGGTATATAATAATAATAATACAGATTTTTACAAACATTTAAGGTTTAAAAAAAAAACATTTTGTTACTTGTTGCTTGATGGTTACGCTACTTCACTTGTTCTCCAGTCATAACTTTCAGTTGAAATTGGTGTACAAAACTTTAGAAAAAAGAAAAGAAAAACGAGAATAGCTAACTAATTTCCATAAATGTGGAATTTATACTATTTTATTTTTATTATATATATATATATATATATATATATATATATATATATATATATATATATATATATATATATATGTATATATATATATATATATATATATATATTGTGACGAGCACTCCCAGAGGAATCAGCGTCGCCCTGGAAACCAAACCAAAACACCTGCACGTCCTCGTCACCGGCTGATCGGTCACAGCTGCTCCCCATCAGCCAGCACATTGAAAAGCAGCACATGTTGCACTGAGAAGAGGTTCTCAAACAGAACGCAAAGCTGGACTAACCCCTCTCTCCTATCCCCACAGAAAGCAGCGAGTGACCGACAGCCCACACCCTTTGGAGCACGTCAGGACACCCACTTTCCCCTTGATTGGCACAGAGGAGCACGGAGAGCACACGGGGAGCACCAACCAGCGGAAAGCAGATCAGGACACTTCACCAGGCACCCTTCACTTTTCAATAAACCCACCCTCCGGGGCTTTTGATTTCACGTACCTCTTGTCGAGTGGTTCTTCACCCCGTGACAGTGGTGGAGAATGCGGGCAGAACAGTGAGGAATCACCGACAAGGTCACCGCCCCAACTCCTAATTTTTTTTTGCTTTCTGTCAGCAGCACCACGGAAGGCGGCACGCGCGGCCCCGCGATGGAGGACGTCTTACAACGCCTCGCTGAGGTTAGCATCCGCCAGCAGCAAATAGCGGAACACCTCGCCACTCGCCTGGGCAGGACGGAGGATGAACTCGCCGCCGCCCGGGCGGCCGCGGCCCAGCGCGTTCCGCTACCTGAGCCTCGGGCACAAGCCACCCGTCTGTTGCCCAAGATGACGGCCGATGACGATGTGGAAGCCTTCCTTCAGGTCTTCGAAAACACTGCCCACCGAGAGGGATGGCCAGAGGACGAGTGGGCACGTGCGCTGGAACCCCTACTCACCGGTGAAGCACAGAGGGCTTACTTCTCGCTCCCCCTGACGAGTGCCGACAGTTATGTCGAAGTGAAGCGAGAGATCCTGGCGAGGCTGGGCCTCTCCCCTGTAAGTGCCGCCCAGCAGTTCCACGAGTGGGAATACAAGCCCCGGGTGCCAGCCCGTGCCCAGGCAGCCGAACTCAGCCGCCTCGCCCAGCACTGGCTGTTGGCAGGAAACCCCACACCAACACAGGTAGCGGAACGAGTGGTGGTCGATCGCCTCCTGCGCGCACTACCTCGCGCCCACCGACAGGCCGTCGGCATGAGGGACCCACGTGACGTCCGGGAACTAGTGGAGGCGATCGAGCTGGCGGATGCCGTTCATCCCAGCGGGGCAGGGGACCGGCTGCCGCCATTCCCCCGGAGGGTGGTCCAGGAGCGACGCCCGCTCGAAGGCACCGTGCGACCCGTCAGCAGGCCGACGGTTCCCCCACCGCGAGATGAGCCCATGCCAAGTGCCGAACCACCGTCGCCTCCGCGAGCCTGGCTGGCAGGCTGCATCCTTCACCAACGGGTGCCGGCGGGAGCCCCCGAAGCAGATGTGAAGGTGGATGGAAGACGGTTCCGGGCCCTGTTGGACTCAGGCAGTGCGGTCACCCTCATCCAGGCGCGGCTGTGCGCCCCGCGAAGCGGCCGGAAAAACTTCCTACCGATTACCTGTGTGCACGGAGACACTCGTCAAGTACCGGCCCGTGAGATGGTCATTTCGTCCCCCCAAGGCACCTGGCCAGTGGAGGTAGGCCTGGTGAAGGACCTGCCGGTGGCCGTACTGCTTGGAAGGGATTGGCCCGGCTTCGAGAAGCTGCTGTCCGCCGCTACTCAGCCTGCCAGCCCCAAGGGGAACCGTCGAAGACCGAGGCGGCCGCCTGGACCCCGCCGCCGACCGGCCCTGCTCGTCTCCGACAGTGGGAGAGAAGGTGAGGCCCCCTCCCAATCTACTAATCTGTTTTATGATGTCTACCAACAGGCCGCTGGAGGGGGCTCTTTCGCCAAGGAACAGCGGGAGGACGACCGACTCAAGCACTGTTGGAGCCAGGTGCGAGTCGTGGATGGAGAGGACGTCCTCCCCCGGCCCCACCCTCTCCCACATTTTGTCGTAGAGAATGGCCTGCTGTATTGTGTCGCCCAGCGTAGGGGGGAGGAGAAAAAGTTACTAGTTGTGCCTCGTGCCAAGACCGAGACCATTCTGGAGCTGGCCCATTCCCACCCCATGGCAGGACACCTCGCGGCAGCCAATACTGCCCAACGCATCCGCGACCGTTTCCATTGGCCGGGCCTGGACGCCGAGGTAAAGCGGTTCTGCCAGGCCTGCCCGACCTGTCAGGCCACGTCGCCCCGGACTCCTCCCCCCAGCCCGCTCATCCCGCTGCCTATCATCGAGGTGCCCTTCGAGCGGATTGGAATGGACATAGTGGGGCCGTTGCCGAAGTCTGCCCGAGGGCATGAGCACATCCTGGTCATCGTCGACTATGCCACCCGGTACCCAGAAGCAGTCCCTCTGCGGAAGGCCACCGCAAAGTCCATCGCCCAGGAGCTGTTTCTGCTGGCCAGCCGAGTCGGCCTCCCCTCAGAGATCCTGACTGACCAGGGAACCCCCTTTATGTCCCGGCTAATGGCTGACCACCTAGCCCTCTCTGAGGCCAAGTACCTGGGCTATCAAGTCGGCCGAGGACTCATCCGGCCGCAAGACAAGAAAGTTGAGGCCATCCACGCCGCACCAAGACCGGAGACAAAGACCCAGGTACGAGCCTTCTTGGGGTTGGCGGGTTATTATCGTTGTTTTATCCCCAACTTCTCCTCTTTAGCCGCCCCCCTGACAGACCTGACCAGGAAGGGGCAGCCGGAGAAAGTATGCTGGACCCCGTCGGCGGAAGAAGCCTTCTCCCAGGTGAAAGCAGCACTCACGTCCTCGCCGGTACTCCGCGCCCCGGACTTTAGCTGCCCCTTCCTGCTGCAGACGGATGCTTCCGACACAGGACTAGGAGCGGTCCTCTCCCAAATTCAGGAAGGTGAGGAGCATCCGATCATCTACATCAGCAGGAAGCTGTCCCCCGCCGAGAGGAAATACGCCGCTGTGGAGAAGGAAGCCCTGGCCATCAGGTGGGCAGTCCTGGAGCTCCGGTACTACCTCCTGGGCCGCAAGTTCACCCTGGTAACCGACCACGCCCCCCTACAGTGGATGGCCCGCGCCAAGGACACCAACGCCAGGGTGACTCGCTGGTTCCTAGCGCTCCAGGACTTCCACTTCGAAGTCCGCCATCGAGCTGGGGCCGCCAACGCGAACGCCGATGGCCTCTCCCGGATCTGGACAGCTTATGCAGGTCTGTCAGGGGTCATTCCCCACCCTCCCCTAATCTCACCCCTACTTTCTACATGTCTTCGCAGGACCAGAACGACGCTTAGGGGGGGGGATGTGACGAGCACTCCCAGAGGAATCAGCGTCGCCCTGGAAACCAAACCAAAACACCTGCACGTCCTCGTCACCGGCTGATCGGTCACAGCTGCTCCCCATCAGCCAGCACATTGAAAAGCAGCACATGTTGCACTGAGAAGAGGTTCTCAAACAGAACGCAAAGCTGGACTAACCCCTCTCTCCTATCCCCACAGAAAGCAGCGAGTGACCGACAGCCCACACCCTTTGGAGCACGTCAGGACACCCACTTTCCCCTTGATTGGCACAGAGGAGCACGGAGAGCACACGGGGAGCACCAACCAGCGGAAAGCAGATCAGGACACTTCACCAGGCACCCTTCACTTTTCAATAAACCCACCCTCTGGGGCTTTTGATTTCACGTACCTCTTGTCGAGTGGTTCTTCACCCCGTGACAATATATATATGTATGTATATATATATATATATACAGTCCTTTCATCATTCTTATGTATCATTGTTCCAGAGCAGTAGAGATATGCTGTTGTTTCTCAGGGAAAAACATTTTATCTTGTTGTGTTTGAAAGCATGTGGTTTTGGCAAAGATTTGGAAAGAATATGTGAAACTTCAGAAGAAAGAAACTCTGTCTGGCTGTCTGTTTTCCTCTTCCAGAAGATTTGTTTAGTCTACAATCACAAGGTCTAATTCTGGCCCCGGTCTCTCCTTCCCATTTCTTTAACTCGTTTACAGAATAAACTTAAACAAAAATAGCTTTTTTTTATTGCTTGACAAACTGTACAAACTTTGAAGACAAGCAAGGGCTTGAACATCTGTGCTAGACTTGCTAAGAGAATTTCACAGCAGAATGCAAAGTCATCCCTCTCATGCCCCGACTCCAGATGCGTTTGGTTTTTCTTGATCTCATTCTTTCGCTTGTGTCTGAAACAGAAAGATGAGGCTTTCCTGCCAGTGATATCTGAAATCATCTACATCAGAGAGAGAGGATGAGTGTTCTCTATCTCACTACACTGTGACTAACACTAACACTGTGTGTTTCCCAATACCTGATGGATAACATCAAGCCTCATTATCATAAATGAAAAAATACTGTAAGATAAAAATGCTCCGTACTGTTCAAAGGTTTGGGCTCAGTAAGACATTTATCATCTTACAAAAGATTTCTATTTTAAAGAAATGCTGTTCTTTTGAACTTTCTGTTCATCAAAAAATCCTGGAAAAATGTTTCCACAAAAACATGAAGCAGCACATCGGTTTTCAACATGGATAATAAGAAATGTTTCCTCAGCATCAAATCATCATATAAGAATGATTTATGAAGACTAGAGTAATAATGCTGAAAATTTGGCTTTGCCTCACAGGAATAAATTACATTTGACAATATATTCAAATAGAAAACAACTATTTTAAATTGTAACACATTTTTGATTCGATACATGCAACCATGCATGGTGAGGATAAGAGATTTCTTAGAAACACACACATATGCATATGCTAACAAAATGATTTGCCCCAAAATGCATTAAAATTGCCCCAAACCCCCCATAAAAATAAAATACATTTCAAAAATATGAAGTGGAAACAAAGTTTAACACATCAGATAACATTTAAATGAAGAATTATACACAGTAAGACCACCAAGTAGTATTTCGGTTTAAAAAAAAAAAAAAATAATAATAATTTTGACGTTTCAAAGCACTCTGTTGTCAAGTCATCCTTCATGTATTTGATGTGTGTTTCCCTCAGTGATGAGATGTATGATTCCAGTCTTTCTGAGAAAGTGTGTGTTTGTTCACATGAACCTCATGAGTGTGTGTGTGTGTGTGTGCCTCCGGTGGAAGCTGTGAGAAATCATCAAACACAGGCAGATTGATGGCTCTCAGTCACCACAGAGTCTAGACAGCAACAGAGCGCTCATTCATCTCTTCATCCTCTTACCTCCACAGGCCACTGAGACACATCCAGCAATGAAGCTGGTCTTCCACATCTCTGATGCACAACTCTTGTGCAATTCATTAATCTGGCATTAATATGGTGGCCTATGATTGTAAATCATCTAAACTTACTTGTAAATCCACACAGTGCAAACACACACACACCTACACAAAGTACATAGAGAAACAATGTTGTTTGTGCAACACTGTTATGCAGCATGTGGCCACAATTACTCACCATGTGCGTGATTCACTAGTGTAGTATTTTATATGAGTGTTACAGCCAAAAATATCAGTTTCACTATATTTTTCTGCCTTTTGTAAACATTCTTGAATTTTATGTACTTATTATGATTTGTAATTACCGTTTCAAACTGATATATATTATAACTATATATATTTGTGCTACTTATGACTGGTTTTGTGGTTCACACACACAAATAAATATTTAAATTATTTATATGACACTGCAATTTTGTATGCAAATTTCAGAAATTTGAATAATTTTTTTAAATATTATATTTACTGTATTTACAGACAAATAAACAGTTGAATAACAAAAAGGAGCATCTCCTTCAATAACATTCATTTTTGCAATGAACCACAACACAAAGTACAGGCGAGGGGGTCAAGACAAAATTCTGCCCAATTACAAAAAATAAATAAAAAAAAACAAATAAAAAATCTTAAATTGAAAAAAATCTATACAATTATTTTTATTAATATTTTGCTTTCGTCCAATTGTCTGACAGTATGAGATATAATTCAATAGAATACTTTCAAACAGCTTAAAAACAGATATAAATGTAATATCATTAAAACAATAGATACAACTATATAAAATAATACCTTGAACAAATTTTTTTTTATAAAATTCAAGGTCATAAACTCTCTTTGGGAAATTTTATGGCTACATAAAAAGTATAATAACATCAAGACGCATGATTTACAATGTTGCAAATACATTTAATCCACCGTCCTGCCCTACCTTATGTATTAATTAACAGCATATATAGAGCAGTCAGACACAATTGTGAAGCTCTACAAGTTCCTGTGCTCGTGACTCTTGTGTCCAGCAGGTGGCAGCGTGATGAACGAAAATCTGTCTGGAGCTCCAGACTCTTCATGCATAATTCAGAAAAAATGGAATTCTTCACCAGCTCAGCATTCCAGAGCTGGACATGAATGATTCCAGAATGAGAGGCGCATGTGTCCCCCGACACAGCTGTATGATGAGGGTCATACATTACTGCATACTCTCACGTGTGTGTATGTGAAAGAGTCTGTTTGTGCCTAAACCAGACAAAGTTTGTTCTGAGGGAATGTAATTACTATATTTGATCTGTGTGTGTGTGTGTGTGTGTCAGTATGTTTGTTAACAGAATATGTGTGTGTGTGTAAACAGCACACAGAACAGACTTTGTACATGCTGAGCTCACAGAATTAATCTTTCACCTCTGACTCCATAATGAAGGCTTTCACAAACATACACAGAAATATATATATAAAAAATAGCATCTAAATGATGAGTCGCTAGTAGAAGCGCGCACACACACACACACACACACTCATGCTATGAGTCACTCACTGCTGAAGTCCAGACTCATTCTCTACACAAGTGTGTGAACACAGACACTAATAGCTAAACAAGCTCAGTTTCGTGCGTCACTGTATTTTGAAATTTGTCAGAACTTAAAACATAACTCTGGACAAATATGTCTGGAATTTTTTACAATTGCCACATGAGGCGCTTTTGCAACATTTGCATAAACAATATCTAAAGTCAGTTTTCTCTGTCGCAGCACACCAATAGTTTAGGGCTGTAGCTATCGAATATTTTAGTAATCGAGTATTCTACCAAAAATTCCATCGATTATTAATCGAGTAATTGGATAAAATGTGTTTTTGCATAATTAAAGTGCAATATTAATTATGCAAGAGAAAATAAGACTCCTGGGTCTCTTAAAATGAACAACTACGTTTCCTTTTTTAGAATTTTTATTTTTTTATTTTTTAAATGCATAGAATGCAATGCATACATCAAAAATAAACATTTAAATACCACCCATTGTTTCTCTGTCTGTACTTGTACTGTGAACAATTACAAAAAAGTTGACAGATAAAATAACGTGCATTTAGGTGCCATTCAGTTGGGGTTTTAAATAAAGCATTTTCTTAGATGCACATTAAACATTAAACACACAAAACATTAATTTAATTCATCTTTTAATTATTGAAAATTAACTTTAAAATGAACTTTTTGGTAAACAAAGGGGATTTACTATTAAAAATAAACATGGAAGAAATGTTGTGTGATTAAACCTTAATTTTTTTTATTTTTTTAGTAGTAGGCTATGTACATTCTGCTGAACAATAGTCTTTAACCAGACTTTTATTTTGACGGGTTGACGTACCTTTACAGTTCTGTGTATTTGATGTGACACTAGTTTTACTCAAATCAAACGGTCAAATGCTCATGAAGTGACTGTCAGAGCAGTTCTGGAGATGTTTTCATGTGTTCACGTCTTATTTAGTGAGACAGCAGACGCTGAAATCACTCAGATGTTTCTGTGGTTTTGTTAATAACAATAAAACAAAAAAACAAAACAAAAAAAAGACAAAAAAATTTAAATCACTATTAGATGTAGAGAAGAAGGCTTACTGCCGAAACGTTTGATTGTTCTCTGCTGCAAAATCAAAATAAATGGTGAAGTGATTAAGAAGATTAAGTGAGTGTGGATCCCTGACTATAATATGACTTAACTATTAGATGTAAGAATCAGTCTTTATGTTAAGTTCTTACATTTAATCAATTAACTCAATTAAAATAAATACACTATAGGCTGTTACATACAATTACAAACATAAATACTGCTTTAAGAACGGTGTTTGAAATATTTCAAATGCTGAAATATAAAATAATATAATACATAATAATAAAACAAGAATAATATCTTGATGCTAAAATAACACTGTTTAAACGGGGAAAGAGCAGACATTTCATGTATTGAGAAGTGAGCACAGGAGTGTGTGTATAACACACACACACACACACACACACACAGAGGTCCGCTCACCATGGAAACAGCATATAGACTAGCTTTGTTGAGTTGTTACATAATCAAAGCGCCTCAATGGATGAAGAGGTGGTTCTTTCTGTCTGTCTTTCTATCACTAACCCTCTCAAACAGCTTCTCTCAAGCCACAACACATGGTCAGACTGGACATCGCTTAAAACAGCTTCTGCCATCTTCAGAAACATGTGAATCATTATAAAACCAGTCCACACCCAAAAATGTAGAAATGTTTGTGGTGGACACTGAGCGACCAGATGCTTTATATTCTCTGAGGTTCATGCTAAAATACAGATGAAAACGTGAAATGTTTCAGCTGAGCGCAAATACAGTGGGCATAGAAACGAGGATGGCCATGACACAGACAAAGACAGACAGAGATGCTGTGTTCGTCTTAGCAAGCATTTTGCCATGAATGGATGCTGCGGTTTCCATGGCAACACCACAGCATCTTTTTTAGTAGGCTGAGATCCTTGAGAGATTTTCTGTATTTTTAGCTCATGTATTATTCTGCTGTCTTCCTCTCAATATATGCATGTGACTCTACAATATTCTACAAGGACAGGTGGACCAACACTAGTACATGAATGTGTCCAAATGCAGGAACCAGGTTTTTTAAATTATTTATTTATGTGAAGAATTTAATCTGTATGGTACTAGTGGAACTGAATGGAACTTATTTCCCAATTTCCCCAAAGGACAAACAGGTCGTCCTGAACAAACTCAGACCATTAAATAAACTAAAATTTCTGAACAAAAACTGAACTTCAACTTTGTTGGCCTCAGAAATATTTGGGTCATTGTGGAGCATCTCTTTTACATTTAATAATCAGTTCAATGACATGATGCTCAGTTTTATGTTCTGATCTATTAATTTATTCAATAACATATAAAAACATTCTGCCAAATGAAAGTCATGTGCTGTAACCATTATGCAGAAAATCATAACACAGGAAATTATTTCATAAAGAAGAGCCCTCTTTACTGTGTCATTAAAACTCTTAAAATATTTGATCATTTGATATTTTTATTGCAAAGGAAGGTTAGTTCAGGTAATAAAATGTCATGCAGTTTGACTCCCTTAAAGCTGCAGTCGGTAATTTTTAACCGCTCTAGCGGTTAATAAACAGAACTGCTTGCGTCTTGCGGAAGAACATCGTAGCCGGAACTACTTCTCTCTGTTTATGTCTATGAAGAATCACAAAGGTACTGGGTTACTCCGCCGCGGTATCCCCGAAGCAATCTAAAATAGTCTGAATATAAACACTTATTATAGGTGCACCCTAGTGATTCAGGACAAGCTAAAAACACGGTTTGGAAAATGGATTCATGGTGTACTCACTTATTATATACATTTTTCTACATTTTGAACACAAACAAAGTAACAGACCGCAGCTCTGATTGGTTGTTTCGTAACGGGAGCGATGGAGTATCTGCAAATGGCAATAGGACACTGGGAGGAGCCAGAGGAGCTTGATTTCTCCACAGATTATCTGTCTCATATTCTACTGTCAGGACATAATGACAGGTTTAACAAATATGTAAAAAATATATTTTTCCAAAAGTTACCTACACTGTAAAAAATGAATCATGGGTCTTGTAATTTTCATTAAAAAAATTAAGGTGATAATTAAAAATAATGTGTAGATTTCATTAAAGAAATTGTGATTCAGTGTTGTATAGAAAATAATGAGGACTTTTTACTAAGAAAACCAAGAGATGCGTTTTCCTAATTTTTTTAAGGAGACTTAAGCAGTTTTGGCGCTTGAATTGGGGAACTGATTAAACTAAAATAATTAAGGAAAGAAGGCTGCCTATTTATTTTAAGTGAATTAGCTCAATTTTGCAAATTTATTTTAGAGGTGATTGTTAGTTCCCAGCATGCTTTGCATATGGCTGGAAATGGAGAGTAAAATGCTACTTTGAAATGAAATGCTACTTTATGTTTTTGAGTGAAGGGAAGCATCTATTAATGTTTAATGTTCAGTTGCGTTTGACATTTGTAAGAGTTTCTCTTACATTGAAGTTTCCATTGCACAGTGGAATTGTTACCACTGTGCAGAAGAGTAGAGCTTGTGGTTATGGATACTACTCTTCTAAGGCATTATACCTTGTTTAATGAGCAGTAGCTTTGCTAGTGCTAGTGCAGGACTTTCCAGTATTTCTCATGTATTTCCCTACTTGAGCTGATTGGCTGTATACAGTCTTGTAAATGTATAAAATAACAAAATACAAACAGACCCTATTTAAAATAGCAGACTTTTGAGAATAAACTTAAAATAAATGAGCACATTTCCCTAATTATATTAAATTTATTGTGTCATAGATTAATTAATTTAGGAGATTTCACATGATTTATTCAGGTAGATTCCATTAAAAAAAATCAAGCCTGAAAAACTACTGAAAAATATTATGTGTAATATTGTTACCATATTTTTTTTTAAGTAAATAGCTCATTAGATTTTTTTAGTGTACTGCAGCTTTAAACATAATTGTGTTACATTTTAATGAGAAATTAATGATAAATTCTAAGAACAAAAAACGTTTTTTTTTTTTAGATAAAAAAATAATATATATTTTTTCATTATCATACACACTCAATCTGTCATTGAGCATTAAACACATCCTTTGAAATTAAATGAACAAAAATGATGTACACAGCGAATGTTGAAGGCACCATTTTTGATCATTTATCCATTCAGTCGGTCAAAAAATGCTTCCAAACGGCAGATATCACCAGCTCGTTCACCTTGTATCCTGTGTGTGTGCGGTTCTTGGTGTGAGGTGTGGCGGAGCACAGCTCGATGCCTTCTGGCTCATGAAAGATCACTGTAGGCAGCGGCTCCTTGCGGAGCGTCAGCACGTTGAGTTTGGTCTTCAGCATGGTCTGTAAATGCTGAAAAAGAGAAGAGCTCAGTTTAGGCTACAGCTTGAACATGTTTAACAAATACAGATTCACAGACGCCTCTGTATAAACTCATAAAACACCACTTCCACAACCTGCATGGGTGAATGAAATCGTTTGCGCATAACATCCAAGTTACTTCATAAAGTTTATGGCACACTTGTGTGATATTACACATACAAAAGACAGCACTCACCCCCTCAAACTATTTTCTAAGGGAGATTAAAATTATATTTATAGAAAATATACAGGGAACCTTCTAAATTATACATTACACGTTATAAATATTTTTACAATATATATAATTAACAACTGGGACCAAACTGTTCAGTTGGCATCTGTGGATACAGACTTGAGCAAAACTATTTTTTTGTTTTTATAAAATCATGAACACTTCAGTTCTTATAAACTAGCCTAACACTTATAAACTTATAAAGTCAGTACAGAAAGTTTGTGAGTCTTTTTGAATGATTCATTTAAAGAAACAACTCATTTGTTGCTGATTCACACTTAATTTGTTCAAATATGTTAAATGGAGTGTACTACACCTGTACTGTGATGGGCCGGCATGACAAAATTAGCCTAAATATAAACCAAATTAAGATTTATCGGCCAGGGTGTAGTTCTGTTTCAATCAGTTCATCTGAATCAGAGCCGTTTGAGTCAAAGATGATAGAAGATTTCGAAGGGTGAGGAGAAAGTGAAGAAATATGGAAAAGAGGGCGAACTGAGCGAGTGAACGACAGAAGCCACATGTATAAACACACCCTGAGCCCAGAATCAGCACTTTACAACTTTCTGAGAGAAAGAAACATTCCTGTGGTCTGAGGATAAAAGCATAAAGAGTGGAACAGAGAGAAAAACAGAGAGAAAGAAAGGGAGGCTTGTTCAGGGGAGGGCGAGGTGCTGAAACAAATCTGGAATTTTATTCATAATATTTTGACTGCGTTTCATTTTTATTCTCAGTCAGGAAGTCAAGAAAAAAAAAAAAATCCTTCAGAGACTTTTTACGGCTTATTCACCAGAAGACTATAGAGATGGAGCAATGGACATCTTCCATGAAAAACCACGTGTGCTTGTGTTTAACTGCAGTTATTGTCACGTTCTGCTCTTTATTTGGGCTCAAATGTTTACCAAAACATAGCAGTTGAAATTTCTACATAATAAAATGATAATAAAAAAAAACAATCACAATTCAAACTTTTGGTATGTTGACCTTAAACTTCCCTTCTTGAAATAAGAACTTTACCTCCTTCAGAGCACAGGGTTTCTCTCCAGAGAGAGAGAGAGTTTCTGAGAAACACGGGACATTCTCGGAGCAAAGTTGTCATTTCAGGAAAACTCTAGACACATTTTGTTCATTTACTTCAGCAGTGGATGCACGTTTCTGTAACACAGGCACTGATCCACTGGAACAGTTTCACTTCTGTTTTTAGAGGCCAACAATAACAAGTGCTGAAGAAACATCACATGAGCTGCTAAGAGAAGCTTTAGTACCAAAACAAAGAGCATTGTCAACCATTCTGGATTATTTGGGATTTGCTAGATGTAATGAGAACAGTGTGACCCGGCTAAAACAAATCATTTCCTGGATATGTAATTGTACATGCACATTTTCTTTATTTTTATATTTAGATTACATGTGCTGTTAGTTTAAAAAATGCTAACAATTAAATAACAAACAGCTCATCTTAAAATGCTATCTGTTTTTCATAGTTTGTATTATAATGTTTTAAAGCAAATTTAGTTGCAGTTAATTGAATGATTGTTTTCAGTTAACTATTTAATTTTTTTACACACACACACACACACACACACACACAAACACACACACAAACACACACGATTGTTTAAAAATAGTTAACTAAAAACATGTAAATGAAGACAGACACAGTTTTTGTTTGTCCAGCTGGATCTTATAACATCCAAGTGAATGATAAAACACCAACATGTCATTAAACTAATTAAACTTATAATAAACTGAACTGAAACTGTAAACTTGCAGTGCAGAATGCTTTATTGATTATAATAGGAGAGCTCTATTTCATAATTTAGTATGCATTTTGTAATTAGCGTTTCTATTTTTTGTGATGGATTTTTTTTTTTTTTTAAAGAAAGTCTTAAAACATATTGTCAACAGACTGCTTCTATCCATCACAGCCTCATATTCTTAAAAAAAAAATGGCTTCTACTCTGACTAGGCTCTATATCCTCCATCTCCGAGCTTACAAAAACGCTTATTTTGAACCTCCAAAATGTTTCTTACATTAATTCTCTGCTGAGGTCTTCACTATGCCTGCCAATGTCTGCTATGATTCGATTCAAAACAATGTTCCTGGCCCAAACTGCTGCCAATGAGCTTCACTTAATGACTTCCACACCTGAGCTACTAATGCCCCGAGTTTGTTGTCTCCAACCAATCTTTAGGGCACAGCACAGTGAATTAAGCCAGTGGTTTCCTCTTTATAAGTACCCAATCAAAGGCTGCGTTTACACTTGGCATTAACATGCGATCACCATGATCCAATCAGGCGGATCGGATCATCAGTCAATCAGGACATGGTGCATTTACCCTTGGCAACATCAAGTGACTTCCATCTGGACTCTATCTGGATAACCAATCGGATCTCTCTTTCCCGTGAAATATTTAAATAAGTCTTCTGACAGTTCAGAAAAGCACTGTTCATCAGTAGTGACTTCAAGACCAAAACAAATGGGGAGATATCCAAAATGTGGACTGATGTGGGGCCTCCAAGAATAGGGTTTGGGAATTTGCTTTCATCACTTGGTCCAAACCCAAGTTTGAGTGCATTTTCTTGCAATTTTGCAGCATCAGTATGAGCCCAAATGGATCGAGGTCCACAACAAATGTTCTAGTGAGAAAATGGTTGGCCTGATGTTTTTGTTATGTTGTCTTGTAAATGTCGCAAAAAAAAAAAACAAAAAAAAAAACATTTAAACTTCATAATAATAATAATAATAATAATACAATTAATAAAATACAAGTTTAATTTTACATCAGGACCACAGAACAGTGACAAATGATCAATAAAATTTAACTTACAGCAAAAATAAATAACTACATACATACATTTTGCTGAGCTTTACCTTGGTAAATCTGTCCAATAAGTTGCCTAAGTAGTAATTACCAGTCATAATAATAGTTGAAGTGTCTGCACAAAGTTACTCTGAGAGAAGTCTACAACATGCATCAAATAAAATACAATTAAAATAAGCAATGTTTAAGCTTGTGTTCAAGAAAGGGAGGTAGAAAACTTGTCAGATCTAAACTGTGAACCATATATAAGGCCATCCTTAATAATATTCTTATTTGCCGTAACCCTACTGACCCTGTCAATTTAGGACTGACTCAAATCTATTTATATTTGCTTTTAGTCCGACCGACTTGCCGGTTGTACATTTGCGTTAAGACAGACCATTTTTTTTAAATCTTCAAACAACTAATACAAAAGCAATAAAATAATATTAATTATATTTTAGTAAGTATTATAAATATATAAATTGCCAAGGCCTATATACAAACGAAGACTACGTTCTTTCTTTTAAAAAAAACAGTGACGTCATCTATGTTTACACGGATGTTCACACTATGGCACACTCCTCTCATTCATTGTCAGAGTCAATGGTTCACGCTTGGTAATGATGGCTGCGGCTGCAGTAAACCAAATGTTCGCGGTCACTGTTCAAAGTCATACGGGTTCGGGCACCATAATACATCTAAAACATTCATTAAAACAGCTCGACACCGCTTTAACTGTGCCCAGATCTTTTCCCATCCCTTCTCCCATCTAGTCTAAAACCGTGACCATGTCGAATGTCACTTTATGTTTGAAAATCTTTTGCACGAATTGATTGGATCAACCAAGTTTCGAAAACGAAAATAGGAAATTGACTTTGACGACCTTCTCTCGGAGCATGTCCAGGTTTTTTTTTTTTTTTGAACACGCGTCACACAGCAACTGCAGCATCGGACACACACACATAACAGCAAAAAATACTTCTGCACAATGTTTCTCTTTTAACAACAGAAATGTGAATTCTGCCGGTATTCAGACAGTCTCATGCATACAGATACAGATTCGGGCTAGAATGCAATTTTTTTGTTGTTGTTGTTGACATTTCTAATCATGTAAACAGCCATGTTGAAGCCTGCAGTAAATGTTTTGCATTATGGCAGTCTACTCTTATTGTTTTTCGTGGATGTTGCACTCCTGTTCGTCATTGTTCAAGCCAATAAATCATCAGAAATATTGGTCTTGACATTCGTCCTGCCTGTTGTCCGTGGATTTACCTATATTTGGTGTTATTTGCCGTATAAAACTTATTTAGATTTTACAATCGATTCAGTGAACACTTGTCACTCAAATCAAACAGGATTATTTTCACAAAAATGACAACACAAGAAAGCAAAGTAAACGGTCTCTCATTTGTAGGTTGCATTGACACCTAGCGGTGGATGCAAGTAAAACAGTATAACACAACCTAATTTTTTTTCTGCTCACCTGAAATTCATGCAATAAACATGTTTTTGACAAAGATTTCAATTTGTTTGTGGTTTATACAGCCTGCATCAAAATGAGGTTTGCAATGATGCGCCTGAAGGCACAATTTGAAGACCCAGCCAGTGACGTCACGATGCTAATTTGTTTAAATTCATACCTATTCCAAAATTCATCACCATCACCAAAATTGTACTTTTTTTTTTTTACATTGAAGCTTAAAAAAATATAGACCCTTTAAAAAAAAAAAAATAGATGTTACTGCAAACCAAAATATTTTTAAGGGGGGGGGGGGGGGGGGTGAAATGTAGTACTGCATCCTTCATAACTCCAAAAAGTCTTTAGTTTTATTATATTTATAAGAGAAAAATAGTCTGTGCCGATTTTTTTCGGAAAAACACGACCGGCTGGAGGCGTGACGTGTGGGTGGAGCTAAAGAATCACGAGCGCCAGTAGGCTTTTGCGTTGAGAGCGTTTGGAAGTTGTGACATTACCGTGAAGAAAAAAAACCATCATCCAAATCAAACCATGGCTAACAGTCAGATTCAGCCGTTTATTTATGATCCAGAATCAGATCCCGAGGCTGAAACTGAACAAGAGCAGCAGCAGCAACGACTACAACAGCGTCTCTATGTGGTATGTATTGAAACTGTATATATTTGCTTATGTAACCCCTCTCTCCCAGGTCCTTTCTGACGCTCCTCGCACTCGCTCCGAACGGGGCTCGAACCCGGGTCTCCTCTAACAAGGAGGCTAAATGGCTACAGCCACTAGTGTCTGTTGCTAGTGCATCTCTTGAGATCGGGGAGGTTTACCTGCACAGCACTACTCGCTGGCCTCCGTTACACTTTGCGGTTTTGGAAAATGACTAAGTTCCACTTTATGTCGTCTTTTTTTTTTCTTTAAAGGTGTACAAGAGGTTTACTTGATGTGCTTACGCGCCGATAGCTAAGTTAACAACACAGAGATATTTGAAGCAGTTTTACTCACCACCTGCGGTTCCAACACACGATAGTGACCCTTTTTCGTTGGGATTGCATCATCCTTAAGAAATAAACGATGTGCAAATCCGGCGTCAAACAGGGCCTTGTTTGTAAAACAAGCATCTTCGAAATGCAGGGAACAAACACAAACACTTGCACAACTCCGTCGATGCTCTGTAAAAATAAACTCCGTACACTGGTCCCTTGATGTTTTTTTTTTTTGGTAATCTGTGCAGGGTTGTCTTGCCCTGGCAACCAAAAACACACTTCTTTTGTGACATTTCGCGACGCTCTCGCTCTGATCAGTGAAGTCTGTTATGCTCTCAGTGCTCTGCTATACGGGAGCGCGCGCTCTTCCGGCAGAAGTGCCTCAGGACCCATATAAGGAAATTCCGCTCCATCTACCGTCACACAGACCCATACTCGAAAAAAACTTTCCGAAACTTGTGACAAACCGGAAGAGCTTTTTTTGGAACAAAAATACTCCTTCAAACGTACAACTTAATTTTTGAAACTTTGTCCATGTTTAGCATGGGAATCCAACTCTTTAACAGTGTAAAAAACTCAGTATGCATGAAATAGCATTTCAACCCCCCAACCCCCCCCCCATTTAAGGATGGCCTAAATATGTGTGCCTTCTGCCTGCTGTGTGTGGGTGAGAGATGAACTAAACTGTGCTAGTGTTTAACGCATTATACGGTCGTTTGTGGGTCTGTCCTGCAGTGATGGGTTTAACAAGACCAGGAGTGTCTGTGTTCATTCATATATCACTCACAGACATAGACAGAAAGAGAAAAACATGAGAGAGCTGGAGTGAGTTAGCAAAGTAGTGAGACAATGGAAACGGTTCAGGCAGATCTCTGGCGGCTATCAGCTTGATTACATCTGACAAGCCTCGTATTTCATCCGCACTCAGATTTAGCTGACTTCTGGCAACATTCCTCTGCAATCTGGTCTCCAAAATATAGGTCAGAAATGCATAAACAGAGTCTCTGCAGCATATTTTGAGTTGAATGCAACAGTCTTCATAATGCCTGCCAATATCTGCAACAATTCAAAACACTGTTGTTGGCCTTCACTGCTGCCAAAGGCCTTCACTTCATGACTTCCACAACTGAACTACAAAAGCCATGACTTTGCCGTCTCCACTCATCTTCAAGGACATTTGTAGCCAGTATGACAATGATTCGGGCAATGTTTTCAAATTTAGTTAGAAACTCCCCCATTTGAGTCTGTGCTCAGGATATTTTCACATTTTATTCTATGACATAAAATACATCAGTGTTTTTTTAAAGCCATTAGTAACAAGTGGTTAAATGGGACTAAAGAGGGTCTACACACTAGTCACTTTCACAGCCTCATTGTGTTTATAATCACACTCTTGCAAACTATTCAAACTCAAACTTCCATGGAAAATGTTTATATAAAAACTGAAAGTTGTTGGAAGCTCAGTATTGGTGTCGTTGAAGCCATGCAACTGTGTCATATAGCCTTCATTTAGCTTTTTACTTCAACCGATTGTAAATTATAAAAGATGTGTTTATTTGTTACAAAAAAAAAAACCAGAGCTTATTTTCTGCAATAATTAAAAACACCTACTGGGTTTCTGACAAAGGAACCAGGGTGATGTGAAGTTCTGGGTTGGCCTACAAAAAAAAAAAAAAAAAAAAAAAAAAAAATTATATATATATATATATATATATATATATTAGGGGTGCTCCGATCACGATCGGCCATCGTTATGCGCATCTCGTCAGTAAAGCCGGTTTTCTAATGAGCCGTTAATTCCATCAGGTGAGTGATTTCACATAGAGCAGCTGTTACTACACAGAGCCGTTGTTAATAGAGAAGATGCGCAAATCACGTTAATTTTCAGCGTTTATTGGCACATCTTCTCAGTTAACAACGGCTCTGTGTAGTAACAGCTGCTCTATGTGAAATCACTCACCTGATGGAATTAACTGCTGATTAGAAAACCGGCTTTACTGACGAGATGCGCATAACGATCGAGCACCCCTAATATATATATATATATATATATATATATATATATATATATATATATATATATATATATAATTATTATTATTTTATTTATTTTGTAGGCCAACTCAGAACTACAGTTATCTATTAAGTTTCCTACAAAACTATAGATTGAAAACCTGCTGAAAGCTATAGTTGTCTCAATGAATTTATTGGCTCAATGAAATATTTTCCATTCAGTGAACAAACATATTCAAACTGACAAAACAAAGTAGTGTTACTTAAAATAAATGAATCGCATGGCATTTACAGCTCAGGCAATTGGCAAATGTGCCCAACAAAACTTTGCAAGAGATGCGAAGAATGCGAGTTACTCTCCAAAGGCAATTTATTGGCCTATTTGAAAGCCGACTTTCACACACAGATGGTATACGCCAATGGTAGTTTGCTAAGAATGATAGTGTGTCCAGACAAAGCTTGTAAATTCGAGGTTTGGGTATAATTTTATAAGGGTCCGTGTTGCGTTTCACATGGACCCGCCAGGGCCAAGTCAGGACAGACACGTGGGAGGTTGTGTGCTGCCATTGGTGGATGCCACTGGATACAAAAATCCAACAAAAATGGCGTGGGAAGATGCCAACGACAGCGGAAAACCTCAAAGTCAATGCTGGCCCCACCCACCTTCCTAAAAACACCAATCAATGTCAACTAGTACAAGTACCACTCACACATTCGCACAAATAAACATATGCATCAGTTAACTGTAAATGCATTCATTTTCACATATTTTTCAGATGTACACAGACCCCAACATAAGCTCTCTGTGAACCCTGTGAGAGAATCCTGCCAGACACTAGAGAAGCTAACGACAGACAGACATATCTGTGGTTTATCCTCAAACTCACTCAACACATGCACACAAACTCTCACTCAAACCAAATGATATTCTTGGAAACTCTGCATTGTAACAGAATAAGGCCACATTGTACTGCAGTTCTCTCAATTAATCCTTTTTAAGAACACCCAAAAACACATACTTCACACTAACGCCAAACCCAAATCTTTCCCCTCCATGCGAACGCACTACAGAAAGACTGGATTTAACTTTGAACGTGGGTTCAATTCAGTTCACTTATAATGACATAAACAATGAAATAAGGCGGGATGGAAATTTTTACAACAGGCAATTTTGTAATGGGACAAGGAATTAGCAGCTAACATGGGCGTCTTTTCCGGATAGACCTTGGTGTTTTAGTAAATTAACTGTTATTTAAGAGAATCAAGGTACCTCTTATAAGGTATTCGAGAAACAGGATTGCACCCACCTGCCTATCCTAGTGCCCCTATCATGCCCTTTTTAAGGTTAATAATGTTGTTTTTTTTGCAAGGTCAAAAACTTTTTCGTTTTCCCAAAATATACATTTAATATCACCTCATTTTCCAGTGATTCCCAAATGATTTATTTGATGCAGTTCCAAGATTCAGTTTCTCTAAACCCCTCATTTATGTGAGTCTACTCTGCTCTGATTGGTCAGATAGCCCAGTCTGTTGTGATTGGTCTACTGTGCGCAGCGCATGTCTGAATCAATGGTCCAAATAAACTGGGCACTGAGCCATCTTTCAAGAGCAAGCGTTTGTGAATCCCACTCTGAACTGCCTGATACAGTATTGTTCAAAATAATAGCAGTACAATGTGACTAACCAGAATAATCAAGGTTTTTAGTATATTTTTTATTGCTACGTGGCAAACAAGTTACCAGTAGGTTCAGTAGATTGTCAGAAAACAAACAAGACCCAGCATTCATGATATGCACGCTCTTAAGGCTGTGCAATTGGGCAATTAGTTGAAAGGGGTGTGTTCAAAAAAATAGCAGTGTCTACCTTTGACTGTACAAACTCAAAACTATTTTGTACAAACATTTTTTTTTCTGGGATTTAGCAATCCTGTGAATCACTAAACTAATATTTAGTTGTATGACCACAGTTTTTTAAAACTGCTTGACATCTGTGTGGCATGGAGTCAACCAACTTGTGGCACCTCTCAGCTGTTATTCCACTCCATGATTCTTTGACAACATTCCACAATTCATTCACATTTCTTGGTTTTGCTTCAGAAACAGCATTTTTGAAATCACCCCACAAGTTCTCAATTGGATTAAGGTCTGGAGATTGGGCTGGCCACTCCATAACATTAATTTTGTTGGTTTGGAACCAAGACTTTGCCCGTTTCCTAGTGTGTTTTGGGTCATTGTCTTGTTGAAACAACCATTTCACGGGCATGTCCTCTTCAGCATAGGGCAACATGACCTCTTCAAGTATTTTAACATATGCAAACTGATCCATGATCCCTGGTATGCGATAAATAGGCCCAACACCATAGTAGGAGAAACATGCCCATATCATGATGCTTGCACCTCCATGCTTCACTGTCTTCACTGTGTACTGTGGCTTGAATTCAGAGTTTGGGGGTCGTCTCACAAACTGCCTGTGGCCCTTGGACCCAAAAAGAACAATTTTACTCTCATCAGTCCACAAAATGTTCCTCCATTTCTCTTTAGGCCAGTTGATGTGTTCTTTGGCAAATTGTAACCTCTTCTGCATATGCCTTTTTTTTAACAGAGGGACTTTGCGGGGGATTCTTGAAAATAGATTAGCTTCACACAGACGTCTTCTAACTGTCACAGTACTTACAGGTAACTCCAGACTGTCTTTGATCATCCTGGAGGTGATCACTGGCTGAGCCTTTGCCATTCTGGTTATTCTTCTATCCATTTTGATGGTTGTCTTCCGTTTTCTTCCACGTCTCTCTGGTTTTGCTCTCCATTTTAAGGCATTGGAGATCATTTTAGCTGAACAGCCTATCATTTTTTGCACCTCTTTATAGGTTTTCCCCTCTCTAATCAACTTTTTAATCAAAGTACGCTGTTCTTCTGAACAATGTCTTGAACGACCCATTTTCCTCAGCTTTCAAATGCATGTTCAACAAGTGTTGGCTTCATCCTTAAATAGGGGCCACCTGATTCACACCTGTTTCTTCACAAAATTGATGACCTCAGTGATTGAATGCCACACTGCTATTTTTTTGAACACATCCCTTTCAACTAATTCAACTAATTGCCCAATTGCACAGCCTTAAGAGCTTGCATATCATGAATTCTGGGTCTCATTTGTTTTCTGAGAATCTACTGAACCTACTGGTAACTTGTTTGCCACGTAGCAATAAAAAAATATACGAAAAACCTTGATTATTCTGCTTAGTCACATTGTACTGCTATTATTTTGAACAATACTGTATTACAGAAGCAGTCGGTTCCAACCTGTATTTGTGTCGTGATCTCTCTGAAAGGGATAGTTCAATCAAAAATGGAAGCTGTTATCATTTACTCACCCTCAAGTATGAGTTTCTTTCTTCTGTTAACACAAAACAAGATTTTTTTTTAAATATGGGATACAAACAGTTTCCAGCAGACAGCCATACATTAGAAAACAGTGGCCACCAGCAGCTGTTTGTTCCCCAATTTTTTTTATATATCTTCTTTTGTGATCAGCAGAAGAAACAAATTCAAACAGGTTTGGAACAACATGATGATGACTAATCCTCTAACAAAGACTCTAACCATTTTGACCAAGAGGGAAATGAAATTTAAGTGTTAGCAGAAAATAATGATGACTTTGTAGATATATGAAATGGAAAGAAGAACTTGCATTTGTTGTTAGTAATAGCTGGTAACAAAAATATATTTTGAGGTGTATGAATAAATCAACATTTGCATAATATGCAATGTGGGCATAATTTCTGCTGTCTTGGGCATTTGAACATGATTTTAAGTCCTGCTGAGACCAGCTTAGGCTGCCATACTGATTACACGCAACATCTAAAGGGATATTTTACGAACTAATGGAAATGCTGTCAGTGGTTACTCATGCACTGCATGATGTGTTCAGCTCACTGACTTACTGAACCAGTCTCAGATGTTAACATCTCACTGGATGGGACGTTTTTCATTGAATGACATTTGAAATTTCAGTCTATTCCTCATTCAAAGCTATTACATAACTTTAGCAAACATGAAATATTGAGCAACAAGTCGAGCCAATCACTTTTACAGTGCCTTTGCAACATAGAAAGCTTGGGTTGCATGGAAAAAAGCCTTTATATGTCTTCTTTTTAAGTTCTGCAAAATAAAAAAATGTAAAAAATACATAAAGCCATATGGGTTTGGAATGACATGAGGGTAATTATTATTATTTTTTATGCATTTGTGTCAGTCGTGTGTGTGTGCTGCAGTTGTCCGGATAATAACCAGATTATAAAGGACAGTTCTGAGCTTAAATGGAGGTTCAGAGACAAAAACACAATAGAGAACGGTTCCAGATCACAGAACGGGAGAGAAGAGAATGAGACTGAGCATCGCCATCACACAGTGATGCCCATTACCATGGAAACGCCACAAAGAGAGAGCCTGCTGGTAGTCATGGTTACTATGCAGCAGACACTGAGAGTGCTTCAGTGCATTTTGAGAAAAGTGTGTTGGGAAAGAATCAGTGCACATGAGTGTTTGTGTGCGGAGGGCTTGAGAATTAGATCTCGTTTCAATGCATTGTAAGGAAATCTATCAAGTCTCTTTGTTAATTTGCAACATCAGGCCACTGCCCAACACTAGGGAGGCAACAGTATAACTGTGTCTGGGTGGTCTTTGGGATCACTACTGGGAAAGTACTATGCAAATATAACAGTGAGACCCTCACGATGACGGGATCTGCGGTGCTAAGAATGTGTGTTTGTGTTACACTAGATACGTTCTGGATCATCATAGATAGCCATGCAGGAGTGATCTCAAGTGTGTGCTTGTCTCAAAGCATCAGAAGAATACCATTCACACAGACACACACACACACACACGACAATAGTCCACTTGAGAGAAAATTTCCAGTTTGACTTAAGTCCCCAACTCAACTGAGCTTAACTTGTTTTTAATCCAGAATATCTTGCGAGTTAAGATGAATCAACTTGACTGATCATTTTCAAATAATCCTTTCTTTTTAAAGAGCAGGTCATATGTTTTTTTTCTCATTTGCAGTTTATAACGCAGCTATCCTTAAATAAAAACAATCTGCAAAGTTGTCAATCAAAAAAGTGCATGATAAATAAAGATATTGTCTCAAAAGAGAGAGTGGATTCTGACTTGCCTTACCGAGTGGTCATATTTATTTATTTTTTTTCTTTTGCATGTTTTGAGGGGTTTTTTTGTTGCAAAATTTTGTGTATGGTTCACCATACTTGGCCACAGGTCACTTCACTTTTTGAAATGTCGGAAAGCTGAAATAAACATTATGTGTTAAAAACACTGCATAGTTGTGATTACATAACAAGTGCAGAGTGCATCTGTTTCTGGCTCAGCATCAGCCAAAGCACGAAAGCACAGTTTGAATTTGGTAGTTACTGTTTGTGACGTCACTGAATCCCAAATGTGAAACCGTCCTCCCAGGGGCACAGAAATGACGATCCCATACTACTCCAAAGGTTAATAAACATGAGATGTTTCACATTTATCAGAGTAAACCACACTTACTACATGCAGTCTCAGATTCAAGTGAGAACCTGCTCGGTCTTATTTCAAAATGAGCAAAGTGTGAAAACACATGTATGTGCTGCTCCACACAAAGTCAATCAACCACAACGGTCTACTCAAAAAGCAATGGATCTTGATGCTGGCTCTGGTTTGTTGAGATCCATAAAAGTGGAGTAACGCTGAGTGGAACACTGTGAGAGGACAAAACTCATGATGTCTATATTTTTTTTTTTTACTATGGCTAACATATCGCAGATTTTACTTACGATATATTAGATCCTATTGTAACTGTACATGAGATCTGATTGCATTGTGTTTGATGGTATAATCCTATCAGATTCAAATCTCCATGATGCTCTTAACACATCCCATGGAAAACACTGAATCCTACTAAATCCAGAATTTTATGAGATTAGAAAGAGTCCACCCCAGATCCCGAAAACTGTACAGAATGCAAACAGCCCTAAATCATATTAAATGTCTTTAACTATGAACTTATCTTAAAATGTACAATACAATTTTTATGCGCCAAAAGCATAACGGATCAAAGTTTAAACAGCAACACATATTTATTACAGATTTTAGTGATTAAGATATAGCATATGTACATTTATATTTAATGTATTATTTAGACTACTGTTTTCATACAAAGACCTAGAAACCATAGTTACATTTGTACCATGATATGTGTGGTTTTAACTGTTGTTATCATGATCTAAATGTGTGCTAAGACAAACTCACAAAGAGTCAGAATAAATACATTTCACTATATCAAATGAGGTTGTTTGTACAGATGTTACCGTTTTCGATAAAGAACATAAATTTGCTTCTGCATCCTAACTCAAGCTGCTACTACTGTCAGCTCAAGCTACTGTCAAAAGTGCATTTCTGAGAAACAAAAAAAATGTACAATTATGAATATGTTGCAGCCAGCACTGCAAACTGTGCTGAAGATACACGTCATAAAAGTCAGGCAACACAAACCAGATTCATGATTTGAAACTATATCATTCACTAGAAGATGCAGAAATTAAGATATTTATTTTGTTAAGGAGAAATGAATGGAAAAGTGTAAAGTGTTTGTTTTTTAAAACCACAATTAAAGATCTGGTTTCTAAAACTTTCACTTAGGAGCAAAAATCCGCCTTTAAAATTGAAAGAAATCAAGATTTGAAATTGATCATGATAATTATCAATACCAACTGATAAAAGTATTGTGATGATTGTTTTGCTCAGTCTTAGTTCAGAAGCTAATCTACTGGATTAGTTCAGGAAGAACTTTTAATCTTGAGTTTGCACAGAACTGTGGTAGATTACTAAAATCTAGCTTTTTTAACATGGTTTTAATTCGTTTATAGTGGTTTGACAAACATTTTGCTACACGTTGCAGCACATTTTGTTGATCAGATCAGTCGAAGCAGTTTTCAAAGGTTTACTACGCTATTTCATCAGTGTCGCCATGCAAACTCTGTGAGGAAAGATTGTGCAAGTTCATCTGGCGAAGCCTGTCCCGCTTCACATCTGGATAATATTACAAACAGAGGAGACCTGAAGCCCAGCACCCCAGGAGATAAAAAATGCTTGACGTGAACTTTTTTCTTTTTTATTTAAAAGGAGATTTGCAGGTAACTGCTGGACTTCTATAACTGGATGAATCCGAATGCTTGGAGAAATCTGGCTAAATATTCTGCAAAGGAACTGAATGCCAGTGTTGCTTCTCTGCAAGGTTACACTGCAAAAAAAAAAAACAAGACACACAGCTTGTCAACAGATGTGCTGTATGTGTAAACCCGCTCTGAGATGCCGGTCAGATATTATCAGACATCTTGAACTGTTTAAACGTGACATTCAGACTTAAAAACAACACTCATTGTGGCAAGTATTTGCTGTGACAATCAATGTTCATTTTACACCTGCGTATTTCAGGATTCCCGCACCTTTATAACCAGTTTCCATTTGTGATTAGTGAATAGGGATTAACCCCCTGTAAAATCTGTTTTCTTGCTAGTTATTAGCCGGCTGACCAGCTTCAAAGACCAGTCTTGGCCAGCTGGTAGCTAGTTTTTTTTTTTTGCAGCTAATGAGCAGTTAACAACCAGTGTGAACAACCATGTTCCAAACCACTGCATGCAGTTTATACTGGATTTCCCATCTAAAAAAAAAAAAAAAGTAAAAAAAAAAAAGATGGCCTTAAAGAGATTTTAACAAGTTTTCAGTTTGAACACCAGGCAATGAAATTGAAATTTAAATGACTTTTCTAAGTTTAAAAAGTTTAAACTTCACTGATATTTCCAGGCTTTTCTGGTGCTTACAAACCGCGCAAACGAGTCCTGTGAGAACGCAGCCTGAGCAAGGCCAGGAGCACAGTCAGTTCCAGCACAACAGAGTCTCTCCAGCCATTTCACAGACTCCAGACAGACACAGCAATGGTGTGAAATGGCCTTGGGTCTGGAACGGCATGACATGATTCAGAAAGAAGTGTAAAACTTCAGCTCTATTTCGCGAGGGGACTCGCAGCAGCAGTCCAGACGCGCTGAGCTCCAGACAGGAGGAGAGATACAAAGTTAAAGACCCTCGCAACACCAGTGTAGCGGCTCATCAGATGAACGGAGCCTGGAGGAGGTTTGCTGGATGAGAAGCTTGTGTGGCCTGCACACCGCGTCTCCAAAGTGAACGGCAGACAATAAACGCGTTTCTTACAGTAATTAGACGTCAAATCTTACCTGCAATCGCTCGGACGCAGGCTGCCACATTTTAATAGAGGATATGCTCGATTGTCAGGCTGGAAACAGGGATAGTCCGGCTATAACATCTGCTCGCTGACGGCGCGTCCTCGCTCCTTCTGCCTCCTCAAGCAACCCCGAGGAAAATACACAGAGATCGTGAATTCCAACGGTGCGCAAGACCGAAACTCCGCCTGCGAAAGCACGCACAGGCTTTTTTCTTTATTTCTCTGTCCCTCTCAGACGGTGTCCTCCGCCCCCTCTCTCCCCTTCTCCCTTCTCTTCTCTCGACTGCTGTTTTTCACAGACTGACCGGAAGAGGGCGCCACTTACTGGAGCGCTGCAGTCCACCACAGCGGTCACATCATAGTCTTTCATCAGTACTGAGTTAGCCTACAGTCCCCTTCCCATTAAAAAAGCATGACCATATTTTGAGACAGTTTTGTATCTAAATTACTATGAATCTTCGTTTACCTACAGTACAGAGGCGTTCACATATCTTTGACAAATATGACATTTTCAAGTTTTGTTTCCAACAATGGATTGCAAGGTAAATATACGCGTCATCTAGTGCTCTTTTTGTTTTCGTTCTTATAAATTAGCCAGTTACTATTTCTATGTAAATAAATAAATAAACTGCTACAAACGTTTCTTTGGGTGAGTAAATGTGGAATCGCTGGCTCTGTATATATATATATTAATCATTTGTTTACAAATTGTAAATATTTGTTAGTAATTTTGGTTGTTTGTAATATGAAAAAAGTAAATACGTATGTTCAGTGCTGTCAAATCGATTAAGTGTGTACATAATATATGTGTATTGTATATATTTATATGCATATATATAAATATAAATACACATACATAGCCTACATGTATATAATAAATATTTATGCTTATGTATATAATTTATTTCATGTTTATGTATGATTTATATCATATGTAAATATAAATATAACATATATTTCTTAAATATATGCATGCATAAGTGAATATATGCAAATATATGCAACACATAGGGACCTTCATGGTGTAAATATGAACTTTTATTTTGATTGCAATAAATTAATCGATTTGACAGCCTTAGTGTATATCTGTTTATTTGTAAAGATAAAAAAGTCTTCTTCCACAGTATATTTATTTATGTAATAGCTTAACAGCAAAACCTTTGAGAGCCAAACACTACAAACACATACACAGACAGAGAAACACAATATTTACATAAATACAGATTTAGACATTTCTACAGACAGATATTTCTGCTGTTGAGCATGAAGGCCCATATGACAACTATTGGTCTCATTATGATTTAGTAAGACTGAAATTTATAAGTAGGTTCAAACCATAGACTGTATAAAAACAGGTTCAAACCAGATGTGTTTTGGGGGGGCTCAAAGAGTAACAGTGTTATAAAATCAGACCTTTGTGATGTTACAAGTCAGAGACTGAACCTCCCTTTCTATAAATGGTGTCTTAAATTATTATTTTCCAGGATTTAAAAGCAGTTAAATGACCAAACGTACTGTACACCCATCAGTGCCATGCCGGGGGCGGTGGGCCCTTTTGGACCGATCTAGATTCCGTATCTAGATTAATGTACACTACCAGATTTCATATTTTCTATATATAGCAAAACAATGGCATTGATCTCTATTCTGGACCAGAAACTTCTTATAATAATATAAGGTCAAATAAACACTTAAGGGGGTCAAAAAGGGACCGTAGTCTCTCTCCAAGGTCAAAGCCATCCAAAGTGTGTCTTATCTACCCTGCTATGGGGGGATTTCTCAGTATACGCAATTCCTACAGATGTTTACTTTCAGAACATCTGGAGCCCACACAAGGTCACTGAAGGGTCTAGGACATCGTTTGAACTCCATATAAGGGCATGGCCAGCTGGGGGACATTCCATGCACAGACAGTCAAAGGCATTCCGGCTGTGGAAAACACATCCTCTCTTACCGTCTGCATCTGAGTGTGTGTTTCTCATCTTGAAACATGAGACACGATTGCAACACTGAATGCTTTTACAAATGTCAAAATGTTTTTTTTTTTTTGCACTTCAGGGAAAGCGGTTATTAGCTTGGACTGTTTGGAGAGATAAAGCATGTTTGTGTGTGTATGAGACTTACCAGCTGTTCTTTGGGTTAAAGAAAACATGTCTGATGTGTGTGGCATCTTTCAAAACATCTTAAAGTTACATATAGTGCTTCCTTATCTACAGTTAAATATCTACAACATGTACTAATCACTTTCATTACTAGAAACATCCATCAGGATTTGTATTTTCTAAGGTTCATTGTACCTTGTCTCGTTTATCATATGTTAAACATCCAAGCATTAAAACAGACTTTAGGTTTTCACTTTAACTTTTATTAATACATCATTCCACATATATAACCAAATGGGTGTTATCTTTATCTAACAAAAACAGTGCTTGGGATAGAAGCTTCCCTTAAGTACTGATCCTAGACCAGTTTACAATACCCACAGCCTTAAAGTGCTGATTCACCTACAGATGAAGATCAAATCCTTACTAGCCCCCATGCTGTTAATTTCCGATCTTCTGTAGAACACTAAAACAGGATATTTGGAGAATGTTCAAGCTGTGATATACCTTGGTTAAGCTCCAAAATGGACAAAACACAGTAACACTGCCAAAAGTCTCCCAAATAGCTTACAAATCTCATTCACCCTTTAGTTCAGTTCAAAATATTCAAACAGCGAGATCAGCCATAAGAAACCTGAAACAATTTTATTAGATATCATTCAAACCAAACGTGGCACAATGCTTCTTGAGCTGCACTGTTTTGATAATTACAAACATGAATGAGATGTGAAAGCTACGACTGAGATCTTGTATTTTACTCTGCTCATCATACAGTTTTATCTTTAATATAGTGCATGTGTCATATGGACTACTGTTATGGTGATTTTTTACAGTGCTTTCATTGCATGAAAAAAGAGCAGCTTGGACATTCTGCTAAATAATTCCTTTTATGTTTCACAGAAATAAAACAACACGAGGTAAATTCACTTTTAGGCAAACTATTCATTCAGCCATTAAAAGGCGTCAAGACTGGTCTCAGATCAGCCATAGTGGGCAACTTCTACCTGTCTATACTAAGCAAGAGGATAACTATAGGTGTACGATACATATAAGTAGAAGCAGACATGGAAGATAAGAGAGAAAGGGAGATGGGTAATGGAAAGAATGAAAACATTGTGTGAGTACCAATCCAGCCAGAAACAATTTAAGAGAGCAAGAGCAAGAGAGAGCTGGAACCCAGTGCAGGAACACCAGAAGCGCACAGCAGAAATACACCGTTCTTAACCAGACTCCAGGACCTGGCAGAGACACTTCTTTTGTTCCAATACTCTGAGCTCACTAATGTCTCGGTAGACACTCATGGGGAAGGTAATCTTATTCTTGGAGGCTATTTTAAGTCTGTTTTGATGCCAATAAACATTCTGTGCAGATTAAAAGTTTCAAAGTTTCCTACTTGTTCACATTATTTTGCTTACAACTTCCATTACACAGGTAGCATTTTCAGTTCTTGAACTTTCCATGGCTCTTGTGCATTACATTCACAATCTTATGATTATGCTTAAGAATCTGACAACATGTACGGCCATGTAAACACCATAAGCTGTGTTCTTTTATCAAGTGAAGGTCAAAACCCAAATGGTACACTATGGTTTTTTCCAGTTACTCTGATTTCATTCTGTGCATAAACAACTTTTAGAGTAAACGTGCACGTCTGTTTATATTTTGATGTTTAAATCAAAGATGTAAACTCCAGTTTCTTGTGGTTTCAGATTAATTATGAGCAAATTCTTGATTGTTTTTAGTGTTTTACTGGATGTTTAAACAATGTATTTTCTAATTCTTTCAAGGTTTTTCTGATTTTTTTTTTTAAATCTGCATGAACCACAAATTCACAATTATTATTATTTTTTTTTTTCATTGAATTAACCTTTTAATTATTCAAGACTAGTCATGTGCACTAACAAAATAAATAGCATACATTTTGATTTCATGCAGACTCGGAATTAATTTTTTTAACCCCTCATGTGAAACTCCAGATAACACAGCTTCCTATCGAAATGGCTGGATTTTGGCGAAATTTTGCTAGTTTTTGTCGAACCGAGGTAAACGTGACCACACCTTATGGAGCTCTGCAGGTGTACTGGAACAGAAGTCTTTTCAAGTAACGTTCTATAAAGCGCTATGAAATATATATCAGGAGTTTTTTTCTTAGTGAAACGACAGCACAAATAAATAAACAGCAAATAACAATGTACATAAGGTTCCATGCACCAGTAAGGCAGCCTGCATCGTCTTATCTTTTAATTCTTCTGTACAAAGTTACAGTTTAAATGTACTATGAGCTCTATTTCTCTAATTCTACAGCTTTTGCTTGGACTGCTGCTATCAAATTTGTAATCAGAGTCGAGAGGGTGGGAGGGTTCGGTTAAACGCACCCCCTCAGACACATTTTGCAACGTAGCTTTGTTATTCATCTACTCACATTCCACAAAACATTTGCGTCTGCAAACAAAGCACATTTTTTGGGGATTATTCCATTAAACTAATTCTGTGCAGCACTCCTAGTGCCTGATGTGAATTAAAAGCTTCATGGTACACAATGATAAAATATATCAGTTTCAAAAGTTTGATTCATTTTTAAACCTGTTGTCTGGAAATAAATACTGCACGGATTGGCTCATTCTAAAGGCTGGAATAGTGACTGTGTGTTTGCATTGTGTGTGTGTGTGTGTGTTTATTGCCTCACAAATCTTTAGTTTTAATGAGTGCGACTAGAGGCTTGTCATCAGGGCTGTAATCTTCATAACTGATGGGAGTCGCATCATACATTGCTGGTCTGGATTTCTTCCCAAACCTGTAACACACACAAAGGAATAGGACTGAAACATAAAGTCGATATTATCGATAATGCCAACAATAAAAAAGTTTGACCAGTGTGGTGCTGTAGCACAAGACTGTAATTCAGCCTTCCCAGCTCCAATCCAACAGAAGAAGTCATGCTTTTGAGAAGTGCAAATGAATCTGAACCATTAGAGTATGGGAACGTTTTGCATTGTCATTTGCAAAGGCCCCGATATATTCAAGTTCTTTTTCGTTCTTTGCTAAAGATAAGTTTGATACAAGCAGGCAGAGGCTTAATGTTAGTGAACATTCTGGCGCTGCTGAGACTGACGTTTAGATGAAAATGCAAATATCTGCTGTGCGTTTTAAAAATAAACACACTACAAAAATTATGCAGTGAGAAAATAGCTGTTAAGAAAGCATTGTTTTTTGATCACAACGATGTGGATGTTTGCACCTCCCTGCATCAATCTCTCTCCAAAGCACACGAACGCGCATAGGCATGTCGCTTTCAGTTAGAATTACAACTTCTATAAAGCAGCTCTATATGTATATAATATGCATACCGTATTTTTCGGACTATAAGTCGCACTGGACTATAAGTCGCATTTATTTAGAACCAAGAAAAATAAGGTAACTTAATATTTAAATGACTTGCAAAAGGTGAATAACCAATCAAAGCCTACTAATTATTCTGTTAAATAATCTCTTAGTCAATTAATCGTTCTAATAATTGTTAGATGAATTGATTATCAGAATGATTGTTTGTTGCAGACCTACAGATAAACAGTCTCATTTTTTCATTCATTAAGTTGTACTGGAAAGAGCAACCTGAATATTCTTTAAAACATTTTCTGTTGTGTTTCACAGATGAAAACATTTTTAAAAAAGGCATATAAAATATATATATATCACCTTGCATGGCGAATGGAAGCGATAGCATTGCTGAAATCGCTGTCAATACTGCGGCAGTTGTAAAACTCTTGGTAGGCATGACGGGACGAGCCCTGGTACTCGATGCGGCTGATGCGACAGATGCCCACGATGAGGATGATGAGCATCAGGACGAAAGCCACGCACAGAGAGCCGATGATTATGTACAGAGAGTGACGAGGCATGTTGGTCAGCGAGTCGACCGGCTGAGCCATCTTCCACTGCAGATCTGAGAGACAGATGAGAAGGATGAAGAAAGATAGACAACAAAGTGTGATTGGGTGTTGTCCTGAGAAAATGACACTATGCTACTGTATGTGGTTGCTAATGACTTCTGTTAAAAAGTTTCTAGGGTGTTCAGGATCGTTGCCAGGGCATTGTTTGTTAGTGGGTTCTGGGTGAATAATGCAGTTCCTTAGATTTACCACAGCAGTCTAGCTAATGAAATGCTTTAATAAGAGCCACAGACTGAGCGACAGCTTGCAAGGACATATACACATCTATAAACACAGTGGGATATTCCTGACAGTCTCTGAGTGGCAAGTAATAGCAGAGAGTCCCATGGCTCCGCCTCCTCACACGTCACAGTCGAGTGTGAGGAGGTGCACATGGTGCTGAGTCACAGCTGCCATAAAAGGCAGGAGCACGTCACTCCTCAGAGGATCTGCTCTCTTCCCCTGTGCACACCTAATGCTGACCTCGAGGCCAAAGTCATCATGGAAAATGTCTGAACTGCCACAAGCAGAGCAAGAACACCAGGTCCCTAAAAGTGTAGTGTTTGTAGGTCGAAGGCTGGCGTAAACTCACGGATCTCACAGCTTCCACCAACCCAGCCGGGAGGGCAGTGACAGGTGTAGCCGTTTGATTGGTCGATGCAGGTGCCACCATGGTGACAGGGGTTACTCTCACACTCGTTGACGTCAACCTCACAGTTGTCACCTAGAAAAGAGACAAAAAATAGTTTGAGACAGAATACAGACCTACTATCTCTATTCCTCTCTAAATACACAATATCTATGTTTGGAATGCATATAAATCTGCTGCATGCTACATATTGTGCAATACACATGTAAAACAATACAAGAGCAGGTTGTCTTGAAAAAAAAAAAAAAAATTATATATATATATATATATATATATATATATATATATATATATATATATATATATATATATATATATATATATATATATATATGTAAGTATTGCATGTTTAATCCAATTTGTGTGAAAATGGAACAAACGGTTTTAAGGGATTTTTCCAACTTGGGGGCTGCTAGGGGGTCAACAGACAAGAAAATAATAAAATAAGATTACACAAAATAAAAAATGTATTAGGCTACAATATTTGTTTTTATAAAACAAAAAATATATAAAATAAATAGTACAGTGTTACAGGAAATTATCTTAACTTAACTTAACTTTTATTAATGATGCTAAATATTTAAGCAATTATTATAAACTAAATATTTACGAAATAAATTTTCACAATATGAACTTTATAAATGAAAATATATAGCTGCCTTTTAAAATCCTCGTCCCTTGCACAAGTATGAACATATTTAGAGGTCTGTGGCTTATTATAAATTGAAAATCCCAATATTTGCACTAGTAGTGACCCAGATATATCACACAAACTTAAACAAACACTAATATTCACCCATATATCCTGGTGGACACACACAGGATGTGTTTCTCCCTCCACTCTCACAGTGTCCTCCATTCTGGCACCTGAGCCTCAGACAGGGGTCCTTATATATCTCACAGTGCTTACCTGAAACAACCCACATCACATTAATCACGTCGTTTTCTTACTGACAAGTTTAGCTCCAAGGGCATCAAACACACCTGTGAACTGTGGGGAGCAGATGCACTCATAGGCATTGATCAGGTCTCTGCATGTGGCGTAATTCTGACAGGGAGCAGACAAGCATTCATTATACTCCTCCTCACAGTACAGACCGTGATAACCTAAGAGAATAGATAAAAAAATAAAAACATTATTGTCTATAGAAATCAACAGCATGTCATAGATGTGCTTGATAGGGCTTAAGCTGTATTGCTAGGGAGCCACTAGAGAGCAGTGTTTAGTTTAGTTTTATAGGATTAGGTGCAAACTGATGGCACAAATGACTATTAAGAAATGTATTTAATTTTTCCCCCCTGTATTATGTGTATGTGTGTGTGTGTGTGTGTGTGTGTGTGTATATATATATATATATATATATATTAATCCATAGATTTCATCTTGATCATATTATATTGTAAAATGTATGACAATATTTGACATGCATACATTGAAGTAACAGCATATAATAACGTGAGGTGCAAAATGTCTGCATTAAGCATTTCTTGGGTCTTCCAAACACAAACACACACACAATGCACACTACATTATTTTACATATTACTTTGTTTTGAGTGGCCATACAGCTGTTAGGGCGTTAAGTGTTGATGCTAGATGATTATTTACTGTTTTAACTAAAAGTAACCCACCAACAAATATCTACAATTTCCTCTATAAATTGTTTTTTTTGTTTTTTTAGCATGTAAAAAACTTCGGAGTAAAGGATCTGTTTAAGTCGCTAAACCCAAGTTAGAGCAATAATAATAGTGATGCTAAAGGTCAAAGTAAAAACACTGAACACAAAGTATTTCAAAGTATACCACATTTCTCACAAACTCATTTCTCTCCAGAAGTTATGATTACTGATTAAATTGTTTTGGGTTGTTCAAATTTTTATGCATTTTGGCCGGTCACTAAAAAAGCTAACTTTTGTGAAAATGTGTGAGAAATGCAAGTTGTGCAAAAAGTGCAAGTTTTTTAAAACAAGACAATTATCGTCTGGTGTAATCTACAAAAGTGCAATTTTATGAAAACGCTGAGGTCATGCGCATGCTGGTTAGGGTTAGTGCAGTCCATGCATACTATTATGATTCTGAAATTTACGTGAACCCAGGCCCAGAATGGTGCCCTTAAATCATTTGATCATTTGTTTTGCTGAGGACAATTTTGTGTTCACTGAGTGTGCAAATCTCACAGGAACGGGCATTTGTCTTCAGAAGTGTCCTCTTTATAGTGCAATCCCACTGAGCATTACTTGCCATCCCCCCGGAGAATGTTTAGGTCCCATCGGACACCTCTTGTCAGAGCGGGGTGATATCAGTGGATAGACTGATCTGGCTGCACATCTGGTGCAGTCACACTTCACAGACAATTATGCCTGAGCACGCAATACACAGGAGGCAGTTTCCATGGCAACCAGACGGTCTTGGAAGGAATGTAAGGGGGAGGCACAGCTATGATCAGTAACCAACGTGATCCTCACCTGGCACACACAGACACCTGTAACTGGTGCCGACGCTGCGGCAGATGCCGTGAGCACATGGGTTGAGGGCACAGAAGTCCACTAGCTGGGCGCAGGTAGGTCCGGTGAAACCTGCAGGACAGGTGCAGCTGAAGCCCAAACCGGCACCCTGTGGGGAGCAGCTGGCATTATTGTGGCAGGGCCCAGGAGCACAAGGATCAATCTTCTGCTCACACATGGCACCCTGATACCCTAACAGAGAGAAAGAGGAAGAGACTAAGATGTGCATTAATGCATAAAGAAACATTAATGCATAAAGTTTGCGTCTCATGCAGTTTATTTGATTCTGAATCATGTACAGTAGCCTTAAATCTCAATAACCACTACAGAAAATTGATGAGAAAAAATGGATGAGATCTTATTTGGCAGATGCTGCTAACATTTAAAGTCACGATGAAATGGAAGTAGTGACAGATCTGTTCTTACACATTGTGACATACATTTGAGCGTAAATGATTATTGAAGATTAATAAAATGTAGAGCGGCTGTTGACTGGATGTTGTGATCTGGGTGTGCCACTCTGAGATGAATGTGCCAAACATTTTGAACACAATGAAAGAACTATTGGCTAACACAGCTTTACATACAGATGAGTGACAAATGAAAGGAAAGACCTTCAGGAATGGGCACCATTACTGCCAGAGCAGATTCAGTGCAACTTGGCAATCTGTAAATCTCTTGAAACTCTATTGGATGGATGGAGCACCATTGTATTCCCATATTATGCATTTCAATGAAGATGGAGAACGCTGAAAATCTCCTAGGTGTTTGACTGGGTTAAGATCCGCTGGATTTTCCTTAAAATGTATCAGTTGTTTGTTAATAAAGTCATTCAAAAGAGGGACCATATGTCACTTTCACTTGCACAGTCTATGTTTGTTTTTGTGCACTTGTAGTCTCCTCTAACATGCACGCACCAGCAGATTACAAGCTTGGTGGCTATGATCCCCCCAATAAATGCCAATCACACACAGAGAAATAGAGCTCAGTGCGCAGATCCGCCCACAGTTTTCCTTACGGAAGCGCTTTCATGCATTATCTTAATGAAACTCTCGCAGCCTGACAGAGCTGACATGAATGTGCTTCACTGCCTATATTAGAGGAATAGGTCACCCCGAAATAAAAATGCTTTCATAATTTTTTTATCCTCCCGTTGTTCCAAACCTGTATGCTCTTATTTCTTTTTTTCACAAACTATGCCATAGTGATCACAATTGTAAAGCTCCAGCAAAAACGCACCTAAACAGCCGTCCATTTAATTTGGATGACCAAACCTCACAGACATCATAAATCACACAACTGGTCCCATATTCACCTGAGCGCTTGATCGAAGCTTGCAGATTCGTAAATGCAAATATTGTGTTCTACTGAAAGAATACATTTATATTTATACATTTAGCAGATGTTTTTGTCCGAAGCGACTTACAGTAGAGGAGCATAACCAATATTGCATCATTCACAGTATACAATGCCATGTTTATTAGAAAGCTAGAGGTATAGTACTGTAGGTAGAGCAGAGGAGACATGCAGAAAAAAGGAATTCATTGGTTTAGGGTTGTAGAGTAGTTAAATATCGGTGGTAAAGGAATGTCTTCATCTGCATCTTGAAAACTGTGATGCTTTAGCATTTGGGATGAAGGCCGGTAGCTCAATTCAAGAGAGAGGAGAAGAGAGAGGGAAGGCTCTGGAAGGTGACTTTGTAAAAGTAACAAATAAATAAATAAATAAAAGCAGACATATTTAAAAAGAAAAAGAATTTTCATTTTTGAGTGAACTATGTCTTTCCTGTCTTGAATGTTACTGAAGGTTAGATTCCAGTCAGATGCCTTTCACTGCAGTTTGCGGTCATTTCTATTACCTTCTATAGTTCGAATGGCTGGTTTAGCCCTGAGATGCCGAAATAGCTATTAACTGTCTCATGTGGTTGTTGAAATATTAAAAGCTGTACCCTGAGCTGTACCACCCTAATTAAAAATGTGCTAATGGTGCCACTTCCATTACTGTTTCAGCATTCATGGTGTTTTAAATTGTGGCTTAGGGGTGCTCGTTCATACCACTAGATTTATATATTTTAGCCTAAGAGCGCATTTCTGTCCCCAAAGTTCAAGGGACTCCTATCAAATTTCCTTTCTTGTCTGATTGTAGTGCTTCTTCAGACAGCAGAAGTGGTTGTGTCCCTGTTCTATCTGCTGACTGAGAGTGTGCCCTGGTTAGAGAGAGAGCTAGTGCTGAAAGTACAGTCCTCCTGAGAGAGAGAGCAGCGCTGGGCCGTGCCTCACGATTAATTGGAAGAAAGGAAGAGAGTTTAAAAAAGCAACTCTCTGACACACTTAGAGAGAGCTAGAGGAGGAGGAACAGAAATAGAGCTTGAATCAGGACGATTCAAGCTTAACACACGAATACACTTCCAAACATACACATAGAGACAAGCACAAAACAGATTTGATTGTGTCAGACATGATTTCATGAGAGGAGGCTATTAATAAGTACCTTCAGCACAATAGCAATGAGGTCCTTCAAGGCTGCTGGAGCAAGTGGCTCCATTCCTGCAGGGTCCAGAAACACAGTGATCTACCAATGACTGACAACGGTCTCCCTCAAAACCTAAAGCACACACACATATTCTATTACACATCAGAATTTACAAGCACATTATATTTTAATACATCATACACACTAGAGATTGACCAATAATTGGTTTAAGTGACCGATAATAGCTTTTCCTTAATGGTAATCAAATATCAATATCGGTCAATATCGAATACATCAGCACACATTTGATTTTGATGTGATCTTTTTTTTTTTTATTGAGCTAAAGATATTTTTATCCTTAAAACTAAACTTCACAAAAATACGTAACACATGTTAACTTAAAAACACATTCAATTTTAATGCATCACACAAACTAGAGATTAACCGATAATCTGTTTTAGCAACCGATAATAGCTTTTTCTTAATATATTGTATATTGGTTTAGTAATATCATATCCACTAATAATATAAATAAATGTGTTTAAAAAAAGGGTGACTGACAGCGTTTGATAAGACGTGCTTGTCATTTGCTACAGTAAAGTAAAACATTGAATGAATATCAGTTCTACATATCAGTTTTCAGACATATTAACAGTCAAATAACTGGCATTGGTATCAGTCAAATTTCAAATATCAATATCAGTCAATGTCTAATACACCCACACACATTTGATATCAATGGGAACTTAGTTTTTATATTGAGCTAAATATATTTTTATCTCTAAAAACTAAACCTTAAAGCATAACACATCTTAATTTAGAAACACATTCAATTTTAATGCATCATATAAACAAGAGATTGACCGATAATCGGTTAAATAAGTGATAATTACATTTTCTTAATCCTGTATCGATTTTATAACATAGGATCCACCGACAATGCATTACAATGCATAATTTCAGGGAACTAGTTGTGTTTGCATGATGTTTATAGTAAAGCATTAAAAAAAATGTGAATTTACTATCCTTGTGGGAACTTATAATGTTGATATAGCCTGAGTCAGTTATAACCCTTCAGTTATAAACCAACAAGAATTAGTCAGCCAATGCAGGTGGCTGCTTTTCTTACAACACCACTTATTAACATAATTTATGCCCTCCTGTGTCCTGTGACCGAATGGTAAACAGTGTTTGTTTGTGTGCTTCCACTAGACCCTAACAGATATGCCTTACCATCAGCATGTTCATGTTCACGATCAAAGGCACAAATCCCAGACCTTCATTGTCTCTTGCTCAACCTTTATTTTGTTCTTCATTTTCCATTTTCTTTCCCTGCCCTATCTTTTCATTTAAAGCATCATCAGAGCATTACTGCCCAAGGTTAACCTCCATTATTCACAAAATCAGACACAAGACAGTACAAACATATCTAATAAGGTCATTGCTTCTTTGTAGGTTCCTGTTATTTAAATACTTTCATGTTAATATTACATGAATAAAAGCACACTGTGGGTGGTTTTCAATGTCTTTAATATAAATGTTTGATGCTTATGTAGAACTATCTAGGAAAAGGGAATTTTACAGCAACACTAATAACACAACATGCTTTTCTTTTGATCTTTCTTCCATCAAAAACGAGTTATTACATTTGTGCAAAGCTGTCAGACTCCCTTTTCATTTATTTATGGTTTTTGTTCTCCATCTGAAAACATGAAACTTCTTCAATTTAGTTTGGCTGTTGTTAATATTTTTTTGTTGCAGCTGCCATGTCATGCCATGTTTTTATTGTTGTCATATGAAGATGAAATAAAATAAAAAAAGAAGTAAAACATTAAACAAATATAGGTCCTGAATATCATTTGAAGGACATTGCAAACACTATAATTGGCATCAATATTAGTCAGAAAAAAACATGATTATCAAAATTTCCACAAAACTATTAAGCATCACAACTCTTTTCATCATATACAATAATAATAAATGTTTCTTGAGCATTAAATCAGCATATTATTTTAAATTTTAATAATATTTCACAATATTACTGTTTTTATTGTATTTTTTTATTATTATTATTAAAATAAACACAGCCCTCGGGAGTATAATAGACAGTTAGGCTCTATAATATTTATAAATCTTACTTTAAAAACTTTAACAAATCTTAATTTTCATATATATTATAATTTTAACTTACGTAACCACCACAGAGAATTATTAAAAATGTATAAAGCATAAAATAAAAAATGAAATAGGCAGTGAAAGTTTGATGTTTTAAGTAAAAAATATATTTAAATAGGTTTGGACCCCCCCAATATAATATATAAAGCTGATGAATAAGTGTATTCATATGTAACATTCCAGTCAAAAAAAACATTTATTAGTTATCATGCATTGCACACTAAACAGTGCAAAATCTATCAAATAATGCAACTAAGATCAAAATCCTGTAAACCCTATGGAGGTAATTCACACAGTTTCCTGAGAATCCCTCAGACACACATAAGCGCACGCACCTGGTTGGCAGGTACAGGTGTAGTTTTGTCCTTCATCTCTCTGTCTGAGGTCAGCACAGGTGCCGTTGTTCTCGCAGGGCTTCAGGTGACATGCGTCAAACTCCTCACAGAAGATCCCAGAATACCCATCATCACACTGGCAGTAAAATGTGTCCTGTGATTCACATTTAAACACACATCATCAAATGTTCACAGAAACTCTGGACAGAAAGCACGCACACTAATCAAAGGTAACTATTATATCAACACATGAAAGCACATAATACTTATTATGATCTGAGGTGATTACCTCAGAGGAGTGGGTGATGCATTTTCCTTTCCCAGAGCATTGTGGGTCACTGTATCCACTGCCGGGCTCCATACAGTTATTGGTTTTTACATTGAGATGCAGCCTCAAGGTGACCTCTGGACCAGAGGGTGCACCAACGTGAAGTACACCTACACGGAGAGAGATAACAAAAAAGCCCATAGTTGTAATAGAGAGTAATGCAATATTTATATATATATTTATTTATTTATTTCCAAAGAAAGTTTGAGTTTAGCCACAAGGGTGGTTGCCAGGGTGTTGCTGTGCAGGTTTGTTTTTAGCTTATTTTATGCTTGGCTATTGTGTTTTACGGAAATAAAACACAAAGTTATTCAAATATAACAAATGCACAATGAACAGTTACTATTTAAAAATGTAAAAGATAAATGATGTGTTTATTTATTTTTTATATAAATAATATTTTCAAATTTACCTTAGGTAGAATTTATTATGATTATTTATTATACTTTAATTACGGAAGTTTTAAGCAGCCATGCATTATAAATTTTTTTCCTTCTTGTTTTCTCATTACAACGGCTTAATTTTCTCTTTATCACAATAATGCAAAAGTTGACTTAGTTTTCTCGTTATCTCGCCAGGACGAATGTTGTTCTCTAAAAAGTTACAAAACTGCCAACAGAATATATACTGAATATAACTGATAAGGTGTCGAGATAACGAGAAAATTAAGACATTATAACGAGAAAACAACTTTTGTCATGTCGAGATAACGAGAAAATTAAGTCTTTATAACTAGAAAACAAGAAGGAAAAAAATGATACTGCATGGACGCTTATAAAACTTCCATACTTTAATAAATGTGAGACCTTATTTATTATATTTATATATGATTTATATTTACATATTATATTTTAAATATATTAGAATATTTTATTGTATAATAAAAGCTTTTTAATAATTTGTTACACACTCAGAGATCAGATGTACTACAACACTAGCCACATTTAAATCTAGACTGAAAACTCAAATGTTTAGCTTGCATTATTGAATGAGCACTGTGTAATGTCTGAACTGATTTCACTGTATTTTATGTATTCACTGTATTTTATGTAAAATCATTTTTTATTTGTAACTGTTTTAAATTCATTTTAAATAAGTCCATTTTTAAATGATTTCTAAAGGTTTAAAATTGCTTGATTTTATTTTTGTATTATTTTTCTTGATGACTATTTTACTTTATTTTATGTAAAACACTTTTAATTAACATTGTGTACCAAATGTGCTATACAAATAAACTTGCCTTGCCTTAGACACACACACGCACATACACACTCTCTCTCTCTCTCTCTCTCTCTCTCTCACACACACACACACACACACACACACACACAGTAATGCCTCAAGGGCAAACATTGTTTGGCTCACAGAATCAGACAGGGTCAAATAAAAGACTCATCAATGTGTCACGAAAAATTCTTAATTGCAAACGAGTTGGAAACAGACATTATATGCACAAGGATGTTTCAAAGGCAAAGTCCCAATTTCAAACAAATAATTTCATATATATACAATATATTACTCCATGTTGCAGGCACATACACACTTACTGATGAAGTAGTTGTGTCCGAATGGCAGGGACTGGTCAGGGAGCACCAGGCCATCTGAACTCTGATGGAACCACATGATTGAACCATCTGCAACAGAGCACTGCTCATAACCGGCCTGACCTACACGCCACAGCACAGCAGAGCCACTCACGTTACCCACCAACCTACAGAGAGAGAGAGAGAGAGATAGAGGGAGAGAGGGAGAGAGAGAGAGAGGGAAAGGGAGAGAGAGAGAGAGAGAGAGAGAGAGAGAGAGAGAGAGATTAATGCTGTAAATGCTCATCAAAATCAGTCGGGTCAGTATGTAAATGAACTGAAGACAGGGAAATGATGTAGCAAACTGTGCAAAGGGAGCATAATGGTTAGGAACGAGATACTTTTTTTTACTTTTATTCTTAAATAAATGTGAGAGCTTAATGCATTTTGCACTCTATTTATGATATTATTTTTTAACATAGTAACATTAATATAAATATATTAATAATTGATTGCATTAAATATTTATTATCATACAGAAATAATATTAAATGTATAATATTCAATAATTTACTATATTAAAGCTTTTTTTAATTAATTCATATGATCACAAATCTATATTTATCTGTTATGTAATCATAAAAGTAGTTATGTAATTATGTACCCCAAAAGTGTGTCTATGGTTTCCATGTATATTTGAATTATATATTCAGTCAAACATATACAATATATAATTGATGAATTATATTTCCACCCGTATGTTGATCACTTTCAGATATTATTTTTATTTTTAAATAATATTTTTATATTCTTATTTTATATTTTGTTTTGCAGTAGCTGAAGGCTAGAAATATCCGTATATATAGAAAGAGAGAGTATACCACAGAGAGTAAAATAAAAACATATTAAAAGCCCACAACTCACTCTTTCTAATATATTTTTCCAAGATAAATAATACACGAGAAAGTTTCTTACTTCACAGCTGTTTCCTCGGCGACCTCCATGGAAACAGTCATCATTCCGGCAGACTCACCTCCTGCAGTACTCACACATTCGGCTTCATCAGTGACCTACAACACACACACACGCAAACACACACACACACACACACACACACGCACACACCACACACACACACACACGCACACACACACACACACACACACACACACACCACACACACACACACACACACACGTTTCTTAAGTCGCTGGGGTATATTTGTTGCAATAACCTGAAATACATTGTATGGGTCAAAATTATTAGATTTTTATTTTATGCCCAAAATTGTTAGGACATTATGTAAAGATCATGATCCATGAAGATATTTTGTGAATTTAAAATATATCAAAACGTAATTTTTGATAAGTAATATGCATTGCTAAGAACTTCATTTGAACAACTTTAACTTTTTTTAAAAATAATTTTCTTAATATGTGAATTTTTGGCATCGTCAGATTCCCGTTTTTCAAATAGTTGTATATCAGCCAAATACTGTCCTATCTAAACAAACCTTACATCAATGGAAAGCGTATTTATTCAGCTGTCAGATGACTAGTTTTGTGGTCCAGGGTCACAAATAAGCTTCTCAGAAGAGCAATCCTGCATTCCAGACCAGATCCAGTCATCATGACACATCACGCTTACACAAACGCACCGTTGATGTATGCAAACGCACACCTGCTCACCTGCTGATCCTCCCACAGTATCTCCACCACTTTTTGACCCAGTTTGGGTTGCCACGACTCCAGGGTGGGCGGAGCTTGAGTGGTGGTGGGGACTGTGGTTGGCTGGAACACTTGAGTGGTGGTCGCAGGTGTGGCGGGTGTGGCAGGCGTGGCATGTTCTGGTACAAGGCTCTCGGCAAGGTCCCAGGTGGACTCGGATAGGTCAAATGTCAAAGTAGGCAGGTCACACCGGACCCCGCTGTAACCCTCACTGCACTCGCACACAAACCCATCCCCTTCACTGTCCTGGCTACAGTTGCCATGGAGACAGGGGCTGCTGGCGCATGGATCTGCAAAAAACTGCACCCAATAAAAACAACACGAATGAGAGATGAAAACTGCATCATATTATCAAACCTTTTAAACTGCTCTAGTCACACAAAAAGGCAGCGGATAATCCAGCTTTCATTTCAGGCAAATATGTATCGACTAATATGTATCACTTGGCCTGAAGAATGAGAACTGAGAGCAATTAATATACTCAGATCACAGATGAGCACCGTTATAAATATGAAAAATAGCAATAGAGCCATCCCGCTCAGCCCGCAGGAACACCTGCAGCAAAATCTACATCACTAATTCCTTTAGCTTACAATTATGTAGTGATATTGATCCAATTATTCTAATTATGCTCAATTTCCTTTGGCAGGGACATGCCTTCTTCCCAAGAGATGAAATAGGACTTATATGTGCCATATTTGTGCATATGTTCATCTGTAAACTATTTATAGTCCATATTATGTGTGTCGGCATTACATAAGTAATCTAAAATAAGATGCTTCTAATGGATAATAGATGATATCAAGGAATAAACAACATACGGTTTGCTTCAGGCAAAATAGCTTGTCCTTATATAATAACAGAAACATGTAGTAATTATTTTAAATTACACATTAAAATGTTCCATCACAGATTACTTAGCTGTAAAATCTACAAACCAAGGTTAATTGGAAAAACATATCTATGGCAAAATGATATTATGTTGCTACTTGCATGTTTTGTGTCACTTTAAAAGTGAATTGTCCAGTTAGCGGGTCTAAAAGGTTAATGCTCTAAAACATTTGCAAATGATGGACCACTTACATTAAACCAGACCCCCAACCTAACCGATAGTGTTAACAAAAGCAAACATGACATTTGCTGACACAATCATGCCATTTTAGCTTACTTTTAGCTGAACTTTTATCATGAATTGTTTTTCACAGGACTTCAAATCATAAATCTAATGCTGTATCATGCAATCAGAAATGCCATACAAATAGAGTAAACATTATGTTATTTTACTGCCACTAGTGTTCATTTCAGCTGGAAATTGCATTGAATTGCATGTACTGTATAGGTATGTTTTTATAGTTTTGCAGAGCTATATAGGTAGCGGCACATTTTTACATGATTCTGCTTTGAAAATCCATCAACTGTAAACAATTAAACCCTTTTAGACTGCAGAACACATGCGACATTATTTCCTTCTTCACATCTGTCCCTCGAGACCCCTTATTAAGCTAATCAGTTTACTGGCAAGTTGATCTGAAGTGCACAAGAGTTATTCTGCTGCACATGTTGAGGGTAACATGTTAGAGACTCTCCTTGATCTCACCAGCCAAAAATTAACCCTTCACAAAAACAAATTCCCCCTTAGACACTGTTGCTATGTCCAGCAAGCCATGACACTATCAGGCCCCACATCATGATCTCACGCAGCGAAAAAAATAATGCATCCATCCATCGATCAAAAAAAGTACTCAACACGGCTCCAGAGGGTTAATAAAGTCCATATTTAAAAATCCATTGAGTAGTGACATGGACGTGCAGAGGAGCAAGCAAACAAAAAATAGCTCATCTATTAGAAGTATAAATCTAGGATTTGTAAAGAAACATGTTGGAGCATTCCGATACAAGCCTAGACAAGACTAATTTTCCTCTGCAAAACAAAGGAAACTTTGCTCCCATTGCTCCTGTAAACAAAACTTGATTCTCACGATACTAGAATATTCTCACCAGCTAGAGATTAAGGTTTTTAAAGCTTTAAATATGGATAATGTTCTTACAAAAACACATCAATTCACTTTAGGAGGCCTTTGTTAACACCCTACAATGAGAACAAGGTAGGACGGCTAAAAAAGCAAGGAGAATTAGTGAGGAAAGGACATGGGTGAGGAAAAGACAGTCAAAGTGTGAAGAAATGGATGAAGCATTTACAGCATTAATCTCTCACAATTCTCAACTCAAGATATCTCTCCAGACCTGCTCTCAACACATCCCTGACATTTGGCTTTTACAGAGAGCCTCCTCTAATGTTGAGAGCTGTAGAGTGGTTTCAACCCAAGACCTCCACCACTGGAGCTGGTGTTAATCTTATAGAGACAATTTTCAATTTTCTTTCATTGTGATTAAAGAAAGTATTTCAAAAACCTTTCAAAAACCCAAAAGGTTAGCTACGCTCCAGCTTGCAGCAAATACCTCCTCCTTCCCTATTTTTAAAGGTCAAATTGCTACCAAATCATGCTGAAATGTCTCTTCGGACTTGAATAACAACTCATGGTTGCAAATTTGAAAAGGGTGAGCTTGTCTTCCTCATTCATAATGTAAATTCAAATAGAAGTAAAGTTTTATGATTGAGTTATGATTTAAAATAATAATAATAATAATTCTGTTAATTTCTATTAAAGCAAAATTTCTAATTAATGCAGATTTTTAAATGTAACACTTTATGTCACGGTGTGGTGCAGGAGAGAAGCATGTATAGAGGAAGATGATGATGCAAAGTCTTTAATAATCCACATAGGGGTAATCCATAGGGAGAAGGCAAAAATACAAATACACATCGACAAGACCTGAAAATCAAGCATTGAACTGAATGCAACGTATAAGATGAACATAAATGAGGGTAATGACAAGACACACATAATTTTTAATGTTTAAAATAGTAAATCAGAAATTATATGTTCAGAAAATTCAAAAGGTATTTTTATGTAGTATTTTTATAGTATAGTATTTTTATGTAAATGTATGTTGCCTTATCAAAAGCTACTCTCGATGCTGCGCTATTTAGAACATTCTTTGTTCGACTGGTTGTTGAACCATGTGTGTAAAACACGCCAAAGTTTGGCTTAAATAACCTTGGTTAGGTGGTCACTTGATGTAAATAGGCCTGAACCTGAAACATCCTTTTGTCTTCTGTCTTCAAGGACTGCATTGTTGTGTGTGTGAGAGCATGTGTTAAACGCTGCGTGGCATTAAAAAAACAAACAGGGATGAAATAAAAAGTTACTTAAAAAGAAGACCAAGCAGGAAGTGAATTAGTAAAAAAAATTAAAAATAAAAACTACAGCAGATCTTGAGAGGAGTTGTTTGCTTCCTTGCCAGAGGCTGCTCTGCTCTCTAAAGACGATCTCCATGTTTTCTGCTTTGAGTGTTTGGGGGAAGAGCATGCTGTCCTCGGGCTCGAGGGAGAATGCGAACACTGTGATCTCCTCTCTATCAAAGTGCTTTGCGCTCAGAAAGATTGTGGGGATCGTGTGTCAATCTGGCTGAGGCGCGTGAGATGGACCCGCCTCTTTCTTTTGCGCTCTCACCGGATCAGGAGGTCATTCCATCCACTTCTCAAGCGTGATCCAGTGCTTCTTCTGAGTGGGCAGAGGAGACTTCAACTCTTGCTTCTGCCGAGATGCAGTGTGCCAACTCAAATAGCTCCTCTCTTGGTGCGTATGAAGAGCTACTCAAGGTGGTTACCTGGGCATTCGAGTGGTTACATCTAGATTGACTGAAGGAGCAAGAGACCGCCAAATGCTCTATGCTTGATGACAGGTTTCTGTCGGGTGGCCGGGGGGCCCTTTCTTCAGTGACCTCCATAACATGGTAAATCGTTCATGGAATAAACCATATTCGGCCTCTGTATTTGTGCCATCGACATCGATCTACTCGACTATTGTTGATGCGAAAGTGCAGGGCTATATGATGATGACCCAGATTGAAGAGATACTCGTGGGCTATCTCTCTCCTGGTAGCTCACCATCACTAAAGAAAACAACTCTCCCCGACAAGCCATGCAGAGAAACATCTTCAATGCTGGGTAAATCCTTTCAAGCAGGGGGTCTGATGCTGCAATCATACCAGGCTGACCTGCTGAAAGACTTTAGCACTCGTCAATTGAGGCATTTTTAGAACTTCGCCAGGCCACAGATCTGTCTCTCCGTGTGACCTGTGCCATCGGCCGTTTTATGGCTGCCATGGTTTCCATGAAGAGACATCTGTGGCTCAACATCACGGGCATCAAGGACAAAGACCACCCTTTCCTCATTGATACCCCCATCTCACAGGCCTATTTGGCGACACTGTCAAGACCGTCACCACTAGGTTATGAGGAAGCGTTTGTGAGATTTCTGCCCCGCTGTGCTCAAGAGTCAGGGCCATTGGCCACCTGGTCCCGACCAGGTTTGGCTCCTTTGAGGAGTGAAGCACAAAAAAAGAGTGTGGTGAGCCAAGCAGCGCCCCAGTCTCTATGCTCTAGCATCCCCCCAACAAAATGAACAGTCAAAATGAATGCCCCTTTTGGAGAAGCTGGCAGTGTGGAAGCTACTGCCAAAAATCTCTCCTTGGGTTCAAAAGACTCTAGAGAGAGGCTACAGGATTCAGTTTGCATATTGTCCTCCGCGTTTCAACAGTGTGATCTCCAATTCCGTGAAACCAGAACATGCTCATCTGTTGACACATGAATTGCAGACTCTGCTTGTCAAAGGGGCCATAGAACATGTTCCCCTTCCAGACAGTCAGTATTTATTGCTTCCCAAGAAAGATGGGGGGCTGCATCCAATTTTATATCTTCATGGGTTGAACCGCTACCCCAGAACACACAACTACAAGAAGCTAACAATCAAGATGAGGAGAATTTGTTTGTGACAATCAATCTGAAGGACACATATTTTCATATAGAAATATTGCAACAACACAGGAAGTTCCTGAGGTTCGCTTTCGGGGGTGAAGCTTACCAGTATTTGGTTCTTCTGTTCAGCCTAGCCTTGTTAACCCACACATACACAAAATGCATGGATGCAGCTCTGGCTCCTCTATGACTCCACTTCATCCGCATTTTAAATTACATAGACAACTGGCTGATTCTGGTTCAGTTTCAAGAGCTTGCAATTCGACATCGGGATGTCGTCCTAGCTCATCTCGAATCTCTTGGGCTGAGACTCAACTCAAAGAAAAACATTTGCTCTCCTGCTCAGAGTACAATGTATTTTGGGGTGGTATGAGATTCCAACTGTACAAGTTGAATCCATTCTAACTACCCCAAAGAACATCAAGCTAGGCCAGAAAGTCACTGTTCATCACTTTCAGAGAGTTCTAGGTCTCATGGCAGCTGCATCCACGGTGATACCTTTGGGGTTCCTGCACATGAGATTGTTTCAGTTGTGGCTCAGAGCCAGGGGATTTAATCCAAGGTCCAATCCCCAGAGGCAAATAGATTTGTTCACACCCCGGTTTCTGACTTTGGGTCCCACTCTAGGTCCATGCTGTCATCGCAAGATGCTAACGACAGACGATTCATCCCCGGCCCGAGCTCTAGAACCTCCATGTCTGGCCCCTGAGGGGGACCAACTAAGAGATGCAGGCCTTCCAGCTAATGTAAAAGAGACTATTCTAAGTGCTAGGGCTCCCTCCACTAAAAGAACTTATGCACTCAGATGCCATGTTTTCGAGGGCTGATGCATGACACACCATGTAAACCCAGCTAACTACCAAATCCTCAGGCACATGCCCTAGTACTATCAGAACCTACGTGGTCGCTATTTTGGCTTGCAATATTTTGACTGACAGGGTTTTTGTGGGAAAGCACACTCTAGTCGCATGCTTCATTTGTGGATCTAAGCTGTTGAGGCCGCCCACTAGAGCTACGGTAACCTTCATGGGATTTAGCTGTAGTGCGCTAGGGGCTGGCTGGCAGCCCTTTCGAACCATTAGAAACAGTGCCTGCCAGGCTTCTGACTCTAAAGATGTTTTTCTTATGGCCATTACTTCTATAAAAGAATATTGGGGATTTACAGGCTTTGTCAGTCCTGCCATCCTATTTAGATTTTGCCCCTGGGCGTGTCAAAGTTATTTTGCATCCTCACCCTAATTATCTTCTGAAAGTTCCTTTCTCGACCATACATTTGATTGTTCTCGAAGCCTTCTGTCCTCTGCCATTCATGACACAGGAGCAGGAAAGACTTCACTTACTGTGTCCAGTACGTACTCTTCAGATTTACGTCCACCACACTTGCCAGTGGCATAAGTCGGAGTAGCTTTTTTTATGCCATGGGAGCCACAACCGGTGAGTGGCTTCGCCTCTAGGTGTTCGGGCCCATTCAACCAGGGGGTTGCATCTTTAACCCTCTGGAGTCGATTCATGCGTATACTAGTTATGAAGCATTTTCTCCTGATAACCTTGAAAATAACTTAAATTACACTTTCAGTTTTGATCGTACAGATAAGAGCAATACATAAATCGAATCTGTAAAGGGTCTACTTTTTTATATAGACATAATCACAACAAAACTTTGTACATTTATAAAATAAAGATAACAAAGAAGGTGTGCTGTTCGCAGCATTTGGCCTATTTACAACCTATTTATACCTATTTATAACCTTCAGGTGTTCGCAATCGAATGGCATCACCTAATTGGGGTTATTTAAGCCAAACTTTGGCGTGTTTGACACACACACACATTATATATATATATATATATATTATCTATCTATCTATCTATATTTATCTTTTCACTTAGATTACTGTAAAAAAATTGTTTATTATAAATTAAGTTTAGGACATTTTTACACCTTCGAGTAGGGAAGCAAGCACAGGCAGGGGTGCCGGGAGTATGTCTCTGCGACGCAGCGTCTCGTTCCCTCGAGGAACTAGGGTTACATACGTAACCTAGGGACGTTCCTCTTTGGGAACTCGAGCTGCGTCGAGCGCTTTTGGGGAACGATGTGCCAACGCTACCAGACTACCAAACCCCTGCCTAGTGTGTATCCAAAGAGCACAGCTAAGGTGAGAGAACAGAAGAGCCAGGAGCGGCTTGCGTATCAAGATTGTAAAATCTGGCGAATGTAGAGGGCGTGGACCACCCCGCAGCGTTGCAGATGTCCAAGAGGGACACACCTGCTAGAAAGGCCTTAGAGGCAGCCATACTCCGTGTAGAGTGAGCCTTGGCTCCCAAAGAAAGGGGAAGACCAGAGGACTCATAGAACTCGTTGATAGCCTCGACTATCCAACGACTAAGGGTCTGCTTGGAGGCAGGGGAACCCTTTTTAGGAGGACCGTAGCAAACAAGCAATTGGTCAGGTTTTCTCCACAGCAGCTCTGTGGATGTATGCGTCCAGTCCTCGAACTGGACACATACAATTTAGCTTCCCCTGGTCTGGCTCCCGAAAGGGAGGAGGACAGAAGGCCTGCAGTACTATGGGTTGTGGCGTAACAGAAGGAACTTTAGGAATGTAACCCGCTCGAGGGTATAAAAATGCTTTGGCCATACCAGGGGCAAAGTCTAAGTAGGTAGGGCCACCGAGGGGGCCTGCCAGTAATATTCATGAATCGGCTCAAATCGAGCTTTACAAGGAGCCTCTAACACCACAGCCAAGTCCCAGGGGGGAACACAGGACCATACTGGAGGTCTCAGCCTCAGCGCACCGTGGAGGAAACGTGTAACTAGGGGGTGTCTACCCACTGACTGACCGTTGAAAGGGACGTGGTAAGCAGCTATGGCCGCCACGTACACCTTTAAGGTGGAGTGAGTTAACCCCGCAGAGAGCCTAGCTTGGAGAAACTCCAGAACTGTACCAACTGGGCAGTTAACAGGGTCAAGCTGGCAGTCTCTGCACCATGAGGAGAAGGGTTTCAACCTCAGGGCGTATAGTTTCCTCGTAGAGGGAGCTCTGGATTGGAGTGTGGGGGTCTCAACAACCTTGGTTGGGAGACCGGAAGCTATGAGCTGTGCCCCCTCAGGGGCTACACAGACAACTTCCACAACTCCGGGCGAGGGTGAATATTTTGCCCTACGCCTGAGAGAGCAGATCTGTCCTGACCGGAATCACCCATGGAGAGACGTCGAGGAGAGAGATCAGATCTGCGAGCCATACTGGGCCCGCCCAGAACGGGGCTACTAATAGAAGACGGACCCCATCCCGGCATACTCTCGCCAGAACTCCCGGGAGCAGAGCGATAGGGGGAAAAGCATACAGACGAAGCCTCGGCCAGGTCTGTACCATAGCGTCCAGTCACAGAGGAGCTGGATGAACTAGAGAGAAACAGAGGGGACATTGCGATATCTCTTGAGTCGCAAAGAGGCCCAAAAAACTCTCCATATCTACTTCACCACCTTGGAGTGAAGCCCCCGGGTCTCGGCCCCTGTCTCGACAGTATGTCTTCTCCCACAGTCAATCTCCCAGGAATATACACTGCTCCGAACGTGAGGAGTTTGTCCTGGGACCACAGAAGGATCTGGTGTGCCAGCTTGTACAAGGGGCACGAATGCCGATCTCTCTGGTGACTGATATAAGAGATTGCCAATGTGTTGTCGGGGCACACCAACACATGGTGACCTCTCAGGTCTGGGAGGAAGTATTTCAATGCTCGATGCACAGCTAGCATCTTTAGACAACTGGTATGCCATGTCAGATGGCGACCGCTCCACAGACCGCGGGCAGGGTGGCCACTCATGACCGCACCCCAACCGGTGAGGGACGCGTGCGTCTGTTGCTAGCGTTACACAGCGACCAAGAGCTCCCAACACCGGGCCCTTATTCAAGAACCAAGGTTTCTTCAATATGTCTAAGGCACGAAGGCATCGCTGCGTGACTTGAATAGTTCGGAAAAGATTTCCCCTCGGGGAAAACCCCTTGGTCTTGAGCCACCACTGTAGGGGCCTCATGTGCAGGAGGCCAAAAGGTATCATGTTGGACGCAGCTGCCATGAGCCCTAACAGTCTCTGAAACTGCTTTACAGTGAGTGACTGGCCTTCTTTGACTCTCTTGACTGATGTGAGGATCGACTCGATCCGAGCAGGAGACATACGTGCCTGCATCATGGCCGAATCCAATAATACGCCTAGATAGGTGGTTCTCTGAACTGGAGAAAGTACACTCTTCTTGGCATTCAGTCTCAAACCCCGCTCCCCCATATGGGCGAGAACGACATCTCGATGTCGAACCGCCATCTGCTCTGATTGAGCTAGAATCAACCAATCGTCGATATAATTTAGAATGCGGATGCACTGCATACGGAGCGATACAAGAGCCGCTACACGTTTCGTGACCGTGCGGGGTGAGAGTGCAAGGCTGAAGGGAAGTACTCGATATTGGTAGGCTTTGCACCCGAAAGCGAACCTCAGAGACTTCCTGTGTTGTGGAAGGATGGTTATTTGGAAGTATGCGTCTTTGAGATGTGTTGCGACAAACCAGTCCTCGGATCTGATTTGAGCTACATCCTGTTTGACAGTGAGCATTTTGAACTTCAGTGACATAACTGAGAGGTTTAGATGATGATGTAAGTCTAAGATCGGACGCAACCCCCCCATCCTTCTTTGGAACTATGAAATACTGGCTGTAAAACCCGGATTCCCTGTCTAGAGGAGGGACCGAGGTGGTCCCTCCTCTAGACAGGGAATCCGGGTTTTACAGATAAATTATAAATTTTTACTCGATAAATTATATCGAGGTGACGGCCGCCTTCCTTAATAGGGTATTCATTTCTTGTTCCATCACCAGAGCCTGCTGGGGGCCGACTACTGTCGGTGTAACCCCATTGAATGTCGGCGGTGGATGGCCGAACTGAATGCGATAGCCTCTTTCTACCGTGTGCAGGACCCATTGAGATACATTTGGCAGTAGTTTTCACGCTGCTAACTGATGTACTAAGGGAATCAGTCCCTCGAGACTGACCTCTGGTGTAAGAGGCCCCTGAAGGGGCGGCGAGCGTCTCAGCTCCGCTACGCTCACGGGCGGAAATAACTGAGAGCAGTACTCGCTGGAAGCGGCTGCACCCTGAAACTCTGGCAGGGTTGGCAGACCCACCTCCCTAGGGCACTGAGGTGAGACGGGCACCGTATAATGAGGTGGACACCGCTCTACCCCAGTAGGGGCCGCCCTCTGTAGTCGTGACTGAAATGCATCATGACTTCCTGGCCGTGGACCTCCCAGCCTGACATCAGATGGGGATTAGGCTGAGAAGTCGCCAGCCCAGAGCGTTGCTCTGTCTGTACATGAAGGGGCTGCTCCCGCCCAGCAGTCCCTCCAGTACATCTAACTTCACATGTTCAATAACTGTCATTATATTCCTCAGAATTTAATGCAATCAAACAATCAGACAAGTAAACACGGTCTGGATTGTGTTACAATTCACATTGAAGTGATATGTTGAACTTCTTGAAGTTAGATAACAGTCATTAGATTCCTCAGAATCTAATGAAATTCAGCAATCAGACAAGTAAACATGGTCTAGAGATAAAGTACACATTGAAGTGCTGACTTCTCAAAGTCATTATATTTCTTAGAATTTTTAAACAATCAAACAATCAGACAAGTAAACACGGTCTGGATTGTGATACAATACACATTGAAGTGATATATTAACTTCTCAGTTATTAAATTTCTTAGAATTTAATGAATTCAAAAAAATCAGACAAATAAACACGGTCTAGATTGTGACAAGGTACACATTGAAGTGATAGAACTAACTCCTCCTTTTTTAAATGGAGTTTAAACAACCAGACAAGCGGTCGGGTATGGAAAATTCACATCAAAACTGAAAATGATGTAATACACGCGTTGCCTCGACATCGCGCGAATAATTAGTCACACAAACAATATTAATCGGATACTAAAATAGCTGCTCGTATAATGTTAGGCATAACACTGTTTATTGTATATGCTTATGCAACTTTATGTTTGTACAACTAAAAGCTCGCCGGCCTCCGTATCAATCTCCTCCGAGAAAGAAAGGCGGAGCGTCAAGCCCGATGCTCGGGGGGGAAGAACCGAAGCTCGGGCTTCCGAACCCCGGAACCGGGCAGATCTGATCGGTAAGGTAGGAGATAAGGACGTGCCCGTCTCCATTCCCTCCAACAGATCGATCTGCGAGCCCAACGAACGCCTCGGCGAAAACGGGAACGGTATCGCGAGGAACGCTGGCGAAGGCTCCCTCCTCGAAGAGAGCTCTCCGGGATCGAAGCGTACACAACGGCCGGGCAGTCGGCTCCCTCGAGAGCTGACTCAGCGTGCTTCAATCCCAGGCAAACCACGCATAGACTGCTTGTATCCCCACCCGTGATGTACCTGGGCAGGGAGGAACAAACAATCCATAGCGCGATCTGGAATCGCCCTTCAACTGTCGTGTCTTTGCTTTGCTCTTAGGCATTATGTTGTTTATTGGGACAGACAACAATAAATAAGACTCACAAGACAGACTTTAGACATGCACACACAGAGCGCTTGCTGAAAGACGCGAAGCTGAAGTCAGCTGTGTGGCAGGTGCCTTAATAGCTTCCTGGTCGCTGCGTCACCCCGCCCGTGACACCACGCTCTTCCATTGGACTGATTGCACACGATATTCAGAGGCAGCTCGATATTCGACGCAGCTCGAGTTCCCGAAGAGGAACCAAAGTTTTCAAAGCAGTGTAATCACAAAAATATCTTTAAATATCAGGTTTGGATCTCATTTGATCCTAGGTCTGTGTACACATGTGACACTTTTGTCGTTGTTCATGCAGGTAATTCTGTATTTGTGCCATTCCTGTTGACCTGGACAACATGGTACTTTCTCAAAAGCATAGTCACAAATCCACTCTAAAAGAACAATTTGTGCACATATTTGTGGAAAGAGCACAGAAGGAACAAAAATTTTCTAACACACATACATATACTTGAAAACCCACTGCTATCTGACTATACATAGAGAAAGTGAGAGAGAGTGTGTGTGACAGTTCATCCCTCACCTTTCATTTATATAATGATTATGAATTAATGAATTCCCCATTTTTCTTTGAGAAAACGAAGAGTTTTCATTTATGAAAGTGTCTTTCAAGAAATGTTCGCACTCATACAGTATGAATATCATCAAAGGCCAGGTATGAAATGGAAATGAAAGTGTGATTGGCTCATAGCCACTAAACATCAGAGGATGGCCTGAATGAATACTAACCAGCCTGCAGACAGAGGACACAGTAAATAGAGAAAAACAAATACTTGGAGTTGCATCAGAAAAACATTGTTTACAGCAGCGTGGGCCAAAAAGTATTCATGTTTACTTGCGTTAAAGGTTATTAGTTCTCATTAGTGCTATCTGATGCAGAAGTGGAAACATTTTTATCTGGGGATTTAATGCAGAATAAAATTTTATTCAATGTCATGGCTACATAATAACATACGTACATGCACTTAAAGCCAGAGATCACTGGCAGTGACATTTATTAATGCAGCACGTTCTGAAAGGGAGCTACCAATTATCCAGCTAAATAGCCATATTAGTGTAGAAGAGCTGCTGAAATACAGATTATTTGGAAAAATTGACTTATTTGTGTTTCTACACGAGGCAAGACTAAATAGGCAAGATCAGAGTTCCCGGTTTAACATCATTATAGAAAAAAAGCCACTTTTCCTGAAGCTCTTAGAATGTGAAGTTCATCGACTGGTACTGTATGTTTGTTGGATCTACACCGAATTCTGTTGAATTAGACTTGGCATTCGTTTAATAGGATTTTTCTGGAAACTACTCATGTTTAACAATTGGATAAAATGATTCTATGTAAATGTGACACTAGGAAGTGAGAAGCAAGAGAATGAAGTTAAAGCGATTGTTTACCTGAAATGAAAAGCTTTACAGTTGTACACATTTTTTTCTTGCAATTGCGAGTTTACATCTTGACATCTTGACATTTCTGTATGAGTTTTATTGACTTTAAATGGAAAAGAGCAGCGTGGACATTAATATCTGGTGAATATCTCCCTTTTTGTTTGACAAAAGAAATAAAGTCTTGCAGGTTTGTACCAACATTTATATCCTCCATATTTATTGCTCTTTCCGCTCTATGTTCTCCTGAATGTCCGGCTCTATCGACCTCACTGAGCATTTGATGTCCTCCAAAATATCCATCTATCCTTTCACCCCTTCAATTCTCATTTTATTTATTTATTCTACCCTTAAATCCCTACTTTAATTAGGCAGACAAGTCTACATACAGCTCATGTACCTATATTTGAATCTTTTCAAAGATGAAAGCTTTGGAGAAACAATGGTCAGTCAAGCTCATCTCGTTAATATTAATGAATTCTCCATGGCTGCTTAACAAGCTGGAATCAAAGCCAAAAGACCAAAGAGGAGAAAAGAAAAACACGACGACCCTTAAAATAAGCATCCCTGATGATACTGTATGGCCAGAAAACAGATCTACGGTTGTATGCATCCTGTTTCTGTAATAAATAAGTGACTGTGCACATCCAAAAACACATAAATCCTTGTTCTTGTCCTTTTAAACACAAGTTCTCAGAAAGGACAGACAGGTGACTCATACACAATCACTTTACGTCAGATGCTGGTTAAGAGGTTAAGGGCAGCTTCTCAAGGGCAAAATGGCAATCTCTTCCTCTGTGTTTCCAAAAAGTAATTTCATAAAAAGTCTCAAATATGTAATTCTACTACATTGTATACATCCAGTCACCTCAGCAGCAGGTTAATGCAGTTTGGAAAAATGGCTGTCTCCAGCCTGCAGCCTTGCCTGGGGAAATGAAACTCAGAGTGACATCACAATGACTGCAAACCTCTATGACCAATCGTGGTGAATCTTGTCAGTGCATAAACCAATCATGCAGCAGCATCCTTTCTGGCTGCATCAGGGGAGATGTAAATGAGCAGTATGACGTTACAGGACAGAGGTTTAGATGCAAGCTTTAAATAAGGTTGAGGAAAGGACAGGTCTCGCCATGCAGAAAGATACATCTTCACACTTGAGAGTTGACGAAGACGAGAACGGCACGCAAACACCAATGAGATGCAACTGCACACAATTTCATAACTTCATGAGTGCCACCTGTTGTCCAGTGAATATGCATGCGTACACAGTGAGACGGCACTTCTGTGGATCTGTTCTGAATCCAGCAAAGCTTTGGTGTGATTTAGGTCCGAAGCCCTAATTGAGTTAAGCTGTGCAACTCACATTCAGGCTTTGTTCCCATTAGCGTTTTAACACTGATGTGTGTGTACAGCCAATAAACAACAAATCTGAGAATAATACCTTAAAACAAAGGCCGTCACCCTTTCCCTGTGAGCATTTAACCTCATCTATGAGCATGAACTGCAAAATATTGTTTTTGTAAAGAATTTGAATTAGATTTATTTTTCAAGTTAAAATAATTTTAAGAATAAAATAATATTAAGTTTTTTATATATATTTTATCTATCGATAGAGAGAGAGAGAAAGAGAGAGAGAATGTATTTATCTTCATATATGTATATATATATATATATATATATATATATATATATATATATATATATATATATATATATATGTATGTATGTGTATATATATATATATATATATATATATATATATATATATATAAACTTCATTAAAACAAGTATATTATTACAGCATACTGTTACAAGTTACATTTTCTTTATAATCCAATACAAGTTTAATTTACTTCATAATAATAATAATAATAATAATAAATATAGGGATTTAAAATATCTTATTGATTTTTTTTAAATATAAAACTAAGTAATTTATATATATATATATATATATATATATATATATATATATATATATATATATATATATATATATATATATATATATATATATATTATTCTTTCAAAAAGAGGAATCTTACCCAATATGATAATTTAAAAATATATTGTCTGAAAACAAATCTGCAAGTAAATCATTTTTATTATGTTTAGTATTATCTTAACATAAATATTTACTGTTTAAATAGTATAGATTTTTCCTGGAAAACAAGGAATATATTAAGTGAGTGTTTTTATTTATTTATTTAGATACTGATTTGACCATCACTGCACCACAATGCACCTGACTAGAGGTTCAAACAAAGCTTGCATCACCCATCACAGGAAGCCTCAGTGTCCCATAGTGATTTGTTATAAAACAGAACACATGCAAGGAGGTCAACGCTGCATACTAGCAAAATGAATAAAAAAGTGACATACGGAGAATTATTTTTGCTTCCTTTATAAATACACCGTAGATCATATCTAACTGCAAGACATACATTCATGCTACGATCTTTTCCTCTTAAATACTTGCTCACACACAGTCAGAGCCACCTTTCCTCTTCTTCTATCTGTTGCCACAGCAACGCAGCACTCTCCTTCACATCTTACCAACAGCACATGAGCTAATACAGATCTTTGGCAGAAACATGATTATGATTGTTTATTCACACCAGCACATCTCACACAATATGCCCAGTCTCCAAAGAAGCGCAATGGATTCGCTCACAACCACGCATGATCTCACCTCACAGTTCTGTCCCGTGAAGCCCTGGCCGCAGATGCACGTATAAGCCCAGAAGTCAGCCTGCATCTGTGTGCTCGGACTCTCCTCCATCTCTCCCACACGACTACAGATGCCCCCATTCAGGCAAGGTCTGCCCTCGCAGGGGTCCGGAGGCCCGCTGGGGGCCTCAGTAGGGACGAGGCTCGATGTCAGAGGTGTCCCGATTCCATCTCTCACTCTGAGGACGAGGAGGAGAGGAATAATGTAGCCCTGCATGAGAGCGGCAGGATTTTGTTCTCTTTGCTCCTGCTTTGGATATGCTGGTGTGAGAGCAGAACAGTGGATTACAGTCGTTCGTTTGCAGCTGTGTGTGTGAGAGAGAGATAGAGAGAGAGATAGAGGCGGTTTGCTGGACTGGAAGGTCTGAGTGTATTTGAGGATGGGAGAGAGAGAGGAGTGGAGGGGAGTGACAGCAGGTGACGACACATGCTCCTCCTCTCTCTCTCAGTGTGTTTCTGCTGTGTCAGTGGAGCTGAAGCTCTGCAACAACAGTCAGACACCTACACATTACATGTCTCATCACTGATCATTTCTCACTGGATTCTCAATAATTATCTCCATCTCATGGCTGATAACAATAAACGGCATATATTAAAACTCTACATTATCTTGATGGTTACACTTGAGGGCAGATTAAGGAGCACATGTTCTCTATTAAAAAAAGAGTTTTCCCTCAATAAACTCCAAATTCTCTGCTCTGTAAGGTAGTTGTTAGGTGTTAAGCAGGGTCAAGGGATCTAGAATATGGAATAAAAAAAAAAAAAAAACTACTACTAAAGCATTTACCATTCTTAGTTACGGTTCATTTTATTGTTATTATTTGCTGGACCTAATGTAACAAACTAAAAATTAACAGTTTAACAATGTTAACAAAGATTAATAAATACTGTAACAAATTGTTAGTTAACATTAGATAATGCATTCAATAATGTTAACTATTGGGACCTTATTTTATGGTGTTACCATTTTGTCTAAATATATTTAAAATAAAACATTAAAAACTAAAATCAATCATTTTACAGATTTTATAGGTGTGCTAAACAGGATCAGCAGAGTCGTTGGAGAATCGCAGGAAGATACAACAGGCAAGTCTTTCTTTGGGAGTATCACTCAGGGAGTCCAGAACAGTCCAATGATGTGAACGGTAGACCAGACAGTGAATAACTGGGAAGAGTGTGCATATGAAGCGCGACTTGATTGGTGAAAATAGGTGCGGGTAATCAGTACTCAGGTGACCGAATTTGGGTAATTGTCCTGGATGGTGACTGGAGTGACAGGGATTCATCACAGACATTACCCCCTCCCCCAGCGGCATCTCCTGACGCCCTCAAACAGTGAAGGGGCAGCCACAGCCTCTGGGTGTGGGACAATTGGTTAGTGTGGTGGAAATCTTCTTGCAGCAAAAGGTCCAGAATGTTGTCTCTGGCCACCCAAGAACGTTCCTCAGGTCCGTAACCATCCCAGCCGGTCAAGTATTCTAGTTGACTGCCTCATCGCCGCGAGTTCAGGATGTCTTGGACCAGGTTGATAGACGGTTGTTCCAGGATTTCTGGAGGAAGAGGTTCGTGAGATTCGGTGGGACCTGGGGCAGAGGGAGAGTGAGGTTTAAGAAGATAAACATTGAAAGCAGGGTGAATTCTGTACCTGGATGGGAGTTTGAGTTCGTAGGAGACCTTGTTGATCTACCTCTGTATTGGAAACGGACCAATGTATTGGGGACTCAGCTTCTTACAGGCTGGGGGAGGAGCAGATCTCGGGTGGACAGCCATACTTGATCTCCTGGATAATATGTTGGAGTGGAAGTACGGCGAGCATCTGCAAATGTCTTCTGGCTCCACACTACATGTTGGAGTTGGATGTGAGCGAAGTCCCACACTCTCTCACTCACCCTGAACCAGTGATCTACAGCTGGAACCTCTGACAGCTCTCCTGTCCAGGGGATGAGTGGCAGCTGATAGCAGAGTATGCACTGGAATGGCGTGAGGCTGGTGGTGTTTGGTCACAGGGAATTATGTGCATACTCGGCCCAAGGGAGGTAGCGGCCTCATCTCTGTTGGTCATTGTGACAATATGCCCGGTGGTAATGTCCGAGTTCCTGGATCTTCCACTCAATCTGGCCATTTGTGGGAAATTAATTGGGGCCCTCTGTCAGAGACATCTATGGAATTCCAAAATTTCTGAAGACATGTGTGAATAGATTCTAGCAGTTTGGAGAGTGCTTGGTAATCCTTTGAGGGTATTGAGTTGGAGGCCTTAGAAAAATGGACTACAACTACCAGGACACAGGTATTCCCTTCAGAGTTAGGAAATTCAGTCACAAAATCAACTCCAATGTGGGACAGGATCGTTGTCGGATCGGTAGGGGCATGAGCTTGCCTACTTGGTGATGTCGAGGTGTTTTAGGCATGGTGCAGATGAGCAACTGAGGACATACCTGATGACATCACAGAACATACTAGGCCACTAGTAACTAGCTTGGAGGAGCAAGAGGATCTGTTGGCTGCCTGGATGTCCAGAGCCCTGTACATTGTGAACTGAGCCCAGAAAGGACTGACATTGGGAAGTGGGCACATATATTTTCCCCCTCTGGGCCTCCCAGCAGAGCAGGTTCGGTGAAAGTGGTGGCCCGGATGTTGTCATCCATGTTCCACTGAATGGGGCTAACGATCAGGGCTGGAGGGAGAATGGGTTCTGTATCAGTTAGTAAGTCAGGGGTATGCATGTGTGAGAGGGCATCAACCTTTCTGTTATGATTTCCTGGATCGTTAACTGGAACTTAATGAAGAACAAAGCCCAGTAAGCTTGATAGGGGTTGAACCTTTTGGTGTCTCTGAGGTACTGGAGATTCTTGTGATCATTGATTATGGTAAAAGAATGATTAGCTCCCTCCAGCCAATGACGCCACTCTTCCTTGGCGAGTTTATTTTCCAGTAGTTCTTGGTTGCCAATATCGTAGTTCTGCTCCGCTGTGGTAAGTTTCTTAGAGTAGTAAGAGCAAGGCTGGAGATGAGGAGGCTCACCATGTGCCGAGACAGCACGAGCTTGACACCGGTGGTGGAGGCATCCACTTTCACCATTAAGGGTACATTCGGGTCAGGATGGTGCAAGATTGGGGCCGTCCTTAAAGCTCACTTTAGTTTCTTGAAGGCTTTGTGGGCTCTGGTGGTCCAGCACAGAGTCTTGGGATTTTCTCGGAGCATGGAAGTTAACATGGCTTTGAGGAGACTGAAATCCTTGATAAATCGAATATATTTAGAAAATTATAGAAATCTCTGGAGCTGTTTCACAGACTGGGGAAGGGGCAACTCCTTGACTGCATCTACCTTCCCCAGGTCCATCTAAATCCCATCCTGGCTGACGATGTATCCTAGGAACTGCATGGTGGGGTCACAGGGTCACAATCACAAAGCAGTGGAGAAACTCCTGAAACACCTCGTTCATGAACCCCTGTAAGACAGACTGGGCATTGGCTAGCCCATACACCATGACAAGGAAGTCATAATGGCCAGATGGTGTGATGAAGACCATCTTCCACTCACCGCCTTCTCAGATTCGAACAAGGTTGTATGCACTACAGGGGTCCAGCTTGGAGAATATGCAGGCCCCATTGAGTTCCTTGAAGGCTGTCAGGACCAGAGGAAGGAAATAAAGAAACTTTACCATCTGGGAGTTCAGAGCTCTATAGTCAATGCTTTTCCGTAAGCCTCCTGTTTCTTCTTGCTCATGAAGAAGCTTAAAGCCACTGGGGAGGTGGAAGGTCGGATGTATCCTTGGTTGAGAGACTCCTTGATGTATTCCTCCATAGATAAACTCTACCCTTGGTGAGTCGATGGCACAGTTCCATGAGGTGGAATTTGAGTGGCTGCCTGCTTACTGAAAACATCCTGGAATGCTCTATAATCAGCTGGGACAGTGACCTGCTCTTGAGGCTCAAGGCATTTAATGAGGGTCGATGCATCTTGAACTGAACTGGGTCTTAGGAGTGGAGTAGGCAGAGACATGAGACTGTTACGATGACAGTGCTCGCTCCAAGCAAGTTATCTCACACCAGTCCTATCTGATCTCTGGAGAATGGAGAACCAGCCAGGGGTGTCCCAGAATGATGTCAACTGTGGGTCCCTCCAGTACCAAAAGGTGATGAAAGTGAAAGTCGTGATATTTGCCAAGTATGGTAACCCATACTCAGAATTGGTGCTCTGCATATAACCCATCCAAGAGCACACACACAGCAGTGAGAAGTGAACACACCTTGAACACACACCCAGAGCAGTGGGCAGCTATATATCCAGCACCCAGGGAGCAACTGGGGGTTCAGTGCCTTGCCCAAGGGCACTTCAGCCGTGGGTATTGAGGGTGGAAGAGAGCGCTGTTTATTCACTCCCTCCCACCCACAACTCCTGCCATCACCAAGAATCAAACCGGTGACTTTCTGGTAACTAGTCCAGCTCTCTAACCATTAGGCCACAGCGGCCCCAGGTGACATCCTCCTTGAGGAAATTACCAATTCTGAGCTTCAGTAGTGGTGCTCTGAACTTCACCAACCCACTTTCGTAACGGTTTCCGGGGGCAGATGAAGACGACTTCATAGGTTCTGGGATATGAAATTGCCCAAGTCGACGACGGCAGGGACTGTAATGGAAAAGACGGGGGTAAGTAGTTGAACTGACAGTGTTGAAAGAGAGGAAATTACTGGGTCTATTTGAATCAATTTGCATCGGCACTGGTACTGGTCTTCCCACAGGTCATGATTCCCACAGGGCATGACAAACAGGACGGCTTCAGTGACTGGATCATATATAGTTATTTGGGCTTGAGTATGGGGATCCAACCCCTGCCGGCAGTGTTGGGCAGTAGCGTCGCTACAAGCAGTGAAGCTACTAGTTTAACTACATTTCTCAGTAGCTTGGTCGTAGCCTCGCTGCTTTGTGAATCAAATAGCTTTTCAGTAGCGAAGCTCTTTTTTTTACCAAGTAGTGCGGTAGCTTCCACACAAGCTACATTTTCACAAGCATTTCTGAAGCTCAAACTCAAATCGGGAAATACAACTGCTAAGATCGCTGATCCTGGATCAGTAGTGACGCGACAGCGCTACTTCATCTTGTTCATGTTTACGGTGGATAGCAACCAACCATCTTTATGATGCATTACCACCACCTTCTGCTCCGGATGGTACCACTACTTGGCCAGTCACGCAAAAAAATTATTTGATGAAATGATGGCATAGGATGAGGTCGGAGAAGAGTTAATCCCAAGGAGTGAGTCGCCGTGGCCATACCTCGACAAGTACATGACACTGACCGAGATAACAGAGAAAGGTCTTTGGAGGTCTTGCATTTTGTTCTGCAAAGGCCTACAGTATATTAAGCATGCCCATGCAACAGGTGCATACATTTACTTCTGCGCACATTGTTAATTACATGTATTTTGATTGTTTTTGTTGCCAAATTGATAAGGAACACGAAAAACTATTAAACTAAACAATTACACCTGCCTATCTGTTTGACTGACAGTTTTGAGCACTGAGATAGCACTGACTTGTAATAAAACGTGTTCAACATAAACATTTAATTTTAAAAGTAGCTTAGATGTAGCAAGCTACTGTTGATGTAGCTTAGCTTGCTACATTTCCCAGGGGGGTAGCTTCAGTGTAGTGAAGCTTCATTTACTGTAGAGTAACTGGTAGCTTAGCTCACTACATTTTCCAAGTAGCTTGCCCAGCACTGCCTGCCAGTAGGCATGGAGTAATGCTACCTCATTCCACCCGTCAACCAGCGTTCTGAACTACAAAGTGTATTCATTTGTAGAGGTAGCAACTTGATGTAGCAGCTGATCGGACACAGATAGTACTCCTGTAGACTGAACAAACGCTTCTTTGAAATGGTTAATGAATGCATCGAATTAATTAATGATGACACTATTAGCGTTCCATATGGCCTTTGCCCACAGTAGCGCTCTACGGTAAGCAGAGAAATCAGAAATGCTACCTTAGCTCATTCGGTGGTAAACTTCTGTTGTTGCATCTCAATGTAGAGCACCACTTGTTGGAAGAAACCACCACACTCAGCTGTGTCTCGCGTGTATGAAGCAGGCATGGCCATGGGACTTACAGAGGCATGGAGGATTGGATGGAGGAAGCAAGGAAAGATGGAGAGTGCTGACAAGCTCCTCCAAAACTTCAGCAGGAGTGAAATGATGTGGATCCATGGAGGTATTGGTCCAACAATTGTTGTTGGTGAGAACAGGTGTGGGTAATTGGGACTGTGATGGGTAATTGTCCGGGATGGTGACTGCAGTGACTGTGATGAATATCTGACATTCAGCTTCATTTCAATTAACAAAACTAATTTTAATGCTTAAATTAAAAATAACAACACTTATTGACTGCTACTGATGAAAAAAAAAATCTGCCAATATGTGTGGTTTGTTGAGATGTATGTTATTAATATTCTAACTGATCAGACTCAGTTGGATGCATGATTTCCACCCCGTGGATGATAAAATGAGTGAAAAACATTCCAGCATTATAGCGAACAGAGTCATATTTCAAGGTCAGGCTTAATTGACACCCTAATAACCTCACAGAACACCATTTATCTGCATATCAACGCAGTAGAAATGATTATAACATCACAGCTACCGCATGGCAACTTCTTGACAAGGATCTCATTCTCGTTTCTGTTGGTAAGCAGCTTATTATTTACCTCTGCAGTCTTCAGCAGAAAAAAACTTGTTTCTCGTAACAGTTCATAAAAAAAAGTGGTAGGCTAATACTTAATTTTAAGGACCCATTCTCACTATTCTATTAGTAGTTGCTTATTAGTATGCATATTGCAAGAATATTGGCTGTTTATTAGTACTTAAAATGCACACATCAATTTCTTATTCTGCATGACCATATTTTAGATTGCTAAATCCTACCTCATGCCTAAACTTATACTTTAACTTTTAATAAGCAGTAAATTAGGTTTGCTGTTATTTTATAGTGTGTTTATTGGGGCAAAAGTAGTAGTTAATAGTTAGTTAATAAAAGAGAGAAGTGAGAATCAGTTTACAAAATCTCAAAAAAAAAAAAAAAAAAAAAACCCGCAGGAACAGCTGTTTAGAATGCAGTTTAGAATTGAATGCGAGTACTGAAACATTTTTTATAAAACAACATGCATAAATAAATTAATAAATTAATAAATACATAAATAAATAATTGGATTGATAAAACAAGGGTTTCTGGAAAGAATATTAATTTTTGGGTGAAGTGCCCCTTTAAGACTTATTTTGTGTTTAAGCAAGGGCAATATATAGACAATGGCGCCTCCTCCTGATCACAGATTGCAGAACACCATAATTTGCTCCATTCCGGAGAATATTAGAAAAGTATATCATACAAAAGCTTTATTTTACAACTTCTATCGAATAAAAAATAATATTGACACACAAGAGCCAAAAGCGAGTTATAAGGCGCTTCAAAGAGGAAATTATTTATGTGCTTTTGCAGCAGGATGAAGGCCATTATGACCGATGCATTAAGAGCTGGGGGGTGAAAACTTTTGGAATTTGAAGATCAAGGTAAATTGTACTTAATTTGTGTACCGGGAAACATTCAAGTATCTTCTGTTGCTTACGAAGGGCAGAACTAAATGGAAAAAAATTATATTTCAACAAAATTAGACAAATTTGGACATCTTCATCCTGTTCAAAAGTTTTCACCCCCCAGCTCTTAATGTATCTTGTTTCCTTCTGGAGCATCAGTGAATGTTTGAATCTTTTTAAATAGTTGTGTTTGAGTCCCTCAAATGTCCTCAGTGTGATAAGATGCATCTCAAAATCATAAAGTCACTGCTTGAAAGGGTTCAAATATGCAAAGATGCTGGAAAACTGAAGGATCTGCAGGACCTTAAAGATTTTTCTGAAGAACGCTGCTCAGTTTAACTGTTCAGAACAAACAAGGGACTCATGCACAACCATCACAAAACAGAAAGACAGCCGAGGATCATCAGGGAACAGAACACAGTACTAAGAACCAAGGGTTCCCAAACTTTTGAGTAGGGTTATTTTAATGTTTAAATTTTAATTATTTTATATGTGTGTGTGTGTATATATATATATATATATATATATATATATATATATATATATATTTAGGTCTTTGGTTTTGGTTAATAATTGTGCTATAATATAATGTTTGTGAATTATGTGTGTGTGTGTGTGTGTGTGTGTGTGTGTGTTTGCATTGTTAACTTATATCATATTGTATTATTACTTTAGGTTAGGGATGTAATATTATCAGATTTTAAATGTTCATTCAACATTACATAGGCCTATTGTATTACTGTATTACTGTTAGAGTTCTCATTAATAACCATTGTTATATAGATTATATCTTTGTCTGGTGCTCTTATGAATGTTGTTTGCATGACTTTGTGAAAATTTAACTACAATACCATCTAGCTGCAATATGAAATAATGTCATAGACGTAACTTACTTGCTCTAAGATAGCGTTGATGTTGTTGCTGACAGAATAGTTTTTTTTTTTTTTTTTTTTTTTTGTCCGTTTGCATTGCCGAATTAAGCATCCTGTCAGAAATAACATCTGTGGGCTCTTTTTTGATTACTATCAGCTCTGCAATGTTGCAAGATATTGCTATGAAAACAAATAAAACCCCAAAAAGAATAAATGAGTTCAATGAGTTCAAAACTTTTGTACGTAAGATAAGATGAAGATATCGCTAACAATAAACTGAAACTTCCTGCTCTAATGAATTTGTAAAGTGACACAGTAAAAAGAAAAGACAAGTGCAAAGACACTAATTATAATAGCCGGATCTGGCAAACCGGCGGAAGCAGCGTCTGCACCCCACTCTTCACTTGAAGTTCATAAACTACGTAATAAACCCACATAAAACCACTCATTTTCATACCACGCACTGAACATTCTTGCTGACTGTCTAAACAGCAGGTTAGTCATTTAGAGAACAAATTTTGTTTTTGAAGATGACAAATTTACAGAGGACTGCTGGCTACAGGCATGATTTCTGAAAAAAATGCAGCCTTACCTTTACTTTAAAATATTATAGTGTAAAGCGAAAATGGTCATTATAAATTGTAATATTTAACAATATTACTTTAATATAAGTCTTAATATAGTCTAAGTAGCCTGTGCAAGAAATACAGTAACAAAACCAGAATGTGATTCTTCACATGCCATTTACATTTCTTCAAAGAAAGGAAAAGCTCCAGAAAAATGATGAGGCCATTTATAGTGATTGCAGTTTGCAAGCCTGCAAAATGTCTAAGTCTGCTCATCATGGTGTTAAAACTGAATCCTGATTAAATCTGCACCTGCAGCTATTTTTTTCACACCAACTGTGGTAAAGGAGGTGACATAGCACTTCTGATTAAAAGCAAGATTGTCTGATTACTGCTAATAACTGTCAATTCTCAAAGGAAAATCTCAAAAAAATAAATGAATTAATTTAAAATCAGATAGATAGATATTTTTGCATAGGTTAGGGAACCAGGTTAAGGTGTGGGGTCTTAAAATAGGTGAGTTAAATAGTGTTTGTTTTGGACTTCTGCACATCTCCACTCATCTGATCACCATGAGAGTATAGGAACAGATGACTGAGCTCAAGCTATATATATCCAGGCCCTCCCTCCTAAATGCAACTTAATTCCCAGAATTGTTCAGATTTGGGGAGATGGGCAATTCCATTTAATAAATAACACAGTACATGTGTAAGAAAGCCAGTTCTGAACTTAAATCAGCATTAGGCTGATATTAGATCCATGCAGACTAGTA